>NC_092713.1:8008603-8308603 GCF_047496885.1 Scyliorhinus torazame
GGGAAGAATTCCGCCCAACGTTTCCGAGCATCAGAATAATTACAGCCCAGCCGAACACCAGCTCCCAGCAGAACCTGCCAGCGGGCATTGGGCAGCTCAAGTTCTGCCTTTTAGTCCGTCAATAAACAGCGCCAGTTTAATCCGTGCTTCAGAGATACACTCGAGCCGCAGGATGTTCACCAGATTCTCAGGATGTTCATTGCAATTTACTCCCAACTTCCCCAGAAAATAAAACTCAAACTTGTTCAGAGCAGCACAGCCGAGTTTAAGGAAGGGTCAGACTTCTATTCGACAGCATAACTTCAGTGCAAACGTAGCGGAAAGGTTTTCTTCTGAGTCTTGCAGCTATGCAAACGATTGGAAGAATGCTTATCAAAAATTCAACATCAACCGAATGTCTTTACAATAAGAAGGTCAGTACTGAGGGAGTGCTGCACTGTTAGAGGGTCAGTACTGAGGGAGTGCTGCACTGTCAGAGGGTCAGTACTGAGGGAGTGCCGCACTGTCAGAGAGTCAGTACTGAGAGAGTGCTGCACTGTCAGAGGGTCAGTACTGAGGGAGTGCTGCACTGTCAGAGGGTCAGTACTGAGGGAGTGCTGCACTGTCAGAGGGCCAGTACTGAGGGAGTGCTGCACTGTCAGAGGGTCAGTACTGAGGGAGTGCTGCACTATTAGAGGGTCAGTACTGAGGGAGTGCTGCACTGTCAGAGGGTCGGTACTGAGAGAGTGCTGCACTGTCAGAGGGTCAGTACTGAGGGAGTGCTGCACTGCCAGAGGGTCAGTACTGAGGGAGTGCTGCACTGTCAGAGGGTCAGTACTGAGGGAGTGCTGCACTGCCAGAGGGTCAGTACTGAGGGAGTGCTGCACTGTCAGAGGGTCAGTACTGAGGGAGCGCCGCACTGTCAGAGGGTCAGTACTGAGGGAGTGCTGCACTGTCAGAGGGTCAGTACTGAGGGAGTGCTGCACTGTCAGAGGGCCAGTACTGAGGGAGTGCTGCACTGTCAGAGGGTCAGTACTGAGGGAGTGCTGCACTGTCAGAGGGTCAGTACTGAGGGAGTGCTGCACTGCCAGAGGGTCAGTACTGAGGGAGTGCTGCACTGTCAGAGGGTCAGTACTGAGGGAGCGCCGCACTGTCAGAGGGTCAGTACTGAGGGAGTGCTGCACTGTCAGAGGGTCAGTACTGAGGGAGTGCTGCACTGTCAGAGGGTCAGTACTGAGGGAGTGCTGCACTGTCAGAGGGCCAGTACTGAGGGAGTGCTGCACTGTCAGAGGGTCAGTACTGAGGGAGTGCTGCACTATTAGAGGGTCAGTACTGAGGGAGTGCTGCACTGTCAGAGGGTCGGTACTGAGAGAGTGCTGCACTGTCAGAGGGTCAGTACTGAGGGAGTGCTGCACTGCCAGAGGGTCAGTACTGAGGGAGTGCTGCACTGTCAGAGGGTCAGTACTGAGGGAGTGCTGCACTGCCAGAGGGTCAGTACTGAGGGAGTGCTGCACTGTCAGAGGGTCAGTACTGAGGGAGCGCCGCACTGTCAGAGGGTCAGTACTGAGGGAGTGCTGCACTGTCAAGAGTCAGTACTGAGAGAGTGCTGCACTGTCAGAGGGTCAGTACTGAGGGAGTGCTGCACTGTCAGAGGGTCAGTACTGAGGGAGTGCCGCACTGTCAGAGGGTCAGTACTGAGAGAGCGCCGCACTGTCAGAGGGTCAGTACTGAGGGAGTGGTGCACTGTCAGAGGGTCAGTACTGAGGGAGTGCTGCACTGTCAGAGGGTCAGTACTGAGGGTGTGTTGCACTGTCAGAGGGTCAGTACTGAGGGAGTGCCACACTGTGAGAGGGTCAGTACTGAGGGAGTGCTGCACTGTCAGAGAGTGAGTACTGAGAGAGTTCTGCACTGTCAGAGGGTCAGTACTGAGGGAGTGGTGCACTGTCAGAGGGTCAGTACTGAGGGAGTGCTGCACTGTCAGAGGGTCAGTACTGAGGGAGTGCTGCACTGTCAGAGGGTCAGTACTGAGGGAGTGTTGCACTGTCAGAGGGTCAGTACTGAGGGAGTGCCGCACTGTGAGAGGGTCAGTACTGAGGGAGTGCTGCACTGTCAAAGGGTCAGTACTGAGGGAATGCTGCACTGTCAGAGGGACAGTACTGAGGGAGTGCTGCACTGTCAGAGGGTCAGTACTGAGGGAGAGCTGCACTGTCAGAGGGTCAGTTCTGAGGGAGTGCTGCACTGTCAGAGGGTCAGTACTGAGGCAGTGCTGCACTGTCATAGGGTCAGTGCTGAGGGAGTGCTGCAATGTCAGAGGGTCAGTACTGAGGGAGTGCCGCACTGTCAGAGGGTCAGTACTGAGGGAGTGCTGCACTGTCAGAGGGTCAGTACTGAGGGAGTGCTGCACTGTCAGAGGGTCAGTACTGAGGCAGTGCTGCACTGTCAGAGGGTCAGTACTGAGGGAGTGCCGCACTGTCAGAGGGTCAGTACTGAGGGAGTGCTGCACTGTCAGAGGGTCAGTACTGAGGGAGTGCCGCACTGTCAGAGGGTCAGTACTGAGGGAGTGCTGCACTGTCAGAGGGTCAGTACTGAGGGAATGCTGCACTGTCAGAGGGACATTACTGAGGGAGTGCTGCACTGTCAGAGGGTCAGTACTGAGGCAGTGATGCACTGTCAGAGGGCCAGTACTGAGGGAGTGCCGGACTGTCAGAGGGTCAGTACTGAGGGAGTGCTGCACTGTCAGAGGGTCAGTACTGAGGGAATGCTGCACTGTCAGAGGGTCAGTACTGAGGGAGCGCTGCACTGTCAGAGGGTCAGTACTGAGAGAGTGCCGGAATGTCAGAGGGTGAGTACTGAGGGAGTGCCGGACTGTCAGAGGGTCAGTACTGAGGGAGTGCTGCACTGTCAGAGGGTCAGTACTGAGGGAGTGCTGCACTGTCAGAGGGTCAGTACTGAGGGAGCGCTGCACTGTCAGAGGGTCAGTACTGAGAGAGTGCCGGAATGTCAGAGGGTGAGTACTGAGGGAGTGCCGCACTGTCAGAGGGTCAGTGCTGAGTGAGTGCTGCACTTTCAGAGGGTCAGTGCTGAGGGAGTGCCGCACTGTCACAGGGTCAGTACTGAGGGAGTGCTGCACTGTCAGAGGGTCGGTACTGAGGGAGTGCTGCACTGTCACAGGGTCAGTACTGAGGGAGTGCTGCACTGTCAGAGGGTCAGTACTGAGGGAGTGCTGCACTTTCAGAGGGTCGGTACTGAAGGAGTGCTGCACTGTCACAGGGTCAGTACTGAGGGAGTGCTGCACTGTCAGGGGGTCAGTACTGAGGGAGTGCTGCACTGTCAGAGGGTCAGTGCTGAGGGAGTGCTGCACTTTCAGAGGGTCAGTGCTGAGGGAGTGCTGCACTTTCAGAGGGTCAGTGCTGAGGGAGTGCTGCAATGTCAGAGGGTCAGTACTGAGGGAGTGCCGCACTGTCAGAGTGTCAGTACTGAGGGAGTGCTGCACTGTCAGAGGGTCAGTACTGAGGGAGTGCTGCACTGTGAGTGTCAGTACTGAGGAAGCACTGCATTGTCAGGGGGTCAGTACTGAGGGAGTGCAGCACTGTCAGAGGGTCAGTACTGAGAAAGTGCCGGAATGTCAGAGGGTGAGTACTGAGGGAGTGCCGCACTCTCAGAGGGTCAGTACTGAGGGAGTGCTCCACTGTCAGAGGGTCAGTACTGAGGGAGTGCTGCACTGTCAGAGGGTCAGTACTGAGGGAGTGCTGCACTGTCAGAGGGTCAGTACTGAGGGAGTGCTGCACTGTCAGAGGGTCAGTACTGAGGGAGTGCTGCACTATCAGAGGGTCAGTACTGACTGAGTGCCGCACTGTCAGAGGGTCAGTACTGAGTGAGTGCCGCACTGTCAGAGGGTCAGTACTGAGGGAGTGCTGCACTGTCAGAGGGTCAGTACTGAGGGAGTGCTGCACTCTCAGAGGGTCAGTACTGAGGGAGTGCCGCACTGTCAGAGGGTCAGTACTGAGGGAGTGCTGCACTCTCAGAGGGTCAGTACTGAGGGAGTGCCGCACTGTCAGAGGGTCAGTACTGAGGGAGTGCTGCACTGTCAGAGGGTCAGTACTGAGGGAGTGCTGCACTGTCAGAGGGTCAGTACTGAGGGAGTGCTGCACTGTCAGAGGGTCAGTACTGAGGGAGTGCTGCACTATCAGAGGGTCAGTACTGACGGAGTGCCGCACTGTCAGAGGGTCAGTACTGAGGGAGTGCCGCACTGTCAGAGGGTCAGTACTGAGGGAGTGCTGCACTGTCAGAGGGTCAGTACTGAGGGAGTGCTGCACTGTCAGAGGGTCAGTACTGAGGGAGTGCTGCACTATCAGAGGGTCAGTACTGACGGAGTGCCGCACTGTCAGAGGGTCAGTACTGAGGGAGTGCCGCACTGTCAGAGGGTCAGTACTGAGGGAGTGCCGCACTGTCAGAGGGTCAGTACTGACGGAGTGCCGCACTGTCAGAGGGTCAGTACTGAGGGAGTGCCACACTGTCAGAGGGTCAGTACTGAGGGAGTGCCGCACTGTCAGAGGGTCAGAACTGAGGGAGTGCTGCACTGTCAGAGGGTCAGTACTGAGGGAGTGCTGCACTGTCAGAGGATCAGTACTGAGGGAGTGCTGCACTGTCAGAGGGTCAGTACTGAGGGAGTGCTGCACTGTCAGAGGGTCAGTACTGAGGGAGTGCTGCACTGTCAGAGGGTCAGTACTGAGGGAGTGCTGCACTGTCAGAGGGTCAGTACTGAGGGAGTGCTGCACTGTCAGAGGGTCAGTACTGAGGGAGTGCTGCACTGTCAGAGGGTCAGTACCGAGGGAGTGCTGCACTGTCAGAGGGTCAGTACTGAGGGAGTGCTGCACATTTGGAGTAAGTAAATGAAATGACAAAAAAAGTGGCTGCTGATTCGGCGGCCTGCAGCTCAGCAGTGCCATCACTAGTGGTGGCCATCGCTGGGACTGCACCTTGAGGCAGAGGGTGCACTGGTGGATGTCCACCCTTGAGGGCAGGTAAGTGGGATCAGGGGATGTCTGGGACAGGCAGTCAGATAAAACCTGGCAAGCGGGTGGGGAGGGGTGTCTTTGAGGGCAGGTGTGCCCTTGCCCCAGGGTAATCCATTGTTGCCAATGAGTGAGTACAAGCCCATTGGGAGGCCCTGGCAATTATTTGGTGGCCTCGCTACATGGTGAAGGGCCTCCCAACCACAGGTAAAATACTGGCAGAGGCAGGAAGAGGCCCTTCATTGACCACACAAGCAGCCCATTGGGCACAGGGCTGGCAGGTGACCCCGAACATCATCCCGTGACCTGTCACCAGCCCTTCCACCTCCCAGTCTGCCATCCTCAAAGGCTGGTAAAATTCAGCCCAAAGTCCTTGGCATGCTTTGAAAAAGGGATGAGAGTCGCTTACGTTATCTCAGATTGAATTAAATCTCTCAGCCCCGCTTGTACCAAAGGGCGACCAACAGGGTTAAAATAAAAAAATAGCTCACAGGCAAGTTTTCACTTTTGCTTTAAATCGATTCCTTAAATGTCATCGCAATTGACACACAAAAAAATAATTTGTCAAAACGCAGTAGGTAGGAAAAGCCTTGATGATTGTTTTAAATGCCTCCCAATTGCCTGAACAGGAATACTTGGCTGATTGTGAAGTGGCAGACATTGTACAGAATGATGAAGCAATTTGTGGAGAGGCCTCTGATTTCTGCCAGCTATCAGCTGCTGTGCAGTGTGGCGCTGCATGTAATCAGCAGTCTGCCGCAGCATGTCTGAGGTCTGAGGCAGTGTCGTGTTTCACCGACAGACTGGACTCGGTGCTGAAATCTCAGGTTTGCAGTGAGGGGAGGGGAGGGGGGGGGATGTTGGGGGAGGGGTGGCAGGGGGGTGCTGGGTGGATACAGTGAGGGGGGGGGCAGGGGGCCTGGGATCTGCCTTAAAATTTTGCACAAAGGAGAGAGAGAGAAGTTACCGGAAGACGCAAAGATTTACTGTCACACCGCATCATCCAGCTCGCTGAGTGTCTTACAACGGGAGGTGCGTGGAACCTGTTCTTCGAAAGATTGAACACCTTTGGATACATGACCTGGGGGTTGACCAGTTAGGGGGGCCTTCAGACATCTCAAAGTATTGCTTATCTAATCAAGAAGAAGAATTGATCTTAATAATAATAATCGCTTATTGTCACAAGTCGGCTTCAATGATGTTACTGTGAACAGCCCCTAGTCGCCACATTCCGGCGCTTGTTCGGGGAGGCTGGTACGGGAATTGAACCGTGATGCTGGCCTTGTTCTGCATTACAAGCCAGCTGTTTAGCCCACTGTGCTGATCTTGATATTTACAGACTTCAAGACCTGGGGCGAAATTCTCTGGAAACGGCGCGATGTCCGCCGACTGGCACCCAAAACGGCGCAAATCAGTCGGGCCTCGCGCCGCCCCAAATGTGCGGAATGCTCTGCATCTTTGGGGGCCGAGCCCCAACCTTGAGGGGCTAGGCCGGCGCCGGACAAATTTCCGCCCTGCCAGCTGGCGGAAAAGGCCTTTGGTGCCCCGCCAGCTGGCGCGGAAATGACATCTCCGGGCGGCGCATGCGCGGGAGCGTTAGCGGCCGCTGATGGCATTCCCGCGCATGCGCAGTGGAGGGAGTCTCTTCCACTTCCGCCATGGTGGAGGCCGTGGCGGAGGCGGAAGGGAAAGAGTGCCCCCACGGCACAAGCCCGCCCGCCGATCGCTGGCCAGGCCACCATGGGGGCACCCCCCGGGACCAGATCGCCCCGCGCCCCCCCCCCAGGACCCCGGAGCCCGCCCGCGCCGCCTTGTCCAGCCGGTAAGGTAGGTGGTTTAATGTACGCCGGCGGGACAGGCATTTTAGCGGCGGGACTTCGGCCCATCCGGGCCGGAGAATCGAGCGGGGGGGCCCGCCAAGCGGTGGGGGCGGGATTCACGCCACCCCCTGGCGATTCTCCGACCCGGCGGGGGATCGGAGATTCTCGCCCAATGACTGTGAACCCACTGGTCAAGGAAGAGAGAAATGCCAAGATTTACAACTCACTCCCTCCCCAGAGCGAAAGGATTTCTCCTTGTCTCAGTCCGAAATGTCAAGTCCCTTACCTGAGACTGAGCTGGCTCTAACTCTAAACCGTACTGCCAGGGGAGCCAGCGACTTGTAATCAAAGCGAAATGATTCCTTAAGTTGGTCATGTAGTCAGAACAGACAGCTGCGTGGAGCACTTAAAATGATCCCTGTTTTTGTTGTAGCCTGTTTATCACATCAAAACCTCTCAAAGAATCACACACAACGAATTAGGTTTGAGGATTCTGTTTGTCTGTCATTCTAGGGGCTTTTCACAGTAACTTCATTTGAAGCCTACTTGTGACAATAAGCAATTTTCATTTTTCATTCATTCATTTCATTCTCTCTTTAGATCTGTACGAATTCTTTACGTAATTTATGGTCTTGGTCCTGAAATTCTGAGCGGTTTGAACCTTCCTTCGTTAGATTAATGGGTAATTGACTATATAACATGACTTTAGATCAGCTGGCCCACACATCAAGTAACAGTGGATCCGAAAGCATCACTGTCACAGCTGTGACACTCACATCCACACCGTCCAGGCCAAAAAACAAACTCCTTCAAATCTGAAATATAAACAGAATTAAAAATGAGGAATCCTCGACAGGCCGGTCAACGTCTGGGGAAAAGAGAGATGAATGGTCCTACCCCCTGTGGTATTATAGGTATTACGGTACCTGATAGGCGAAAGCACCATTGGTGGAAACTGTATGCTTTCTATTGGTCAAGCTGTATGGTAGCTCCGCCCTGCAAGGCGGGGTATAGGAACCCGTGCCGCCCCATCAGCCCTCGTTCTGTACCTGATCTGCTGGGGAAACATCTAGCTGATTAAAGCCTTCAGTTGGACTACAACCTCGCTTTAGTGGTCATTGATCGTGCATCAATTTAATAAGCTAGATTTTTAGAAGAAAGGATGGAGCTCCGAATCAAACCGGAGTGTCTGCAACTTAGCCCCCACGCGGCGAACTCAGCGGCAATCTTTAAGCACTGGCTGGCGTGTTTAAAGGGTATCTCGAGACGGCAGAAAATGCACCCACGGGAGAGCATAAACTGCACGTCCTGCACTCAAGGGTGAGCCCGGAGATTTACACCCTCATCGAGGAAGCGGAAGACTTCGACGCAGCAATAGAACTGCTAAAAGGACACTATATTCGCCCGGTAAACCAGATCTACGCTCTGCACCTGCTTGCAACAAGGCGACAAACTCCTGGGGAATCGCTGGAGGAATTCTACCGCGCACTCCTGGTGTTGGGCAGAAGCTGCGGCTGCCCGCAAGCTTCGGCGAACGAACACACGGAACTCTTAGTCCGGGACGCTTTCGTGGCAGGTATGCTATCGTCACAAATCCGCCAGCACCTGTTAGAAAAGGACACCCTGGGTCTCAGTGAGGCACGGACCCTTGCAGGCTCCCTGGATGTGGCCTCCAGGAACGCCCGCGCCTACGTTCCCGACCGCGCAGCCGACCCCGAGACTTCCCCCGTTCCCCCGCAGGCCTGCGCTGCAAGGCGGCTTGGCAATCCCGAGGGGCCCCACTGCTACTTTTGCGGGCAAAAGTAGAATTGGTCAACCATTCAGTCCATTCAGTTGACCCCCGCCAGCGCTGCCCGGCCCGCGCATCCACCTGCAAGGGATGCAGCAAAAAGGGCCATTTCGTGGGGGTATGCCAGGCCCAGGCGGTTGCCGCGGTCTCCGGTGACGAATGCGGACCGCCACCACAAACCTCTCCACGGGCCCCATGTGGCCAGCGGTCGCCACCGCCCCCAGATCCCAGGGCCATGTGCAGACCCTGGGCGCCCCCATCTTGTTCCGTGGACGCCACATTGGAGGGATGGGCGCCGCCATTTTGTGCACCCCCAGCCATGTGCGACCAATGGGAGCCGCCATCTTGGATGAACCCCCAGGACCCCAGCTCGGCTGACAACGCACTGCCCGAAGAGAACTCTCAACTACTGCGATTAGCCTCGGTGACTCTGGATCAGTCTCGGCCTCGAACACTCTCAACTGCTACGACGACCGTTTTCATCAACGGGCACGAGACGTCCTGCCTAATAGACTCTGGGAGCACGGAGACCTTCATACACCCCGACACGGTAAGGCGCTGTTCCCTCCTCATCCAACCTGTTAATCAAAAAATTTCCCTGGCTTCCGGTTCCCACTCAGTGGAGATAAAGGGGTTTTGTGTCGCAAACCTCCCAGTCCAGGGAAGGGAGTTCAAAAATTTCCGTTCTCTACGTCCTTCCCCACCTCTGCGCGGCTACACTCCTGGGTTTAGACTTCCAGTGTAACCTTCAAAGTCTGACCTTCCAATTCGGCGGCCCTATACCCCCCCTTACTGTCTGCGACCTCGCGACCCTTAAGGTCGACCCGCCTTCCCTGTTTGCAAACCTCACCCCGGATTGCAAACCCGTCGCCACCAGGAGCAGACGCTACAGTGCCCAGGATCGGATCTTTATTAGGTCAGAGGTCCAAAGGCTACTGAGCGAAGGAGTCATTGAAGCCAGTAACAGCCCCTGGAGAGCTCAAGTAGTGGTGGTAAAGACGGGGGAGAAGCATAGGATGGTCATCGACTACAGTCAGACCATCAACATGTTTACGCAGCTGGACGCGTACCCCCTCCCCCGCATATCCGACCTGGTAAACAGCATCGTGCATTACAAGGTCTTCTCCACGGTGGATCTTAAGTCCGCCTACCACCAGCTCCCCATCCGCACTAGTGACCGCAAATACACTGCCTTCGAGGCAGACGGGCGGCTCTATCACTTCTTAAGGGTTCCCTTCGGTGTCACCAACGGGGTCTCGGTCTTCCAGCGCGAGATGGACTGAATGGTTGACCAATACGGTTTACTGGCAACATTCCCGTATCTCGATAATGTAACCATCTGCGGCCGCGACCAGCAGGACCACGACACCAACCTCCGAAAATTTCTCCAGACCGCGAAAATCCTTAACCTAACATACAACAAGGATAAATGCGTGTTTAGCACCGACCGTCTAGCCATCCTCGGCTATGTAGTGCGAAATGGAATTATAGGCCCCGACCGTGAACGCATGCGGCCCCTTATGAAGTTCCCCCTCCCTCACTGCTCTAGGGCCCTGAAGCGCTGCCTCGGGCTTTTTAGCTACTACGCCCAGTGGGTACCCAACTATGCGGACAAGGCCTGTCCCCGATCCAATCCAATGCTTTTCCCCTGTCGATAGAGGCCCGCCAGGCCTTCAGCCGCATCAAAGCAGACATTGCAAAGGCCACGATGCGCGCCATCGACGAGTCCCTCCCCTTCCAGGTCGAAAGCGATGCGTCCGACGTAGCTCTGGTGCCCACCCTCAACCAAGCGAGCAGGCCCGTGGCCTTCTTCTCCCGTAACCTCCATGCTTCCGAAATCCGCCACTCCTCAGTCGAAAAGGAGGCCCAGGCCACAGTAGAAGCTGTGCGACATTGGAGGCATTACCTGGCTGGCAGGAGATTCACTCTCCTCACTGAGCTGCTGGGGGAAACATCTAGCTTATTAAAGCCTTCAGTTGCACAACAACCTCGCTTTAGTGGTTATTGATCGTGCATCACTGCTGTTCTCTGACTTGCTTATTAACTTTTTTCTGATTATCGCTTCTGTGAAGGGCCTTGGGCATTTGCAATCTCAACGCTCCTGTGTAAGTGCAAGTTCTTGTTGTATCTGTGCACTTGTCCAGTTGATGATGGGTGAGGTTAGCAGCAACAGAACTCATAAGAACATAAGAACTAGAAGCAGGGGCGGGATTCTCTGCAATCGGCGCGATGTCCGCCGACCGGCGCCAAAAACGGCGCGAATCAGTCCAGCATCGCGCCGCCCCAAAGGTGCGGAATCCTCCGCATCTTGAGGGGCCGAGCCCTCACCTTGAGGGGCTAGGCCCGTGCCGGACTGATTTCCACCCCGCCAGCCGGCGGGAAAGGCCTTTGGTGCCCCGCCAGCTGGCGCAGAAATGACTTTGCCGTGCGGCGCATGCGCGTGAGCGTCAGCGGCCACTCACGGCATCCCCGCGCATGCGCAGTGGAGGTGGTCTCTTCCGTCTCCGCCATAGTGGAGACCATGGCGAAGGCGGAAGGAAAAGAGTGCCCCCATGGCACAGGCCCGCCCGCGGATCGGTGGGCCCCGATCGCGGGCCAGGCCACCGTGGGGGCGCCCCCTGGGGCCAGATCGCCCCACGCCCCCCCCAGGACCCCGGAGCCCGCCCGCGCCGCCTTGTCCCGCCGTTCGAAAGGTGGTTCAATCCACGCCGGCTGGCGTGGGTTGACAGCGGCGGGACTTCGGCCCATCGCCGGGGGATTTCCGCCGACCGGCGTGGCGCGATTCCCGCCCCCGCCGAATCTCCGGTGGCGGAGAATTCGGGACACCGCGGGGGCGGGATTCACCCCGGCCCCCGGCGATTCTCCGACCCGGTGTGGCGTTGGAGAATCGCGCCCCAGGAGTAGGCCATCTGGCCCCTCGAGCCTGCTCCGCCATTCAATGAGATCATGGCTAAACGAGCCTCCTGACACCCTGTCCCGCGGCACATGTGCCACCGCACAAGTGGACCGCCTCCGAGCCCTCCACGAGGACCTCTGCCACCTGGGGGTCACTCGCTTTTTCCATTTTGTCAAGACCCGCAACCTGCCCTACTCCATCGAGGAGTTCAGGACAGCCACCAGGGACTGCCAAATCTGCGCGGAGTGCAAACCGCACTTCTACCGGCCAGAGAGAGCGCACCTGATAAAGGCTTCCCGTCCCTTTGAACGCCTCAGCATGGACTTCAAAGGCCCCCTCCCCTCCACTGACCGCAATACGTACTTCCTGAACGAGCACTCCCGGTTCCCATTCGCCATCCCCTGCCCCGACATGACTGCAACCACCGTCATCAAGGCCCTCCAGGGTATTTTTACACTATTCGGTTCCCCGCTTACAGACACAGTGAGAGGGGGTCCTCCTTTATGAGCGACGAACTGCACCAATTCCTGCTCAGCAAGGGCATCGCCTCGAGCAGGACGACCAGTTACAGCCCCCAGCGTAACGGACAGGTAGAGAGGGAGAACGGAACGGTCTGGAAGACCGTCCTACTGGCCCTACGGTCCAGGAACCTCCCAGTCTCCCGCTGGCAAGAAGTCCTCCCAGATGCCCTCCACTCCATTCGGTCACTGCTTGTGGTAGTATGTATTGGGGGTCATGTGGGACTGGAAACCCTAATGTCATTGGCTGACAGATCCCGGGTCCTGGTTGGCCGTTGACCTCATGCTCCGCCCTGAAGGCGAAGTATAAGAAGCCGGTGCCTTCCCCCGCATGCCAGTTTACTATCGGGCTGCTGGGGAACAGACACGCTTAATAAAGCCTCATCGACTTCACTCTATTCGTCTCACGGAGTCTTTGTGCGCTACAATTTATTAAGCGTGCCTAAAAAGGACTATGGAGCTCAGGATCATTCCAGAATGCCTGAGGATCAGCCCCCACGCAGTGAATGCGGCAGCAGCCTTCAAACACTGGCAGACTTGCTTCGAGGCCTACATCACATCGACCACAGGCCGAGTCTCAGACGAACAAAAACTGCAGGTCCTGCACTCGAGGGTGAGCACGGAGATTTTCACCCTCATTGAAGACACCGACGATTTCCAGACGGCGTTCACAGCACTGGGAAGTCTCTACGTTCGCCCAGTTAACCAAATCTACGCTCGCTACCAGCTCGCGACAAGACGGCAAGCTCCCGGAGAATCGATGGACGAGTTCTACGCCGCGCTGCTGATTTTGGGAAGAGCCTGCAGCTGCCCGTCGGTGAACGCAAACGAACATACGGACATGTTAATGCGCGACGCTTTTGTGGCAGGTATGCAATCCTCCCAAATCCGCCAAAGACTTCTAGAAAAAGAGTCGCTAGGACTCTCAGAGGCACGGGCCCTGGCAGCCTCGCTGGACGTAGCCGCGCGTAATACCCGCACCTACGGCCACGACCGCGCGGCAGGCCATTGGGCCCCGTACGTACCCGTCGCGGCAAACCCCCTACCCCCCCCCCCCGGACACCCCACAGGCTTGCGCAGTCCAAACGCCGAGTCGCACCGGGGGCGCCCGCTGTTATTTCTGCGGCCAGGCGAAGCACCCCCGACAACGCTGTCCGGCCCGCGCAGCCATCTGCAAAAGCTGCGGGAAAAAGGGCCATTATGGGGTGGTGTGCCGATCCCGCGAGGTCGCCACCGTCCCGGGGCCACAGGGAGCCCTACAGGCAGTCTATGCCTCCCAACCCCCTCAGCACGCCATGTGCGACCCGCAGACGCTGCCATTTTGGGTCCCGACCACCGCGGCCCCGGGAGAACTGGGAGCCCTGCACGCCACCTACGCTCCCCAACCCCCCTCCCCGCAGTCCATGTACGACCCGCCGCCGGCGCTCCCGATTTGGGTGCCGGCCAACACTCTCCACGGAGAGGAGGGGGTTTTTCGCATCCCTAACGCCACCCTCACCCCCGTCCCGCGCCCCACGCCTGACCCGCCGGCGCAACCTACCTGGACCCCGACCACCGCTGTCCCCGGCGAGGGAGCTCCGCGCGGTGCCAGCGCTCGCGGCCCCACGACTGACCCGCCGGAGCCGCCGACCTGGGCCCTCACCCCTGTCCCGCGCCCCACGCCTGACCCGCCGGCCTGGGCCACGACCACCGCTGTCCCCGGCGAGGGAGCTCCGCGCGGTCCTAGCGCCCGCGGCCCTGGCGCTCGCAGTGAAGGAACTCCGCGCGGTCCTAGCGCCCGCGGCCCTGGCGCTCGCAGTGAAGGAACTCCGCGCGGTCCTAGCGCCCGCGGCCCTGGCGCTCGCAGTGCAGGAACTCCGCGCGGTCCTAGCGCTCCCCAGACCCCCCAGCACACCATGTGCGACCCGCAGACGCCGCCATTTTGGGTCCCGACCACCACGAGGGGAGGAGGGGCGCCGCCATCTTGGACCGCCCCTGACCTGTACGACGCATGGGGGCGGCCATTTTGTCCACCCCCGACGCCATCTTGGACGGCAACAACGGACACCACCCCACTACTGCAACCACGGCTCGCTTCGGTTACGCTCGATCAGGCTCGGCCCCGGACTCTCCAGACGACGACGACAACGGTCCTAATTAACGGCCACGAGACGCCATGCCTAGTCGACTCCGGGAGCACGGAAAGTTTTATACATCCCGACACGGTAAGACGCTGTTCCTTAATTACCTACCCCAGCGCACAAAAGATTTGCCTAGCTGCAGGATCCCACTCCGTACAGATCCAGGGATTCTGCATAGTTACCCTAACGGTACAGGGGAGGGAATTCAAAAACTACAAACTTAACGTCCTTCCCCAACTCTGTGCCCCCACCTTGCTGGGCTTAGATTTTCAATGTAACCTACAGATCCTTACGTTTAAATTCGGCGGCCCCATACCCCCACTCACTATCTGCGGCCTCGCCACCCTCAAGGTGCAACCCCCGTCCTTGTTTGCGAACCTCACCCCGGATTGCAAACCCGTCGCCACTAGGAGCAGACGGTACAGCGCCCAGGACCGGACCTTCATTCGCTCCGAAGTCCAGCGGCTACTAAAGGAGGGCATAATCCAGGCCAGCAATAGTCCCTGGAGAGCGCAGGTGGTAGTAGTGAAGACAGGGGAGAAACAAAGGATGGTCATTGACTATAGCCAGACCATCAACAGGTACACACAACTAGACGCGTACCCTCTCCCCCGCATATCCGACATGGTCAATCGGATTGCCCAGTATAAAGTCTTCTCCACCGTGGACCTCAAGTCCGCCTACCATCAGCTCCCCATCCGCCCAAGTGACCGCAAGTACACAGCCTTCGAGGCAGACGGGCGATTATACCATTTCCTACGGGTCCCTTTTGGCGTCACAACGGGGTCTCGGTCTTCCAACGGGAGATGGACCGAATGGTTGATCAACATGGGTTACGGGCCACGTTCCCGTACCTCGACAATGTAACCATCTGCGGCCACGATCAGCAGGACCACGACGCCAACCTCCAAAAATTCCTCCAGACCGCCAAAGCCTTGAACCTCACGTACAACGAGGACAAGTGCGTTTTTAGCACCGATCGGCTAGCCATTCTGGGCTACATAGTGCGCAATGGGATAATAGGCCCCGACCCCGAACGTATGCACGCACTCATGGAATTTCCCCTCCCGCACTGCCCAAAAGCCCTGAAACGCTGCCTGGGGTTCTTTTCGTACTACGCCCAGTGGGTCCCCCAGTACGCAGACAAGGCCCGCCCCCTAATACAGACCACGACTTTCCCTCTGTCGACAGAGGCTTGCCAGGCCTTCAGCCGCATCAAAGCGGACATCGCAAAGGCCACGATGCGCGCCATCGACGAGTCCCTCCCCTTCCAGGTCAAGAGCGACGCCTCTGACGTAGCTCTAGCGGCCACCCTTAACCAAGCGGGCAGACCCGTGGCCTTTTTCTCCCGAGCCCTCCACGCCTCAGAAATCCGCCACTCCTCAGTGGAAAAGGAAGCCCAAGCCATAGTGGAAGCTGTGCGACATTGGAGGCATTACCTGGCCGGCAGGAGATTCACTCTCCTCACTGACCAACGGTTGGTAGCCTTCATGTTCGATAATGCACAGCGGGGCAAGATCAAGAACGACAAGATCCTGCGGTGGAGGATCGAACTCTCCACCTTCAACTATGAGATCTTGTACCGGCCCGGAAAGCTGAACGAGCCGCCCGATGCCCTATCCCGCGGCACATGTGCCAACGCACAAATTGACCGTCTCCAAGCCCTCCACGAGGACCTCTGCCACCTGGGGGTCACTCGGTTTTACCACTTCACCAAGTCCCGCAATCTCCCATACTCCTTAGAGGAGGCCCGTACAGTCACAAGGGACTGCCACATCTGCGCAGAATGCAAACCGCATTTTTTCAGGCCAGATGGAGCGCACCTGATTAAGGCTTCCCGCCCCTTTGAACGCCTCAGTCTCGATTTCAAAGGGCCCCTCCCCTCCACCGACCGCAACGCGTATTTCCTTAATGTAGTGGATGAATACTCCCGCTTCCCTTTTGCCATTCCCTGCTCCGACATGACCGCGGCCACAGTCATTAAAGCCCTGAACAGCATCTTCACGCTGTTCGGTTACCCCGCATACGTCCACAGCGACAGGGGGTCCTCTTTCATGAGTGATGAGCTGCGCCAGTTCCTGCTCAGCAAGGGCATAGCTTCAAGCAGGACGACCAGCTACAACCCCCGGGGGAACGGGCAAGTAGAAAGGGAGAACGGCACGGTCTGGAAGGCCGTCCTACTGGCCCTACGGTCCAGGGATCTCCCAGTTTCACGGTGGCAGGAGGTCCTCCCGGACGCTCTCCATTCCATCCGGTCGTTATTATGTACAAGCACTAATCAAACGCCTCACGAACGTCTCCTCGTCTTCCCTAGGAGGTCCTCCTCTGGAACGTCGCTGCCGACCTGGCTGGCGGCCCCAGGACCCATCCTGCTCCGAAAGCACGTGCGGGCACATAAGGCGGACCCGTTGGTCGAAAGGGTTCACCTCCTCCACGCAAACCCCCAGTACGCCTACATGGAGTACCCCGACGGCCGACAGGACACGGTCTTCCTGCGGGATCTGGCGCCCGCCGGCACCACGCACACCCCCCCGACACCATCAACCCAACCGCCCCCCTTCCTGCCACCGCCGCACCCCGCGACCGCCCCCTTCCCAGGAGGATCAGTCCCCCTCCCCTTTGCGCCGACAGCTGAAACCGTGCGGCTCCCGGAGGCGACAACGCTGGTACAAGCACCACCACCACCGCCGTGGCCGAGGCGATCGACACGGACGACCAGACCGCCCGACCGACTTGTGGCGTCGATGTAAAACAAAGATGGACTGTCCAATGAACATTTTGTTTTTCCTATACCCTCTGTAAATAGTTGTAACAGGACGATACTGTCCAATACTGTACTACCGTGTAACTGTTCTATCCTCCCAGGACCAGCCCTGTAAACCCTTACCACCATACGAAGCATCACCCCGCCGGGTTCATTTTTGACAAGGGGTGAATGTGGTAGTATGTATTGGGGGTCATGTGGGACTGGAAGCCCTAATGTCATTGGCTGACAGATCCCGGGTCCTGGTTGGCCGTTGACCTCATGCTCCGCCCTGAAGGCGAAGTATAAGAAGCCGGTGCCTTCCCCCGCAGGCCAGTTTACTATCGGGCTGCTGGGGAACAGACACGCTTAATAAAGCCTCATCGACTTCACTCTATTCGTCTCACGGAGTCTTTGTGCGCTACACTGCTTTGTACGACCACCAATCAAACACCTCACGAACGTCTCCTTGTCTTCCCCAGGAAGTCCTCCTCTGGGACCTCGCTCCCGACCTGGCTGGCAGCTCCCGGACCCATCCTGCTCCGAAAACACGTGCGGGCGCACAAGTCGGACCCGTTGGTCGAGAGGGTCCAACTGCTGCACGCTAACTCCCAGTACGCCTACGTGGCGTACCCCGACGGCCGACAAGATACGATCTCCCTACGGGACCTGTCGCCCGCCGGAACTCCACGCACATTCCAGCCGCCAGTCCCTCCCTCCCCTCCACCGCAGCACCTTACAGGAGGATCGGTCCTTCCGCAGGCCCCGTCTAGGCCCCCCCACCCACCGGCGCCCCCCGCAGGCACTCCCTTCCTAGGTCAACCGTTTTCCCCACCAGCGCCGTCTAGGGGTGCCGAAGCTGCCATGGAGATCGAAGCCACAGAGTCACAGACGCCCGAGCCGCCACCGGAGTCACCACCGAAGCTCCGACGATCGCAGAGGACGACCAGGGCCCCCGATCGACTGATTGCTTCACTTTAATTGTAATTTGTAAATATAAACCATCAAATGTACATAGCTACCAGAATTGTAAATTGTTACTAAACACTGTACGGAGGTATTACGGTGCCTCCATAACTAATTATACCACGTTGCCATGTTTTGTAGTTTCAGGCCACCACCCTCGCCGGACTCTTTTTTAACAGGGGGTGAATGTGGTATTATAGGTATTACGGTACCTGATAGGCTAAAGCACCATTGGTGGAAACTGTATGCTTTCGATTGGTTAGAATGTATGATAGCTCCGCCCTGATAGATGGGGTATAAGAGCCCGTGCCGCCCCAGCAGCCCTCATTCTGTACCTGAGCTGCTGGGGGAAACATCTAGCTTATTAAAGCCTCCAGTTGGACTACAACCTCGCTTTAGTAGTTATTGATCGTACATCACTGCTGTTCTCTGACTTCCTTATTAATCTTTTTCTGATTATCGCTTCTGTGAAGGGCCTTGGGCATTTGCAATCTCAACGCTCCTGTGTAAGTGCAAGTTCTTGTTGTATCTGTGCACTTGTCCAGTTGATGATGGGTGAGGTTAGCAGCAACAGAACTCATAAGAACAGAAGAACTAGAAGCAGGGGCGGGATTCTCCCCAATCGGCGCGATGTCCGCCGACCGGCGCCAAAAACGGCCCGAATCAGTCCGGCATCGCGCCGCCCCAAAGGTGCGAAATATCCGCATCTTGAGGGTCCGAGCCCTCACCTTGAGGGGCTAGGCCCGTGCCGGACTGATTTCCGCACCGCCAGCTGGCGTGAAAGGCATTTGGTGCCCCGCCAGCTGGTGCGGAAATGACTTTGCCGTGCGGCGCATGCGCGGGAGCGTCAGCGACCGCTCACGGCATCCCCGCGCAGTGGAGGGGGTCTCTTCCGCATCCACCATAGTGGAGACCATGGCTAAGGCGGAAGGAAAAGAGTGCCCCCACGGCATAGGCCCGCCCGCGGATCGGTGGGCCCCGATCGTGGGCCAGGCCACCGTGGGGCACCCCCCAGGGCCAGATCGTCCCGCGCCCCCCCCCAGGACCCTAGAGGCCGCCCGCGCCGCCTTGTCCTGCCGTTCGACAGGTGGTTCAATCCACGCCGGCTGGCGTGGGTTGACAGCGGCGGGACTTCAGCCCATCGCAGACCGGAGAATCGCCGGGGGATTTCCGCCGACTGGCGTGGCGCGATTCCCCCCCCACCAAATCTCCGGTGGCGGAGAATTCGGGACACGGCGGGGGTGGGATTCATGCCCGGTGGGGGGTCGGAGAATCGCGCCCCAGGAGTCGGCCATCTGGCCCCTCGAGCCTGCTCCACCATTCAATGAGATCATGGCTGATCTTTTGTGGACACAAAGAACAAAGAACAAAGAAATGTACAGCACAGGAACAGGCCCTTCGGCCCTCCAAGCCCGTGCCAACCATGCTGCCCGACTAAACTACAATCTTCTACACTTCCTGGGTCCGTATCCCTCTATTCCCATCCTATTCATGTATTTGTCAAGATGCCCCTTAAATGTCACTATCGTCCCTGCTTCCACCACCTCCTCCGGTAGCGAGTTCCAGGCACCCACTACCTTCTGCGTAAAAACAATTGCCTCGTACATCTACTCTAAACCTTGCCCCTCTCACCTTAAACCTATGCCCCCTAGTAATTGACCCCTCTACCCCGGGGAAAAGCCTCTGACTATCCATTCTGTCTATGCCCCTCATAATTTTGTAGGCCTCTATCAGGTCGCCCCTCAACCTCCTTCGTTCCAGTGAGAACAAACCGCGTTTATTCAACCGCTCCTCATAGCTAATGCCCTCCATACCAGGCAACATTCTGGTAAATCTCTTCTGCACCCTCTCTAAAGCCTCCACATCCTTCTGGCAGTGTGGCGACCAGAATTGAACACTATACTCCAAGTGTGGCCTAACTAAGGTTCTATACAGCTGCAACATGACTTGCCAATTCTTATACTCAATGCCCTGGCCAATGAAGGCAAGCATGCCGTATGCCTTCTTGACTACCTTCTCCACCTGTGTTGCCCCTTTCAGTGACCTGTGGACCTGTACTCCTAGATCTCTTTGACTTTCAATACTCTTGAGCTCCACTTTCCGGCCCGAACACCATAACCCTTAATCCCTTTATTCTTCAAAAAACTATCTATCTGTATCTTAAAAACATTTAATGAAGGAGCCTCAACTGCTTCACTGGGCAAGGAATTCCATACATTCACAACCCTTTGGGTGAAGAAGTTCCTCCTAAACTCAGTCCTAAATCTACTTCCCCTTATTTTGAGGCTATGCCCCTTAGTTCTGCTTTCTCCCGCCAGTGGAAACAACCTGCCCGCATCTATCCTATCTATTCCCTTCATAATTTTATATGTTTCTATAAGATCCCCCCTCGTCCTTCTAAATTCCAACAAGTACAGTCCCAGTCTACTCAACCTCTCCTCGTAATCCAACCCCTTCAGCTCTGGGATTAACCTAGTGAATCTCCTCTGCACACCCTCCAGCGCCAGTACGTCCTTTCTCAAGTAAGGAGACCAAAACTGAACACAATACTCCAGGTGTGGCCTCACTAACACCTTATACAATTACAGCATAACCTCCCTAGTCTTAAACTCCATTGCTCTAGCAATGAAGGGCAAAATTCCATTCGTCTTCTTAATCACCTGTTGCACCTGTAAACCAACTCATACACTGCGACTCATACACTAGCACACCCAGGTCTCTCTGCACAGCAGCATGTTTTAATATTTTATAATTTAAATAATAATCCCCTTTGCTGTTATTCCTCCCAAAATGGATAACCGCACATTTGTCAACATTGTATTCCATCTGCCAGACCCTAGCCCATTCATTTAGCCTATCCAAATCCCTCTGCAGACTTCCAGTATCCTCTGCACTTTTTGCTTTACCACTTATCTTAGTGTCGTCTGCAAACTTGGACACATTGCCCTTGGTCCCCAACTCCAAATCATCTATGTGAATTGTGAACAGTTGTGGGTCCAACACTGATCCCTGAGGGACACCACTAGCTACTGATTGCCAACCAGAGAAACACCCATTAATCCCCACTCTTTGCTTTCTATTAATTAACCAATCCTCTATCCATGCTACTACTTTACCCTTAATGCCATGCATCTTTATCTTATGCAGCAACCTTTTGTGTGGCACCTTGTCAAAGGCTTTCTGGAAATCTAGATATACCACATCCATTGGCTCCCTGTTATCTACCGCACTGGTAATGTCCTCAAAAAATCCCACTAAATTAGTTAGGCACGACCTGCCCTTTATGAACCCATGCTGCGTCTGCCCAATGGGACAATTTCCATCCAGATGCCTCACTATTTCTTCCTTGATGATAGATTCCAGCATCTTCCCTACTACCGAAGTTAAGCTCACTGGCCTATAATTACCCGCTTTCTGCCTACCTCCTTTTTTAAACAGTGGTGTCACGTTTGCTAATTTCTAATCTGCCGGGACCACCCCAGAGTCTAGTGAATTTTTGTAAATTATCACTAGTGCATTTGCAATTTCCCTAGCCATCTCTTTTAGCACTTTGGGATACATTCCATCAGGGCCAGGAAATTTGTCTACCTTTAGCCCCATTAGCTTGCCCATCACTACCTCCTTAGTGATAATAATCATCTCAAAGTCCTCACCTGTCATAGCCTCATTTCTATCAGTCACTGGCATGTTATTTGTGTCTTCCACTGTGAAGACCGACCCAAAAAACCTGCTCAGTTCCTCAGCCATTTCCTCATCTCCCATTATTAAATCTCCCTTCTCATCCTCTAAAGGACCAATATTTACCTTAGCCACTCTTTTTTGTTTTATGTATTTGTAGAAACTTTTACTATCTGTTTTTATATTCTGAGCAAGTTTACTCTCATAAGCTATCTTACTCTTCTTTATAGCTTTTTTAGTAGCTTTCTGTTGCCCCCTAAAGATTTCCCAGTCCTCTTGTCTCCCACTAATCTTTGCCACTTTGTATGCTTTTTCCTTCAATTTGATACTCTCCCTCATTTCCTTAGATATTCACGGTCAATTTTCCCTCTGTCTACCGTCCTTCCTTTTTGTTGGTATAAACCTTTGCTGAGCACTGTGAACAATCGCTTGGAAGGTTATCCACTGTTCCCCAACTGTTTCACCATCAAGTCTTTGCTCCCAGTCTACCTTAGCTAGCTCTTCTCTCATCCCATTGTAATCTCCTTTGTTTAAGCACAAAACACTAGTGTTTGATTTTACCTTCTCACCCTCCATCTGTATTTTAAATTCCACCATATTGTGATCGCTCCTTCTGAGAGGATCCCTAACTATGAGATCATTAATCAATCCTGTCTCATTACACAGGATGAGATCTTGGACCACTTGTTCCCTCATAGGTTCCATTACATACTGTTCTAGGAAACTATCACGGATACATTCTATAAACTCCTCCTCAAGGCTGGTTAAACCAATCGACATGTAGATTAAAATCCCCCATGATTACTGCTGTACCATTTCTACATGCATCAGTTATTTATTTGTTTATTGTCTGCCCCACCATAATGTTACTATTTGGTGGCCTATAGACTACTCCTATCAGTGACTTTTTCACCTTACTGTTCCTGATTTCCACCCAAATGGATTCAACCTTATCCTCCATAGCACCGATGTCATCCCTTACTATTGCCTGGATGTCATCCCATAACAGAGCTACACCACCTCCCTTACCATCCACTCTGTCCTTCCAAATAGTTTGATACCCTCGGATATTTAACTCCCAGTCGTGACCATCCTTTAACCATGTTTCAGTAATGGCCACTAAATCATAGTCATTTCCGATGATTTGCGCCATCAACTCATTTACCTTATTCCGAATACTACGAGCATTCAGGTAAAGTACACTTATGTTGGCTTTTATACCTCTGTTCTGAATCTTAACACCTCGATCAGTAACCTCTCCTAAGTTATATTTCCTCTTAACCTTTCTCCTAATTTTCCTTGTCGTTGAACCCATATCTTCACGTAACAACCTGCCACGTCGCTTTCCATTAATGTTTTTACTTCCCGTGTTATTTTTTTCAGTATTACTGGTCCTATTCACTGAGCTCCCCTCAGTCACTGTACCTTGTACTGTCGCCCTTTTTGATTTTTGACTATGGCTTCTCTGCCTTACACTTTCCCCCTTACTGCCTTTTGTTTCTGTCCCTGTTTTACAACCTTCCAACTTCCTGCATCGGCTCCCATCCCCCTGCCACATTAGTTTAAATCCTCCCCAACAGCTCTAGCAAACACCCCCCTAGGACATCGGTTCCAGTCCTGCCCAGATGCAGACCGTCCGGTTTGTACTGGTCCCACCTCCCCCAGAACCGGTTCCAATGCCCCAGGAATATGAATCCCTCCCTCTTGCACCATCTCTCGAGCCACGCATTCATCCTCTCTATCCTGACATTCCTACTCTGACTAGCTCATGGCACTGGTAGCAATCCTGAGATTACTACCTTTGAGGTCCTAATTTTTAGTTTAACTCCTAACTACCTGAATTCAGCTTGTAGGACCTCATCCCAATTTTTACCTATATCATTGGTGCCTATGTGCACCACGACAGCTGGCTGTTCACCCGCCCCCCCCCCAGAATGTCCTGCAGCTGCTCCGAGACATCCTTGACCCTTGCATCAGGGAGGCAACATACCATCCAGGAGTCTCAATTGCGTCCGCAGAAACGCCTGTCTATTCCCCTTATGTTTGAGTCCCCTATCACTATAGCCCAGCCATTCTTCTTCCTGCCCTGCTGCGCAGCAGAGCCAGCCACGGTGCCATGAACCTGGCTGCTGCTGCCTTTCCCTGGTGAGCCATCTCCCTCAACAGTATCCAAAGTGGTATATCTGTTTTGCAGGGAGATGACCACAGGGGACACCTTTACTGCCTTCCTACTCTTGCTCTGTCTTTAGGTCACCCATTTTCTATCTCGCTCAGTAACTTTCACCTGCGGTGTGACCAACTCGCTAAACGTGCTATCCACGACGTCCTCAGCATCGTGGATGCTCCAAAGTGAGTCCATCCGCAGCTCCAGAGCCATCAAGCGGTCTAACAGGAGGTGCAGCTGGATAAACTTCTTGCACGTGAAGGAGCCAGGGACAGTGGACGCACACGAAGAGCATGACACGGGTCTGGGATCTCCTGCCTTGTCTTAAACCTTCAGTTAGCTTGTACAACTACAATTCCCCCCCAAATAAACGAAGAAAAAATAAATAAACATACCAATGAAAATAAAAATAAAAATGAAAAACTACTTGCCAGTCACTTACCAGGGATAAAAAGCACCTCCTCCCCACCCAGCTTTCAATTCCCACCTAGCTTCAAATTCCCAAACTCACTCTTTGCTGTCTCACTCTGGCTGTGTCTTCTCTGGCTCACTGGGAGAACTCACTGGGAGTGAGTTACAAGTTGCTCTTTTTAAATTGGCCTTTTAAACTCGCAGGCTGTCAGTGGGCGATGTGAACAGCTCTTTCCATGACCATTCCATTTCAGACTGTTTACTCACCACCTGCTAGTACCAGTATTTTAAGTTTGTTTTGGGAGCACAAGAGAAGGAGGCCATTCTGCCCCACTCAAGCCTGTTTTGTCATTCAGTCAAATCATGGTGGATTTACACGCCTTTGTTCCGTATATTTCAAAACAAAATTGCAGCATAGTTTCTCCGTATCTACACTATCAAATTAATTTTACATTTTAAACACCTCAATCAGATCACCGCTTAAAATCTTCGGAAGGAATGTAAACCAAGTTGATGCAACCGGTCGCTGTACAAAACCCTCTAGACCCCAATATTAGTCTGTCATTTATTTTTTAACTTGAATTTAATGAGTGGCTTTACTAAGACCAGAAGACATAGGAGCAGAATTAGGCCACTCGGCCCATCGAGTCTGCTCCGCCATTCAATCATGGCTGATATTTTCTCATCCCCATTCTCCTGCCTTCTCCCCATAACCCCTGATCCCCTTATTAATCAAGAACCTACCTATCTCTGTCTTAAAGACACTCAATGATTTGGCCTCCACAGCCTTCTGCGGCAAAGGGTTCCACAGATTCACCACCCCTCTGGCTGAAAAAATTCCTCCTCATCTCTGTTTTTTTTTTCCTACTAGTAGAAACATCCTCTCCACATCCACTCTATCCAGGCCTCGCAGTATCCTGTAAGTTTCAATAATAGCCCCCCTCATTCTTCTAAACTCCAACGAGTACAGACCCAGAGTCCTCAACCGTTCCTCATACGACAAGCTCTTCATTCCAGTGATCATTCTTGTGAACCTCCTCTGGACCCTTTCCAAGGCCAGCACATCCTTCCTTCGATACGGGGCCCAAAACAGATCTTTGTGGTATCGCCCCAAGATGATTCACAGATTCATACGGAACGAATGATCAATTTATACTGCACCTTCCACACAGTGAAACTTTACAAGGCACTTTATTGGAGTGTTATCAAACAGCATCAGGTGATCAAAGAGCTAGGTTTTGGGGAGAATCTTAAAGGAGAGATTTAGGAAGGATTTTCCGAGCTGAAGGCCCAGGAAGCTGAAGGCACAGCTGAGTGTGGTGGAACAAAGGAACTTGTGAGCGGGGGGGATGGCCGGGGGGGGGGGGGGGGGGGGGGGGGGGCGGTGCGGGGGGGGGAGACGACCAGAGGAGCTGAGATCTCCAACGCAGTTGGGAAGTGCTGTACAGTCGGGTGAGAAATTAAACGGAGGCTCCATCCGCCCTCTCAGCTGGACATTAGCGATCAAGTCACCCAGACTCGAAACGTCAGCTCCCTTCTGTCTCCACAGATGCTGTCAGACCTGCTGAGATTGTCCAGTGGTTTCCGTTTTTGTTTCAGATTCCAGCGGTAACTTGCTTTTATATTCACAATCCCACCGCACTATTTCGACGAGCAGGGCAGCTCGCCCTGCTACCTGAGCCCAGCATCACTAAAAGAACAGACCGCCTGGTCATTATCACATTGCTGTTTGTGGGATCTTGCTGTGTTCCACTATGAGCTGCTGTGATTGCGATACCGCGACAGTGACTAACGTACTGCGAAACACCTTGTGAACGTACAGCAGTCGTGGGATGTGCTACATGAAGCCGAGTTCATTCTTTTTTTCAGATGCAAATTCAAGCTGAAATGCAGAGTAGAAAAGATATTGGTTTCCCGATGATCTCTGCAGCTTTAACCTCAAGCATGGAGAAACATCGCTTTGACAAACCTGATACAACTGGCGAGGTTCTGCACTGCACTCAGCTGCGATGGTTCTGATTAGGGGTCTGCATATTGAATTTCATTTCCTCACTATGTCATGAGTGCCGGAAAAATCGAATTAAGGTGATTTGCCCCCCTGAGTGACTTCTCCTGACACACAGTGGATGTCGAGTTTCACCCTGTTTCCTTTCACCAGAGCCAGACTTGCCATGGATCATGTTTAACAATTCAACCGTTTTGTCTTTGTGTGAGTGACCTGGGCTCTCTGCGCCTGGCACCCGGTCCACACAGAGTGGCGTCCACTCTGCCCTCAGCCTGCTGGGTCTTATTACTGAAGCACTGGAGTATCAGAGTAAATAAGTCTGATTATTGGTGGGAGCACACTCGGGGCCAAGGTGGGGAATCGTGGGTCTGGGTGAGGCCCCTTCCCCCCCCACCCTCTCCACTGCCTGTGCGGAGTCTGCACATTCCCCCCATTGCCTCCCAATCTCCTTCAGTCAGAAACCCAACAGCAGCTGCCCCACATCAGGTTTGGCATAACATTAAACACAAATATCAAAAAAAAAGTCAAGCTCTGAAGAAAACTTGCTGAGTGGGGAAAAAAACCATGTGCCAATATCGAAGGAGTAAATTGATCATTAATCTCCCCACTTCTCCTGTCCCTTGGCCATACCTGGAGGAGAGTATGCAGTTTTACTCACTTTACCTACACAAGGCCATAGTTACGTATGGAGAGATCGCATTCAAAGTACCGTCTTGCATCTTTGACTTTGTCTATATGTATGTTTCTGGACGCGTCCTCCTCAATCATCTGGTTTAGCACAGTGGGCTAAACAGCTGGCTTGTAAAGCAGAATAAGGCCAGCAGCGCGGGTTCAATTCCCGTACCAGCCTCCCCGAACAGGCGCTGGAATGTGGCGACTAGGGGCTTTTCACACTAACTTCACTGAAGCCTACTTGTGACAATAGCGATTTTCATTTCATTGTGACAATAAGCGATTAATCTTATTGATTAGGCATTAGACAGACTTCCGGAAACGACATTGATTTCAAAAACACTTTTCTCAATTCTTGGACAATGGGAACTCATACTGGCTCTGCTGATGTTGACTCCAATTCCTCAAGAACCATCAGCTGTCTCACACCGGCAGGGCCCCGGGTTAGCACTGCTGCCTCACAGCTCCAGGGCCCCGGGTTAGCACTGCTGCCTCACAGCTCCAGGGCCACGGGTTAGCACTGCTGCCTCACAGCTCCAGGGCCCCGGGTTAGCACTGCTGCCTCACAGCTCCAGGGCCCCGGGTTAGCACTGCTGCCTCACAGCTCCAGGGCCACGGGTTAACACTGCTGCCTCACAGCTCCAGGGCCCCGGGTTAGCACTGCTGCCTCACAGCTCCAGGGCCACGGGTTTGCACTGCTGCCTCACAGCTCCAGGGCCCCGGGTTAGCACTGCTGCCTCACAGCTCCAGGGCCACGGGTTTGCACTGCTGCCTCACAGCTCCAGGGCCCCGGATTTGCACTGCTGCCTCACAGCTCCAGGGACCCCGGTTAGCACTGCTGCCTCACAGCGCCAGGGACCCAGGGTCGATTCCGGCCTTGGGTGACTGTCTGTGCAGAGTCTGCACGTCCTCCCCGTGTCTGCGTGGAGTCCTCCGGGTGCTCCGGTTTCCTCCCACAGTTCAGGGATGTGCAGATTAGGTAGATTGGCCGTGATAAATTGCACCTTTGTGTCCAAAGGTGTGCTGGTTAGGTGGGGTGACAGGGATAGAGCAGGGGAAGGGGATTGTGCCTAGGTGGGATGCTCTTTTGGAGGGTTGGTGTCAGTGTGTTGGGCCGAATGGCCTCCTTCTGCACTGTAGAGATTCTATGACCACTTTACCTTTTGTCATTCAATGGCTCTTGCCTTCCATCCTGCTACCGACCTCCACAAAATGTTCTCTTCTCCTTCCCATTTCCCCAACTCTATATTTAAAACTTGTTGCATCGGTGATGATATGAACAAGGCAAGTTTGTACATAATGCTATGCATGACCTCTGACCACTAGGTGGCAGAGTAAACACATCACGTGACCCTGTGGTTTCGGAGTTGGGAGTAGGTCGTGCTGGAGGATAGATGTATTTTGCAGTAGCGCTAAAATAGTTAATTATTGTTAGTAGTTTATTATTTTATTCATCCTAGTTATCCTATCACGTAGTTCTACAATAAATGTATTATTAAAAAATGTTCTGGAGTTCATCATTCACTTTGGCCAGTCTACAGAACATGACAGCATCTTCATTTAATTTCTAGTTTTGCTACAAGGTCATTGACCTGAAACGTTAACGCTGTTTCTCACTCCACAGATGCTGCCTGACCTGCTGAATATTTCTGGCATTTTCTGTTTTATTTAATTTCTGATTTCCAGTGCGCGCACTGTTTTTGCTTCAGACATTTGTGCACTCCCTCTGATCAGTAATCTGATAAGCTCTATTGAATGCCAAAGGCTGGAACGAGACACACAGTTATATACGCACGACATTCCCTTTATGTTAGAGATGTGTCTGTGTGTTCGCAACCAAAGCCTTGAGGGAAAGATATCCGTCATGTCGGTGCAAGCCAGAACCGTGAAACTGTTCACCAACATCACCTCCCACCAGCCCTGGACAATGCCAACATTTTTCTCCGAGCTTAGCGAGTGTGTACTTTTATCATTAACCCCTCAACAGCAGATGTAATTTGAGTGGATGAAATTGTTCCGCAATTTAATTTTAAATGGGCAATTTCTTAGCTTTTAAAAAATATTAATTAATGGGCTGTGATCGTCGCTGGTTAGGCCAGCATTCATTGCCCATCCCTAATTGCCCTTCAGAAGGTGGTGGTGAGCTGCCTTCTTAAACCGCTGCAGTCCCTGAGGTGTAGTTATTCCCACTGTGCTGTTAGGGAGGGGGTTCCTGGATTTTGCCCCAGCGACAGTGAAGGAACGGGATGTGGGCATCGCTAATTTTTCTCCAACTGAGTGGTGTGTGAGGCCATTTCACCACATTACTCTGGGCCTGGCTCACGTGTGGGCTGGACAAGGTAAGGACGGATATCTCCTTTCCTAAAGGGCATTCGTGAGCAAGATGGTGTTTTCGGATAATCAACAATCTTTAGACCTTTTAATTCCAGATTTCTTCTGGTGGTATTCAAACCTGAATCCCCAGGGCATTAACCCAGGTCACTGAATTATTAGTCCAGTGACAACCCTACCACCTGTCTAAATGTATTCACTATTGAATTCCCAACCACTGATATGCTCTTGTAGCCTTAATTTTAGTTCTTTGGCTCTTTAGGTGAAACTATCTCTTGGCATCTACCATGTCAAGCCTGCTAAGAATATTAAACATTTTAATGAGATTGTATCTAATTCTGCTAAATGCCAGAGAGTAAAGACCCATTCTACTCAATCCCACCTCGTAGGTGTGGTGGTACGCCCCGAAATCAGTCTGTTATATTACCTTTGGTGGTAATATGTCATTGTTCTTTGCCTTTTGATCCAGAATGGTCCATTGAGTTGATGACAAAGGGACCACCAATCTTTAGATTGAATCAAAACTATTTTTTTGGATAACGATTAATTAAATGGCGTCCGCACATTCTACAGGGCTATAACTATTAATAACGTAAGACTGAGTCTGTTAAACTGTAATCTATAATTAAGTATTAACTGTAATCTATAATTAAGTATTAACTAATGATGTCCTCGTGCTACTTCTGTATAATCCAAACTAGCCCTTGAGCTGTGATCAATCTCGCTCCTCTGCTAACACTACCCAAGATTCCCTGAGGTCTAATATTTATACTGGGAACTGGTGGTGCCCTCTAGTGTTTGAATTACACTGAGATGTAATAATTAACCCTTCACTAGCATACCTATATGCTTATCATTACGCAGTCTACCTAACCTTACTGCACCTGTATCAAGTAGGTATGTCATTTTTCAGATAAGGAGAGCAAATTTGCATGCAGTCTCAACAGAGTTCTATATAAAGGGAATGTGTCAAAACCCCTACAATAAAAGCCTCTCCTCAACTGTGAGCAGAGCAATTTTGGGGTGTCAGCTCAGCAGGAATTATATCCTGTAAGATATGTTCCAGAAATGATTTGTGGGCTTTCCTCTCCCAGGAATACATAAGCGTCTGGGATAAAACGACAGCTTCAACACTTGGTGTGAGCTCATATATTCACCCAGATTAGAAATGAGAGGCGAGTCAAAAAGTTAGTTAAAAATAAACATTCGAATCAGCCGGTGACTTGGCCGTGAGGATTAGATGGTAAAACGTTGCGGCCGTTTGAGATTCATGGTTCCAGGAGTGATGACTTCAGCATTTGAACAATTGGTTTCGAGATTCTATTTTCTGCACTTTTTGAGAAGATGTCGTACTTCATTCTCAAATGTGGCTTTTCTGACTTGGTTGCTTCCAGCAATCAGAGAGAGCACAAGGTTTTCAGTTTTTACCTGAAAGGGCAGATGTGACTGCAGCTACCTTTTCCTCCTGACACACCCCACACTGGTCCACACACAAGTGAGTATGTGTGAGTGAACCTCAGTGAGTGAGTGAGTGAGCGAACAGTGCACTGTTCAGATCTCCATATCCCACATGGAGCACTGTGCACTGTTTTGATCTCCATTTCACACATAGGGCACTGTGCACTGTTCTGATCTCCATATCACACATGGGGCACTGTGCACTGTTCTGATCTCCATATCACACATGGGGCACTGTGCACTGTTTTGATCTCCATTTCACACATAGGGCACTGTGCACTGTTCTGATCTCCATATCACACATGGGGCACTGTGCACTGTTCTGATCTCCATATCACACATGGGGCACTGTGCACTGTTCTGATCTCCATATCACACATGGGGCACTGTGCTGATCTCCATGTCCCACAGGGGGTACTGTGCACTGTACTGATCTCCATATCACACATGGGGCACTGTACACTGTTCTGATCTCCATATCACACATGGGGCACTGTGCACTGTTCTGATCTCCATATCACACATGGAGCACTGTGCACTGTTCTGATCTCCATTTCGCACATAGGGCACTGTGCACTGTTCTGATCTCCATAATCACACAGGGACCACTGTGCACTGTTCTGATCTCCATATCACACATGGGGCACTGTGCACTGTTCTGATCTCCATATCACACATGGGGCACTGTGCACTGTTCTGATCTCCATATCACACATGGCCCACTGTGCACTGTTCTGATCTCCATATCACACATGGGGCACTATGCACTGTTCTGATCTCCATATCACACAGGGAGCACTGTGCACTGTTCTGATCTCCATATCACACATGGGGCACTGTGCACTGTTCTGATCTTCATATCACACATGCAGTATTGTGCACTGTTCTGATCTCCATATCACACATGGGGCACTGTGCACTGTTCTGATCTCCATATCACACAGGGAGCACTGTGCACTGTTCTGATCTCCATATCACACATGGAGCACTGTGCACTGTTCTGATCTCCATATCACACATGGGGCACTGTGCACTGTTCTGATCTTCATATCACACATGCAGTATTGTGCACTGTTCTGATCTCCATATCACACATGGGGCACTGTGCACTGTTCTGATCTCCATATCACACAGGGAGCACTGCGCACTGTTCTGATCTCCATATCACACATGGAGCACTGTGCACTGTTTTGATCTCCATATCACACATGGGGCACTGTGCACTGTTCTGATCTTCATATCACACATGCAGCATTGTGCACTGTTCTGATCTCCATATCACACATGGGGCACTGTGCACTGTTCTGATCTCCATATCACACAGGGAGCACTGTGCACTGTTCTGATCTCCATATCACACATGGAGCACTGTGCACTGTTCTGATCTCCATATCACACATGGGGCACTGTGCACTGTTCTGATCTTCATATCACACATGCAGCATTGTGCACTGTCCTGATCTCCATATCAGACATGGGGCACAGTGCACAGTTCTGATCTCCATATCACACATCGGGCACTGTGCACTGTTCTGATCTCCATATCACACAGGGAGCACTGTGCACTGTTCTGATCTCCATATCACACATAGGGCACTGTGCACTGTTCTGATCTCCATGTCCCACAGGGGGCACTGTCACTATACTGATCTCCATATCACACATGGAGCACTCTGCACTGTTCTGATCTCCATATCCCACATGGGCACTGTGCACTGTTCTGATCTCCATATCACACATGGAGCACTGTGCACTGTTCTGATCTCCATATCACACATGCGGCACTGTGCACTGTTCTGATCTTCATATTACACATGCAGCATTGTGCACTGTTCTGATCTCCATATCACACATGGGGCACTATGCACTGTTCTGATCTCGATATCACACATGGGGCACTATGCACTGTTCTGATCTCCATATCACACATGGAGCATTGTGCACTGCTATGATCTCCATATCACACAGGGGGCACAGTGCACTGTTCTGATCTCTATATCACACATGGGGCACTGTGCACTGTTCTGATCTCCATATCACACAGGGAGCATTGTGCACTGTTATGATCTCCATATCACACAGGGGGCTCTGTGCACTGTTCTGATCTCCATATCACACATGGGGCACTGTGCACTGTTCTGATCTCCATATCACACATGGGGCACTGTGCACTGTTCTGATCTCCATATCACACAGGGAACACTGTGCACTGTTCTGATCTCCATATCCCACATGGGGCACTGTGCACTGTTCTGACCTCCATATCACACATGGGGCACTGTGCACTGTTCTGATCTCCATATCACACAGGGAGCATTGTGCACTGTTCTGATCTCCATATCACACATGGAGCATTGTGCGCTGTTCTGATCTCCATATCACACATGGGGCACTGTGCACTGTTCTGATCTCCATATCACACAAGGAGCACTGTGCACTGTTCTGATCTCCATATCACACAGGGGGCACTGTGCACTGTTCTGGTCTCCATGTCCCACAGGGGGTACTGTGCACTGTACTGATCTCCATATCACACATGGGGCACTGTGCACTGTTCTGATCTCCATATCACACATGGAGCACTGTGCACTGTTCTGATCTCCATTTCGCACATAGGGCACTGTGCACTGTTCTGATCTCCATATCACACAGGGACCACTGTGCACTGTTCTGATCTCCATATCACACATGGGGCACTGTGCACTGTTCTGATCTCCATATCACACATGGGGCACTGTGCACTGTTCTGATCTCCATATCACACATGGCCCACTGTGCACTGTTCTGATCTCCATATCACACATGGGGCACTATGCACTGTTCTGATCTCCATATCACACAGGGAACACTGTGCACTGTTCTAATCTCCATATCCCACATGGGGCACTGTGCACTGTTCTGACCTCCATATCACACATGGGGCACTGTGCACTGTTCTGATCTCCATATCACACAGGGAGCATTGTGCACTGTTCTGATCTCCATATCACACATGGGGCACTGTGCACTGTTCTGATCTCCATATCACACAAGGAGCACTGTGCACTGTTCTCATCTCCATATCACACATGGGGCACTGTACACTGTTCTGATCTCCATATCACACATGGAGCACTGTGTACTGTTCTGATCTCCATATCACACATGGGGCACTGTGCACTGTTCTGATCTCCATATCACACAAGGAGCACTGTGCACTGTTCTCATCTCCATATCACACATGGGGCACTGTGCACTGTTCTGATCTCCATATCACACATGGAGCACTGTGCACTGTTCTGATCTCCATATCACACATGGGGCACTGTGCACTGTTCTGATCTCCATATCACACATGGGGCACTGTGCACTGTTCTGAGCTCCATGTTTTAATATTTATATAGAAGCACATTAGCAGGTTAAAAAATTTAATTGACAAGGGTTGTACTAGAACTGAGTGTTTAGAATCATCGAGAAAGATTAAACAGGCTGGTGCTCTTTCTCATAGATAACAGAAAGTTGTCAGATGACCTCATTGGCGTGGTTGAGATTGAAACAATTTTGATCGTGCAGCAATGCTTCGATTTGTGAGCGACAGCAGGGTAAGGGGGCAATAAATTCAAAGATGATCACTAATAAATGTATTCAGCATTTCTGGACAATCCTCTTTACCCAGCGAGCAGGGAGAATGTGGAACTCGCTCCCACAGGGAGTGGGGAGAATGTGGAACTCGCTCCCACAGGGAGTGGGGAGAATGTGGAACTCGCTCCCACAGGGAGTGGGGAGAACGTGGGACTCGTTCCCACAGGGAGTGGGGAGAATGTGGGACTCGCTCCCACAGGGAGTGGGGAGAATGTGGAACTCGCTCCCACAGGGAGTGGGGAGAACGTGGGACTCGTTCCCACAGGGAGTGGGGAGAATGTGGGACTCGCTCCCACAGGGAGTGGGGAGAATGTGGAACTCGCTCCCACAGGGAGTGGGGAGAACGTGGGACTCGTTCCCACAGGGAGTGGGGAGAATGTGGGACTCGCTCCCACAGGGAGTGGGGAGAACGTGGCACTCGTTCCCACAGGGAGTGGGGAGAATGTGGGATCGCTCCCACAGGGAGTGGGGAGAATGTGGGACTCGCTCCCACAGGGAGTGGGGAGAACGTGGGACTCGTTCCCACAGGGAGTGGGGAGAATGTGGGACTCGCTCCCACAGGGAGGAGGGAGAACGTGGAACTCGCTCCCACAGGGAGTGGGGAGAATGTGGGACTCGCTCCCACAGGGAGTGGGGAGAGTGTGGGACTCGCTCCCACTGGGAGTGGGGAGAATGTGGAACTCGCTCCCACAGGGAGTGGGGAGAATGTGGGACTCGCTCCCACAGGGAGTGGGGAGAGTGTGGAACTCGCTCCCACAGGGAGTGGGGAGAATGTGGAACTCGCTCTCACAGAGAGTGGGGAGAGTGTGGGACTCGCTCCCACAGGGAGTGGGGAGAATGTGGGACTCGCTCCCACAGGGAATGGGGAGAATGTGGAACTCGCTCCCACAGGGAGTGGGGAGAATGTGGAACTCGCTCCCACAGGGAGTGGGGAGAATGTGGGACTCGCTCCCACAGGGAGTGGGGAGAATGTGGGACTCGCTCCCACAGGGAGTGGGGAGAATGTGGGACTCGCTCCCACAGGGAGTGGGGAGAACCTGGAACTCGCTCCCACAGGGAATGGGGAGAATGTGGGACTCGCTCCCACAGGGAGTGGGGAGAATGTGGAACTCGCTCCCACAGGGAGTGGGGAGAATGTGGGACTCGCTCCCACAGGGAGTGGGGAGAATGTGGAACTCGCCCCCATAGGGAGTGGGGAGAATGTGGAACTCACTCCCACAGGGAGTGGGGAGAATGTGGGACTCGCTCCCACAGGGAATGGGGAGAATGTGGAACTCGCTCCCACATGGAGTGGGGAGAATGTGGGACTCGCTCCCACAGGGAGTGGGGAGAATGTGGAACTCGCTCCCACAGGGAATGGGGAGAATGTGGGACTCGCTCCCACAGGGGGTGGGGAGAATGTGGAACTCGCTCCCACATGGAGTGGGGAGAATGTGGGACTCGCTCCCACAGGGAGTGGGGAGAATGTGGAACTCGCTCCCACAGGGAGTGGGGAGAATGTGGAACTCGCTCCCACAGGGAGTGGGGAGAATGTGGAACTCGCTCCCACAGGGAGTGGGGAGAATGTGGGACTCGCTCCCACAGGGAGTGGGGAGAATGTGGGACTCGCTCCCACAGGGAGTGGGGAGAATGTGGGACTCGCTCCCACAGGGACTGGGGAGAATGTGGGACCCCCCGCCACCCCCACCCCCGGCCACGGCGCTGGCTTCACAATGTTTAAAAGCACAAGCGAACCGCTCCGTCGGGAACCCGGCCCATCGGAGGCGGAGCATCGCGGAGGCACCGGACAATCCCGGGCGGGCCCGCTAATATGTTCCGGGACGCATCGACGCCTCTGTCGAGGTGCTGAAACATTGCGATTTGGCGTCAAGTCGGTGTCGGCTAACGGAGAATCCCACCCAGGAGACTGAATGAAGTGGAGTTTGAGGAACGTTTGTGGAGCAGGAAGGGCAGCGGGGGGGCGAATGGCTTTTTCCTGGGGATGCCGGTTCTGTGCAAATCCCTGCAACAGACTTTGTTGAACTAAATCCCTCAGCAATCTCATTGCACAAGAGTAAACAACTGTGATTAATCTGGAAGTTGATGCAGTAATATTAACCAGCTGCGGACCAAACAACTCAAATTCACCAAAGTTTACACTTGCCCCCAGGCAATAACCTGCACCAAGATACTCAGCAGAAATATTACACTGGCAAGTAATATAATTGGCTTGTTTGCCCCTTAACCTCCCTCGTTGGGGGAATGTCTCCTTCTTTTCTGTGACTATCCACACTGGGCGCTTTGGGTGGGAGAGGTTAGAGTTTATTGGGGGTCGGAGGTTATGCATTAGGCTGATTAAAAGTCTCCTCCAATTTAGTTTGATTTGCGAACATGTTATTTGTCCTGGGATTGGGACAGCTGGGTTCAGTATGGGAAGAGTGGGGTAGGGGAATGCAGGGGGACCTCGACAACGGCAGGATGTCTGAAGTAGGCTGGAGTTAATGCCTGTCCAGAATATAAAGAGGCCGCTGCATTGGTGAAACAAAACTTGCAAAAGAAAGTGGGAACATCTCAGAGGTCACACTACTGAGGCTGCACAATGGTGAACATAATGGTAAACACACACTACTGGACCTGCACAATGGTGAACATAATGGTGAACACACATGACTGAGCCTATTCAATGGTGATTACAATCATAAACACACACTGCTTGGCCTATACAATGGTGACATACTGATGAGCATACACTACTGGGCCTGCACAATGGTGAACATAATAGTGACTACACACTACTGGGCCTGCACAATGGTCAACACACACTACTGGGCCTACACAATGGTAAACATAATAGTGACTACACACTACTGGGCCTGCACAATGGTAAGCAAAAGGTGAACACACACTGCTGAACCTACACAGTGGTGAACATAATGGTGAACACACACTGCTGAACCTACTCCATGTGAACATGAGCATAATGGTTTACACGCATTACTGAGTCTACACAATCGTGAACATCATGGTGAGAAACCTACTTTACTGAGTCTACATAATGGTGAACACAATCATGAACACACACTGCTGAGCCTACATAATGGTGACGTAGCGACGAGCATACACTATTGCACCTGCACAATGGCAAACATAATGGTGAACACACACTACTAGGCCTACACAATGGTGAACACAATGGTGAAACATACAACTGGGCCTGCACAATTGTAAACACAATGGTGAACACATACTACCGGGTCTACACAATGGTGAACACACACTGTCGAGCCTGCCCAATGGTGAACACAATGGCAAACCCACACTACTGAGTTCGCACAATGGTGAACACACACTGCTGAGCCTGTGCACAATGGTGAACACAATGGTGACTACACACTACTGGACCTGCACAATGGTGAACACAATGGTGAACAAATACTACTGGGTCTACACAATAGTGAACACACACTGTCGAGACTGCTAATGGGGAACACAATGGCAAACACACACTACTGAGTTTACACAATGGTGAACACACGCTGCTGAGTTGAGACAGTGGTGAACACAATGATGGACATGCACTACCGGGCCTACACATTAGTGAACACAATGGTGAACGCACATGACTGAATTTTCACAATTGTGAACAGAACCATCAACAATTATTGGGGCAATGATCAGTCTGGCGCAGGGGACCCACCCGGTATCTTTTGGGCTGCCACGGCCACAGAGACTCTGCCTTAACCAGCAACAGATCTCTACACTGGGTACAGGCGGATTGTATAGGTCTTGGGAAAATACCCGGAGGTCTTCCAGGAAGGCCGAGGGGAGATAAAGGAAATGACGGCTAAACTTCACGTTGACCAGGATGCCCAACCCAAATATTTCAGTTCCCACCCAGTCCCATACGCCCTGCTGTCAAAGGTGGACGGTGAGCTGAGCTGGCGCGAGAACGTGGGGATTATTCGCATACCTGCAGCTAGAATTGGACACGCCGTCCAGGAAATATGTGACAATAAATACCCACAGGGGGTCATACGAGTACATAATAATAATAATCTTTATTGTCACAAGTAGGCTTGCATTAACACTGCAATGAAGTTACTGTGAAAATCCCCTAGTCGCCACATTCCGGCGCCTGTTCGGGTACACAGAGGGAGAATTAAGAATGTCCAATTCACCTAACAGCACGTCTTTCGGGACTTGTGGGAGGAAACCGGAGCACCCGGAGGAAACCCACGCAGACACGGGGAGAACGTGCAGACTCCGCACAGACAGTGACAATCGAACCGGAAACCCTGGTGCTGTGAAGCAACAGTGCTAACCACTGTGCTACCGCGCTGCCCAAATTTGCAGAATTATGCCATGTGGTCCTCCATGGGGGATTTGATTTGATTTTATTGTCACATGTACCGGGGTGCAGTGAAAAGTATTTTTCTGCATACAGTCTAAGCAGATCGTTTCATACATGAAAAACAGAGGACATACGTAAGCACACAATGTAAATACATAGACACAGGCAGCGGGTGAAGCATATAGGAGTGTAGTACTACCCAGTAGAGAAGATGTGTGAAGAGTCAGCCCATCAGATGGTCATTTAGGAGTCTGGTGACAGTGGGGAAGAAGCTGTTTTTGAGTCTGTTCGTGCGTGCTCTCAGACTTCTGTATCTCCTGCCCGATGGAAGAAGTTGGAAGAGTGAGTAAGCCGGGTGGGAGGGATCTTTGATTATGCTGCCCGCCTTCCCCAGGCAGCGGGAGGTGTAGATGGAGTCAACGGATGGGAGGCAGGTTCGTGTGATGGACTGGGCGGTGTTCACGACTCTCTGAAGTTTCTTGCGGTCCTGGGCCGAGCAGTTGCCATACCAGGCTGTGATGCAGCCTGATAGGATGCTTTCTATGGTGCATCTGTAAAAGTTGGTGAGAGTCAATTTGGAAGAGTGGACATGCTGAATTTCCTTAGTTCCTGAGGAAGTATAGGCGCTGCTGTGCTTTCTTTGTGGTAGCGTCGACGTGGGTGGACCAGGACAGATTTTTGGAGATGTGCACCCCTAGGAACTTGGAGCTGTTAACCATCTCCACCTCGGCCCCGTTGATGCTGTCAGGGGTGTGTACAGTACTTTGCTTCCTGAAGTCAATGACCAGCTCTTTAGTTTTGCTGATGTTGAGGGAGAGATTGTTGTCGTTGCAGCACTCCACTAGGTTCTCTATCTCCCTCCTGTACGCTGAGGGAAACTCAGGGGAAACTTGCAGAAGAATTGCAAGCATTTGGAAACAAGATACAAGAGCTGAGTGTAGAGGGCGGCATTCTCCTGTGGGGAGCTCACTTGGTTGTCCTGAGGCAAGGCCAAAAAACCATCTGCACAGTGAACATCTGTGGTATCTGGTATGGTGGCCAGGCTCAATGGCGATATTGAGAGGTTGGTGCAGCATTGTGCGGCGGACCAAGAACATCAAATGCCCACCATCAGCTTCACTCCATACAATCCCTACAGTGCAGGAGGAGGCCATTCAGCCCATCGGGTCTGCCCTGACCCTCTGAAAGAGCATCCTACCGAAGCTCACCCCCCCTGCACCCTATCCCTGTAACCCCATCCACCTTTTGACACTAAGGGGCAATTTATCACGGCCAATCCACCTAACCCGCACATCTTTGGAACGTGGGAGGAAACCGGAGCACCCGGAGGAAACCCACGCACACACGGGGAGAACGTGCAGACTCCGGAATCAAACCCAGGTCTCTGGTTCTGTGAGGAAGCCGTGCTAACCCACTGTGCGACCGTGCCACCTTCCACCCCTGGGAGTGGCTGGGGCACCCTTGGGTGCATATGGACACAGATTCCGCTGGGCCTTTCCTGGGGCCAATATTTCTGCTGTGTATGAAGCCCACTCACAGTGGATGGATGTGGACTGGCTGCCTTCCACCACTTCGCAAGCCTCCATAGAGACGCTACGCCAATCATTCAGCATTCACGGTATCCCAGAGGTGCTCGTCACCAATCACGGCACCCCCTTCACAAGTGAGGAATTTCTGGGGTTTATGCAGACGAATGGAGTAAAGCACATTCAAACCGCCCCATATCACCCTCTTCAAACAGTCTGGCTGAGCGGGTGGTTAAGGAGGGGCATCAAAACAAACCACAGACTCAGCTGAAACAAAACTGGCACGTTTTGTATTTAGTTATCGGACCACACCACATGTTACGTCCAGGGTTGGGTCGACAGAGCTGCTGATGGGTTGCCGATTTCAAACTGTTTAAGCGTAACATTCCAACCTTGTTGGGAAGGTGGAGAAGAAACAAGACCTCCGAAAGGCGGTATCATGTCCACCGGATGGAGGGCACAGGGTTCAAGCCCGGTTACACAGTATACTTCTGGAATTTGGGGGGTGGCTCCAGGTGGATACCGGGATCACAGAGTAGAAGGCAGGACCAGTCTCCTATATGGTCAAAACCTGAGAACGGACAGTACGCAAGCATGTGGACCATCTCAAAGGCAGGGAGCCCGCACCAGAGGTAGCCCCGCCAGACGAATCAGTCCATCGCCACCCCTTGCCTCCCATCTATGAGCCGGGGAACACAGATCTCCAGGGGCCAGGGCCCAGGTCTGCATGAGATGGAAGACTCTGCGTCAGATATGGATACAGAATCCTCAATACGTTTGGAGGACAGTGCGGACAGGACTCCTCCAATGGTCAGCGCAAAAACGACACTCCACTACACCCCCCGACTCAGCCAATCAGCTGTTGGACGCACAACCGTGGGTAAAGTGGCGAACGGGGAGATGTCATAACCCTCACGAGATCCATGGGGATGATCCGATTGATATTCCCGTGGAGCTCGTGGGATACGGGCTTCCCTACAGATGGGCAGAGACTGGGGCTCATAGAATCGACACTTAAAAGCCGGCCCTGATTGGGACCGGTGTGATCGGCAGTCCTGGTTGGACTATACCTCGCTTTCTGGCCTTTTATTTTGGTTATAAATAAACTTCCATTTTGATTGGGCAGCACGGTAGCATTGTGGATAGCACAATTGCTTCACAGCTCCAGGGTCCCAGGTTCGATTCTGGCTTGGGTCACTGTCTGTGCGGAGTCTGCACATCCTCCCCGTGTGTGCGTGGGTTTCCTCCGGGTGCTCCGGTTTCCTCCCACAGTCCAAAGATGTGCAGGTTAGGTGGATTGGCCGTGATAAATTGCCCTTAGTGTCCAAAATTGCCCTTAGTGTTGGGTGGAGTTACTGGGTTATGGGGATAGGGTGGAGGTGTTGACCTTGGGTAGGGTGCTCTTTCCAAGAGCCAGTGCAGACTCGTTGGGCCGAATGGCCTCCTTCTGCACTGTAAATTCTATGATAATCTATGATTCACATTCTCGGATCTCCTCAGCTTTTATACTTGGTTTGCTGATGATTGCTAAATGGTACAGGTAGGTTTTGTAGGAAGGGTGGAATGTTTGTTTCCACTGGAGTCCAGAGGGGTGAGGGGTGATTTATCGGCCTCTGAGGAGTCCAAAATGAGACAAACAAAGTAAACTACAAACACGGTGCACTCCAGGTCCCGGCCGGGGCCAATACACCGCCCCCAACGGACCGGCTTTTATGCTCGAGTCCATTTACTCCGCTGATGGGCCCCCTCCCCTCAGTCGGGAAGTTTGTGTTCTACGAGGCTCTCACGGAGGTTAATTAGTCCGTCCCCGGAGGTCACATGCAGGTTATAACATCCCTCCCCCCAAAGTCCAAAGATCCATCGGTGGAGCAGGAGGGCGTCTGCTCTTCTCCGCCCGTGCTTGTGCCTCTTGCACCTGTGGGGCCGGATTAGGAGGTGTATCTCTGGACAGCGAACATTGTTTCCTTCCTGGTCGTTGTGGGGGGGGGGGGGGTGGGGGGGGCACTGCTGACGACTGCCCTCCGGCTGGTTTACCATCAGAGACTTCAGATGCCTGGGTCTCCATATTGGAGTCCGGGTCCTCGACCACCCGCATCTCCGTGCCCTCGGATTGACTGGTGCCGGAGGTGTCTGACTAAAATCTGGTACCTCTGGAGGTGTTTCGCGGGGAGCTGGTTTCCTGCGTCTGAGCTGGTCTACACGCTTCTTCATCACTCTGTCCTGTGCTCGAACCTGGTATGAAACTGGCCCTGTCTGGCGAACTATCGATCCCGGGACCTACTTGACTCCATCCCTGAAGTTCCGAATGTAAGTTGCAGCACCTGTCTTGTCCGCATCTACCTGTCTGGGCAACGCCCCTGCCGCTCCTGACTGCGGCGTACTTTCCCGTCAATATCTGGGAACATGAGGCTGAGGCAGGTCCGCAGTCTTCGGCCCTTTAAAATCTATGCCGGCGTTACAGCGGCTGCGGTATGTGGGCCGATACGGTAACAAAATAAAAATCTGGCCAGTCGAGAGACCGAGGTCTGCTTCTTCAACCCTCCTTTGAACATTTGCATCGCCCTTTGGGCTAGCCAATTCGAAGGCGGGTGCTGCAATGATATGTGTATAGGTACGCCAGTGAAGGGTTAATTATTACATTTCAATGTAATTCAAACACTAGAGGGCACCACCAGTTCCCAGTATAAAGATCAGACCTCAGGAGCTGCTGGGTAGTTAGCAAAGGAGAAAGACTGAGAACAGGATGAGGAGTAGTTTAGATTAGAGAGAATCAACACGGGGATATCATTAGTGACTGCTAGACAGATTCGACATTACTTTATTACTAGTTATAACTCAGTAGCGTGTGCAAACTTTATTTAATTAATCGTTATCCAATAAATTAGTTTTGAATCTAAAGATTGGTGGTTTCTTTGGCATTAACTCATGGACTATTCTGGATCAAACTGTGTGGATGTGCCATACCATGGGCGGGATTCTCCCGTAATCGGCGGGGCGGGCAACTCCGGCGGGGCAGAGTGGCGTGAACCACTCCGGCGCCGGGCCGCCCCAGAGTGGTTGGCGAACCGCCGGCTGGCGGGAAAGGGGCTTGGCGCCACGCCAGCCGGTGCCGAAGGGCCTCCTCCGGTCGGCGCAAGGTGGCCCATGGGCGGGAGTGCCAGCGTGTGCTGGCGTCATCCCCGTGCATGCGCAGAGGGCTTCGCTTCCGCACGGGGAATGGCGGACTGGTACAGCATCCGGTGAGGAATGGATAGAGTGCCCCCACGGCACAGGCCCGCCCGCGGATCGATGGGCCCCGATCGCGGGCCAGGCCACCATGGGGGCACCTCCTGGGGCTAGATCTCCCCGCGCCCCTCCAAGAACCCCGGAGGCCGCCCGCGCTGCCAGGTCCCGCGGGTAAGGGACTTACTCCAATTTACGCCGGCGGGACTGGCAACAGACGGGCGGGACTTCGGCCCATCGTGGCCCGGAGAATACTTTCCTCGCTCGGAGTTCCTCTACTCCCTTTTCTGCACTCTCACTTGAAAAATAAATTTAGACGGTTTTCTTAAAGTCTAACAGTGGCTCGGGCAGTAACTTGCGTTGGGTCGAGGCAGCAAGGTGGGGCAGTGGTTAGCACTGCTGCCTCGTGGCGCCGAGGTCCCAGGTTCGATCCCGGCTCTGGGTCGCTGTCCGTGTGGAGTTTGCGCATTCTCCCCGTGTCTGCGTGGGTTTCGCCCCCACAACCCAAAGATGTGCAGGGTAGGTGGATTGGCCACGAAAATTGCCCCTTAATTGGAAAAATGAATTGGGTACTCTAAAATTTGAAAAAGAAACTTCCGTTGGGTCGCCAAATGTCCGCCGCAAACCAAACAGTCTCGCAGCATCTCGGGAAGGGAAGGCCATAATCGCAAAATTCAGCTGGTTTTCCCAAACACGTTAAGAACTTGCTAACAGACTCCCCTGGGGTCCTCTCCGCGCTAAACCAATAATGTTGTACGATAACTGGTTCACTACTGGTGCCATCAGTTCTTCAAAGGTCTTAGAGTCAAGGGCTGCGGGGTTTGTGGGGCTTTTTATCAGGCTGAAGGTGGGGGCTCAATAGGCAGTTGGTATTACTGTCTGTCGCTCATCGCCATGCATAGCGTTCGCCCTGAAAATATAGCGCCTACGCTCTGCGTATTGCATCCAATCCTCCACGCTGGCAGCAAACACATCAAATCTCCCAAAGAACATCATTTTGAAATCAACGCAAACCTTACTCTGTTGGTGCGAAAGGGGGTGATCGTTCTTCCAACAGTTACCAGCGCCAACTACAGCTCCACATTTACCCTCGTCACCAATTCTGTGGCCACAGGAGAGTCCAAACAAGAGGCATAAAAAGATTTCAAAGTAAACTATGTAGACAGCGACCTCCAGTTCCCAGCCATGAGTGTTCCTGCTCGACTCCTGTCTGGGCTGACTTCCCTTAACGGGGAAGCTGCGATTCTACGAGGCACGAGTTGATGTTCTTTCGAATCCACCCCCCCCCCCCGCCCCCCCCCTGCTCCACCCCCACCTCGCTAAGGACACTACATCCTTCACTGGAGCAGACAAGACTGAGGGGTGACCTGATCGGGGTGTAAAAGATTATGAGGGGCATGGACAGGGTGGATAGGGAGCAGCTGTTCCCCTTAGTTGAAAGTTCAGTTACAAGGGGACACAAGTTCAAGGTGCCTGGACGGGCACTTGGCACATCTTAACCTTCAAGGCTATGGGCCAAGTGCTGGCAAGTGGGACTAGGCGGTGCAGACTCGATGGGCCGAAGGGCCTTTTCTGCACTGTATTTTTCTGTGATTCTGAGGTGCGATGCCCACAGCTGAACACAGCTGCAGCGGCGTGGTCGAGCCAGAGCAGCACTATAGCCGTACCCTCTCGTCTGTTACTCCAGTCTTTGCATTTCTTATCTTGTTTCTGTGAAACTTTGGCCTGAGTGTTCACGCCCCCAAAATCCTGCACTTAGGTTCAAAATTGTCGGAAGTGTCTGGATAAAAGGTGCTAATTGACAGGCTATGTTAGCCCGGATGGTAGATAGAAATTAAAAGCAGTTCAATAGCTTCATGCCTAATCGGTTGGGAAAATATTTTGTACCGGTGGTTGTGAGCGGACAAAGGCAGTGGGTGGATTGGATCTTTGAACTAAACCCACACGGCACTTTGAAGTTTGAAGCAACTTTTTTTTAAAGCAACGTATTCAACATCTTGAAAAATAACCGGATTCTGTCCTCCAACCGCAGGAAATATCCCTTCTGCCTTCGTGCCAACCACTGCTGTCAGCTCTTGCCCAACGGGTAGTGACCTTATCTCTGAGTCAGGAGGGTCAGGGAACTCCTGCAGAAGGAGGCCATTTGGCCCATCGAGATTGCACCAACCCTCCGAAAGAGCACCCTAGCGTGGTCCACTCCCCTGCCCTATACGGGTAACACCACCTAACCTGCACATCTTTGGACTGTGGGAGGAAACCGGAGCACCCGGAGGAAACCCACGCAGACATGGGGAGAACGGGCAGACTCCGCACAGACTGACCCAAGCCGGGAATCGAAACTGGGACCCTGGAGCTGTTAGGGTTGTGGCTTCAAGACCCACCTCTCAGGCTTGAGCACAGCATTCAGACAAACACTCCCAGTTCAGAGCTGAAGGGGTATCACTGAAAAGAGAAACATGTTATTGGGGCAGCATGGTAGCACAGTGGCTAGCACTGTTGCTTCACAGCGCCAGGGTCCCAGGTTCGATTCCCGGCTTGGGTCACTGTCTGTGCAGAGTCTGCACGTTCTCCCCGTGTCTGCGTGGGTTTCCTCCGGGTGCTCCGGTTTCCTCCCACAGTCCAAATACGTGCTGTTAGGTTAATTGGCCATGCTAAATTGCCGCTTAGTGTCCAAAAAGGTTAGGAGGGGTTATTGGGTTACGGGGACAGAGTGGAAGTGAGGGCTTAAGTGGGTCGGTGCAGACTCGATGGGCCGAATGGCCTCCTTCTGCACTGTATGTTCCATGTTCTATGTAATACCAAATTTCAAACATTCCCAAAAATTTATACCACAGGAGGAAAGGGTTCTGATTGGTTGACAAGTTGACTCTGATTCGTTGAGATGTTGCCATAGCGAATGAACCAGGGAACTATTGCTCTGCCACCTTCCTCCCCCCAGCCCCCATACTTTTGTTTATGCAAAACAGGTTCACTGACATATTCTTTCTTTCCTGCTGATGTTGCGTCTCTGATGTACATGTGACGCCAGACACACACACAACAATGTGTTTCATAGAATTTACAGTGCAGAAGGAGGCCATTCGGCCCATCGAGTCTGCACCGGCCCTTGGGAAGAGCACCCTACCCAAGCCCACACCTCCACCCTATCCCCGCAACCCAGCAACCCCACCCCACCTAACCTTTAGGACACTAAGGGCAATTTGGCATGGCCAATCCATCTAACCTGCACGTCTTTAGACTGTGGGAGGAAACCCACGCAGGCACGGGGAGAACGTGCAGACTCCGCACAGACAGTGACCTAAGCCAAGAATCTGGAGACCCTGGAGACCTGGAGCTGTGAAGCAACTGTGCTAACCACTATGCTAGCCTGCTGCCCTCATAACCGCCCTCTGAAATGGCCTAGCAAGCCAATCGATTCAACAGTAATTAGGAATGGACAACAGATACTGGACTTGCCATTGACGCTCACATCTGTCAACTCTATCAAAGTCGCTCATGATTTTGAGCACCTCGATCATATCTTCTCTCTATCCACCTGTGGGCATTGTCCCTTTAACGGCAAGACAGCAGATTAAGGGTTACCTTAGAGGCCTCTTGGGCAAAACATATGTAGAGAGCTAACTGCAACCATGAATCCCTTTTTATGTTCATGAATGAAGTCTGTGAAAGTGCAACTTTGCATCTGATGACGAGGATAAATTATCCTGACACTTCCTCTGGCCCGACACCTGTGAGTATCCTGTTTTCATGAAAGTCTGGGAAAACAAAACACTTACCAGAATGCCTGTCTTTGGGCGAATAGACCCATTTGAGAAACTGAGATATTGCCAGACTCTGAGGAACAGATGCAGAGGAAACAGTCCCAGAGGATTGGAAAGTAGCAAACGTGACACCACTGTTTAAAAAAGGAAGTTGGCAGAAAGCGGGTAATTATAGGCCGGTAAGCTTAACTTTGGTTGTCGGGAAAATGCTGGAATCTATCATTAAGGAGGAAATAGCGGGGCATCTGGATGGAAATTGTCCCATTGGGCAGACGCAGCATGGGTTCACAAAGGGTAGGTCGTGTCTTACTAATTTGGTAGAATGTTTTGAGGACGTTACCAGTGCAGTAGATAACGGGGAGCCAATGGATGTGGTATATCTGGATTTCCAGAAACTTTTGACAAGGTGCCACACAAAAGGTTGCTGCATAAACTAAAGATGCATGGTATTGAGGGTAAAGTGGTAGCATGGGTAGAGGATTGGTTAACTAACAGAAAGCAGAGAGTGGGGATAAATGGGTGTTTCTCTGGTTGGCAACCTGTAACTAGTGGGGTCCCTCAAGGATCAATGTTGGGCCCGCATTTGTTCACAATTTACATAGACGATTTGGAGTTGGGTACCAAGTGCAATGTGGCAAAGTTTGCAGACGACACTAAGATGAATGGTAAAGCAAAAAGTGCAGAGGATACAGGAAGTCTGCAGAAGGATTTGGATAGTTTAGGTGAATGGGCTAGGGTCTGGCAGATGGAATTCAATGTTGCCAAGTTTGAGGCTATCCATTTTGGGAGGAATAACAGCCGAATGGATTATTATTTAAACGGTAAGATGTTAAAACATGCTGCTGTGCAGAGGGACCTGGGTGTGCTGGTGCACGAGTCGCAAAAAGTTGGTGTGCAGGTGCAACAGGTGATTAAGAAGGCTAATCGAGTTTTGTCTTTTATTACTAGAGGGATGGAGTTCAAGACTCGGGAGGTTATGCTGCAATTGTATAAGGTGTTGGTGAGGCCGCATCTGGAGTATTGTGTTCAGTTTTGGTCTCCTTACCTGAGAAAGGACATATTGGACATTTAGGACCGAGTTTAGGAGGAACTTCTTCACCCAAAGGGTTGTGAATCTCTGGAATTCCTTGCCCAGTGAAGCAGTTGAGGCTCCTTCGTTAAAAGTTTTAAAGAAAAAGATAGATACCTTTCTAAAGAATAAAGGGATTCGGGGATATGGTGCACGGGCCGGAGAGTGGGGCTGAGTCCACAAAGATCAGCCATGATCTCATTGAATGGCGGAGCAGGCTCGAGGGGCCAGATGGCCTACTCCTGTTCCTAGTTCTTATGTTCTTATAAACCTGAACTGGCTGGCGGAGACAAATGTTTAGAAAGAAACACATGGAGAAAAAAAAAGAGAAAATATCCTTGCGAAGCAAGAGCTGTGGCTTTAAGTTTAAAAAAATAGAATTTAAGATCTTTAAAAAACACTGGTGCTGCAAAGTTTTTAATATAGAGCATACAGAAAGAAGTGCTTTAAGTGAAAAAAAATGGGCAAAGTCAGCTGCTCAAGCTGAGAAGTTCTCTGCCTTTATCCAAATTCTCTCTATTTTTAAAGGTTAAGAATTGCTGCGGTTAAAAAGGTTCAAAAGCTGAAACAAAGGCTGGCACTAGGAAGTGGTTCTGTAGCTTTAAGAGTAAACAAAAAAGAAACAGCTTGGAACACTGGACCTGCAAAGGGAAGCCAATTGTGTCCGAACAACCACAGTCTGTGTGGGGGAAAAGATTACTTCACAGTATTAAAGCAGCAATTCCATTAAAGAGGAAAAACATTTAAAATGGCAATGCACTGAAAGCGGCAACCACAAGAAGGAACAGACAGCTATGGACAGGAAAATTAGTGAAGACCCCAGGTAGAGGGCAACTCTAAAATAAGGTCCAGCACTCCCTCAGTACTGACCCTCTGACAGTGCAGCGCTCCCTCAGTACTGACCCTCTGACAGTCAGCACTCTCTCAGTACTGACCCTCTGACAGTGCAGCGCTCCCTCAGTACTGACCCTCTGACAGTCAGCACTCCCTCAGTACTGACCCTCTGACAGTGCAGCACTCCCTCAGTACTGACCTTCTGACAGTGCAGCGCTCCCTCAGTACTGGCCCTCTGACAGTGCGGCGATCCCTCAGTACTGTCCCTCTGACAGTGCAGCACTCCCTCAGTACTGACCCTCTGACAGTGCAGCACTCCCTCAACATTAACCCTCTGACAGTGCAGCACTCCCTCAGTACTGACCCTCTGACAGTGCAGCACTCTCTCAGTACAGACCCTCTGACAGTGCAGCACTCCCTCAGTACTGACCCTCTGACAGTGCAGCACACCCTCAGTACTGACCCTCTGACAGTGCAGCACTCCCTCAGTACTGACCCTCTGACAGTGCAGCACTCTCTCAGTACAGACCCTCTGACAGTGCAGCACTCCCTCAGTACTGACTCTGACAGTGCGGCACTCCCTCAGTACTGACTCTGACAGTGCTGCACTCCCTCAGTACTGACCCTCTGACAGTGCAGCACTCCCTCAGTACTGACCCTCTGACAGTGCAGCACTCTCTCAGTACAGACCCTCTGACAGTGCAGCACTCCCTCAGTACTGACCCTCTGACAGTGCAGCACTCCCTCAGTACTGACTCTGACAGTGCGGCACTCCCTCAGTACTGACTCTGACAGTGCGGCACTCCCTCAGTACTGACCCTCTGACAGTGCAGCACTCTCTCAGTACAGACCCTCTGACAGTGCAGCACTCCCTCAGTACTGACCCTCTGACAGTGCAGCACTCCCTCAGTACTGACCCTCTGACAGTGCAGCACTCCCTCAGTACTGACCCTCTGAGAATGCAGCAGTCCCTCAGTACTGACCCTCTGACAGTGCTGCACTCCCTCAATACTGACCCTCTGACAGTGCAGCACTCCCTCAGTACTGACCCTCTGACAGTGCAGCACTCCCTCAGTACTGACTCTGACAGTGCTGCACTCCTTCAGTACTGACCCTCTGATAATGTTGTGCTTCCCCACAGTGTCAGAGTCGATTCATTATCACCCTGTTGAGTACATAAGAACATAAGAACTAGGAGCAGGAGTCGGCCATCTGGCCCCTCGAGCCTGCTCCGCCATTCAATGAGATCATGGCTGATCTTTTGTGGACTCAGCTCCACTTTCCGGCCCTTAATCCCTTTATTCTTCAAAAAACATTTAATGAAGGAGCCTCTACTGCTTCCCTGGGCAAGGAATTCCATAGATTCACAACCCTTTGGGTGAAGAAGTTCCTCCTAAACTCAGTCCTAAATCTACTTCCCCTTATTTTGAGGCTATGCCCCCTAGTTCTGCTTTCACCCGCCAGTGGAAACAACCTGCCCGCATCTATCCGATCTATTCCCTTCATAATCTTATATGTTTCTATAAGATCCCCCCTCATCCTTCTAAATTCCAACGAGTACAGTCCCAGTCACTCAACCTCTCCTCGTAATCCAACCCCTTCAGCTCTGGGATTAACCTAGTGAATCTCCTCTGCACACCCTCCAGTGCCAGTACGTCCTTTCTCAAGTAAGGAGACCAAAACTGAACACAATACGACAGGTGTGGCCTCACTAACACCTTATACAATTGCAGCAGAACCTCCCTAGTCTTAAACTCCATCCCGCTAGCAATGAAGGACAAAATTCCATTTGCCTTCTTAATCACCTGTTGCACCTGAAAACCAACTTTCTGCGACTCATGCACTAGCACACCCAGGTCTCCCTGCACAGCAGCATGTTTTAATATTTTATAATTTAAATAATAATCCCTTTTGCTGTTATTCCTACCAAAATGGATAACCTCACATTTGTCAACATTGTATTCCATCTGCCAGACCCTAGCCCATTCACTTAGCCTATCCAAATCCCTCTGCAGACTTCCAGTATCCTCTGCACTTTTTGCTTTACCACTTATCTTAGTGTCGTCTGCAAACTTGGACACATTGCCCTTGGTCCCCAACTCCAAATCATCTATGTAAATTGTGAACAGTTGTGGGCCCAACACTGATCCCTGAGGGACACCACTAGCTACTGATTGCCAACCAGAGAAACACCCATTAATCCCCACTCTTTGCTTTCTATTAATTAACCAATCCTCTATCCATGCTACTACTTTCCCCTTAATGCCATGCATCTTTATCTTATGCAACAACCTTTTGTGTGGCGCCTTGTCAAAGGCTTTCTGGAAATCCAGATATACCGCATCCATTGGCTCCCCGTTATCTACCGCACTGTTAATGTTCTCAAAAAATTCCACTAAATTAGTTAGGCACGACCTGACCTTTATGAACCCATGCTGCGTCTGTCCAATGGGACAATTTCCATCCAGATGCCTCGCTATTTCTTCCTTGATGATAGATTCCAGCATCTTCCCTACTACCGAAGTTAAGCTCACTGGCCTATAATTACCCACTTTCTGCCTACCTCCTTTTTTAAACAGTGGTGTCACGTTTGCTAATTTCCAATCCGCCGGGACCACCCCAGAGTCTAGTGAATTTTGGTAAATTATCACTAGTGCATTTGCAATTTCCCTAGCCATCTCTTTTAGCACTCTGGGATGCATTCCATCAGGGCCAGGAGACTTGTCTACCTTTAGCCCCATTAGCTTGCCCATCACTACCTCCTTGGTGATATCAATCCTCTCAAGGTCCTCACCTGTCATAGCCTCATTTCCATCAGTCACTGGCATGTTATTTGTGTCTTCCACTGTGAAGACCGACCCAAAAAACCTGTTCAGTTCCTCAGCCATTTCCTCATCTCCCATTATTAAACCTCCCTTCTTATCCTCTGAAGGACCAATATTTACCTTAGCCACTCTTTTTTGTTTTATGTATTTGTAGAAACTTTTACTATCTGTTTTTATATTCTGAGCAAGTTTACTCTCATAATCTATCTTACTCTTCTTTATAGCATTTTTAGTAGCTTTCTGTTGCCCCCTAAAGATTTCCCAGTCCTCTAGTCTCCCACTGATCTTTGCTACTTTGTATGTTTTTTCCTTCAAGTTGATATTCTCCCTCCTTTCCTTAGATATCCATGGTCGATTTTCCCTCTTTCCAACGTCCTTCCTTTTTGTTGGTATAAACCTTTGCTGAGCACTATGGAAAATCACTTGGAAGGTTCTCCACTGTTCCTCAACTGTTTCACCATAAAGTCTTTGCTCCCAGTCTACCTTAGCTAGTTCTTCTCTCATCCCATTGTAATCTCCTTTGTTTAAGCACAAAACACTCGTGCTTGATTTTACCTTCTCACCCTCCATCTGTATTTTAAATTCCACCACATTCCGAGAGGATCCCTAACTATGAGATCCTGAATCAATCCTGTCTCATTACACAGAACCAGATCTAGGACCGCTTGTTCCCTCGTAGGTTCCATTACATACTGTTCGAGGAAACTATCGCGGATACATTCTATAAACTCCTCCTCAAGGCTGCCTTGACCGACCTGGTTAAACCAATCAACATGTAGATTAAAATCCCCCATGATAACTGCTGTACCATTTCTACATGCATCTGTTATTTCTTTGTTTATTGCCTGCCCCACCATAATGTTACTATTTGGTGGCCTATAGATTACTCCTATCAGTGACTTTTTCGCCTTACTATTCCTGATTTCCACCCAAATGGATTCAACCTTATCCTCCATAGCACCGATGTCATCCCTTACTGTTGCCCGGATGTCATCCTTAAATAACAGAGCTACACCACCTCCCTTACCATCCACTCTGTCCTTCCGAAAAGTTTGATACCCTTGGATATTTAACTCCCAGTCGTGACCATCCTTTAACCATGTTTCAGTAATGGCCACTAAATCATAGTCATTCACGATGACTTGCGCCATCAACTCATTTACCTTATTCCGAATACTACGAGCATTCAGGTAAAGTACACTTATGTAGGCTTTTTTTACCTCTGTTCTGAATCTTAACACCTCGATCAGTAACCTCTCCTAAGTTATATTTCCTCTTAACCTTTCTCCTAATTTTTCTTGTCGTCGAACCCATATCTTCCTGTGACAACCTGCCGCATCGCTTACCATTAATGTTTTCACTTCCCGTTTTATTTCTTTTAGAATTCCTGGTCCTATTCACTGAGCTCCCCTCAGTCACTGTACCTTGTACTGTCGCCCTTTTTGATTTTTGACTATGGCTCCTCTGCCTTACACTTTCCCCCTTACTGCCTTTTGTTTCTGTCCCTGTTTTACAACCTTCCAACTTCCTGCATCGGCTCCCATCCCCCTGCCACATTAGTTTAAATCCTCCCCAACAGCTCTAGCAAACACCCCCCCTAGGACATCGGTTCCAGTCCTGCCCAGGTGCAGACCGTCCGGTTTGTACTGGTCCCACCTCCCCCAGAATCGGTTCCAATGTCCCAGGAATTTGAATCCCTCCCTCTTGCACCATCTCTCGAGCCACGTATTCATCCTCTCCATCCTGACATTCCTACTCTGACTAGCTCGTGGCACTGGTAGCAATCCTGAGATTACTACCTTTGAGGTCCTACTTTTTAGTTTAACTCCTAGCTCCCTAAATTCAGCTTGTAGGACCTCGTCCCGTTTTTTACCTATATCGTTGGTGCCTATGTGCACCACGACAGCTGGCTGTTCACCCTCCCCCCCCCAGAATGTCCTGCAGCCGCTCCGAGACATCCTTGACCCTTGCACCAGGGAGGCAACATACCATCCTGGAGTCTCGATTGCGTCCGCAGAACCGCCTGTCTATTCCCCTTACAATTGAGTCCCCTATCACTATAGCCCTGCCATTCTTCTTCCTGCCCAGCTGCGCAGCAGAGCCAGCCATGGTGCCATGAACCTGACTGCTGCTGCCTTCCCCTGGTGAGCCATCTCCCTCAACAGTATCCAAAGCGGTATATCTGTTTTGCAGGGAGATGACCGCAGAGGACACCTGCACTGCCTTCCTACTCTTGCTCTGTCTTTTGGTCACCCATTTACTATCTCCCTCAGTACCTTTCACCTGCGGTGTGACCAACTCGCTAAACGCGCTATCCACGACGTCCTCAGCATCGCGGACGCTCCAAAGTGAGTCCATCCGCAGCTCCAGAGCCGTCAAGCGGTCAAACAGGAGCTGCAACTGGACACACTTCATGCACGCGAAGGAGCCAGGGACAGTGGACGTGTCCCTAAGCTCCCACATCGCACACGAGGAGCATGACACGGGTCTGAGATCTCCTGCCATGTCTTAAACCTTTGGTTAACTTCAACAATTTCAATTTCCCCCCCAAAAAATTTAAATAAATAAACAATGAAGAAAAAAATAAATAAATATACCAATGAAAAGAAACAGAAAAACAGAAACACTACTTACCAGTCACAAAAAGCACTTCCTCCCCACCCAGCTTCGAATTCCCACCTCGATTCAAATTCCCAAACTCACTCTTTGCTGTCTCACTCTGGCTGTGTCCCACTGTCTCACTGGGAGAACTCACTGGGAGTGAGTTTACAAGTGGCTCTTTTTAAACTGTCCTGAATTGACTCCCCTCCCCCACCTGCTTTTAAATCAAAGTAGATTGAAGTGACTGACACTTAACTGCCAACCAGTTATGTGAGTGGGTGGGGCTGCCCTTGTTAACCCACACTGCACAATACTAGCTTAATATAAATTAATTTAAACTCCTGAAATTTAAAAGGAGCTGCCTTACTGATTCAATTTAATTCAATTCAATTCCCACCTCGATTCAAATTCCCAAACTCACTCTTTGCTGTCTCACTCCTGGCTGTCTTCTCTGTCTCACTGGGAGAACTCACTGGGAGTAATCGTGATCCTACAATTTGAAGAATATTCTCTAACGATGTGATGCCAGTAACACAGTAATTTTTCGCAGAGCTGGTTTTAACAAATTGTTTGATTTTGCAAATATTTTCCAAGAAAGATTCATCAAGTTCAGTGTTTTTTTGGATTGGCCAATTGTTAGGTGGGTCACTGAAAACTCGGCTGAGTGTCAGTGGAAGCTGTCTGGTCATTCTGGGATTAAAAACTCATGCATTTCTCAAAAGAACCCCAAGTCTGCACAACACAATACTATTAATTTCAACTTCAATGAATTGCAGTAAGACATCTTTGAAGCATTATCTGTAAACATTTTGAAGGAAAATACTGGCCTTGCTTAAATTGCTCAGTTTATTTGAAACAAAACTCGCAACTGAAATTTCTCCTGTTAAAAAAAATAATTGAACCGTTCAAAAGAGTTTTTTTTACACTGCCAATTCAGATGACGTTTAAAGCTTTGGTTCATTTACAACGGCACCTGATCATCCAGATTGAAATTTACTGCCTATAATTGCCCATACCCCAATACAAAAGAGAATTGGGCGGGGCATAGATCATACTGCTGCGGCTGATTGTCCACTTTGCACCACTGCTCCGAACCAATGTCTGACTGGGGTAGTGCCGCCCAGTTACAGGGCAGTAATGAAGGAGGGCTGCACGGTCAGAGGGTCAGTACTGAGGGAGTGCTGCACTGTCAGAGGGTCAGTACTGAGGGAGTGCCGCACTGTCAGAGGGTCAGTACTGAGGGACTGCTGCACTGTCAGAGGGTCAGTACTGAGGGAGTGCTGCACTGTCAGAGGGTCAGTACTGAGGGAGTGCTGCACTGTCAGAGGGTCAGTACTGAGGGAGTGCTGCACTGTCAGAGGGCCAGTACTGAGGGAGTGCCGCACTGTCAGAGGGTCAGTACTGAGGGAGTGCCGCACTGTCAGAGGGTCAGTACTGAGGGAGTGCTGCACGGTCAGAGGGTCAGTACTGAGGGAGTGCCGCACTGTCAGAGGGTCAGTACTGAGGGAGTGCTGCACTGTCAGAGGGTCGGTACTGAGGGAGTGCCACACTGTCAGAGGGTCAGTACTGAGGGAGTGCTGCACTGTCAGAGGGTCAGTACTGAGGGAGTGCTGCACTGTCAGAGGGCCAGTACTGAGGGAGTGCCGCACTGTCAGAGGGTCAGTACTGAGGGAGTGCCGCACTGTCAGAGGGTCAGTACTGAGGGAGTGCTGCACGGTCAGAGGGTCAGTACTGAGGGAGTGCCGCACTGTCAGAGGGTCAGTACTGAGGGAGTGCTGCACTGTCAGAGGGTCGGTACTGAGGGAGTGCCACACTGTCAGAGGGTCAGTACTGAGGGAGTGCTGCACGGTCAGAGGGTCAGTACTGAAGGAGTGCTGCACTGTCAGAGGGTCAGTACTGAGTGAGTGCCGCACTGTCAGAGGGTCAGTACTGAGGGAGTGCTGCACGGTCAGAGGGTCAGTACTGAGGGAGTGCTGCACTGTCAGAGGGTCAGTACTGAGTGAGTGCCGCACTGTCAGAGAGTTAGTACTGAGGGAGTGCTGCACGGTCAGAGGGTCAGTATTGAGGGAGTGCCGCACTGTCAGAGGGTCAGTACTGAGGGAGTGCCACACTGTCAGAGGGTCAGTTCTGAGGGAGTGCTGCACTGTCAGAGGGTCAGTACTGAGGGAGCGCTGCACTGTCAGAGGGTCAGTACTGAGGGAGTGCTGCACTGTCGGAGGGTCAGTGCTGAGGGAGTGCTGCACTCTCAGAGGGTCAGTACTGAGGGAGTGCCACACTGTCAGAGGGTCAGTACTGAGGGAGTGCTGCACTGTCAGAGGGCCAGTACTGAGGGAGTGCTGCACTGTCAGAGGGTCAGTTCTGAGGGAGCACTGCACTCCCAGAGGCATAATATTGTGGGAGTGCTACACTGTTGGAAGGACAGTACTGGGTGAACACTGCTGTTTCGGGCTTCAATGCTGAGGAGTGCTACATTGTCAGAGGGACAGTAGTGAGGGGGTGCTGCACTGTCGGTGTTCCAAATGGTACTTTAAATCGAGGTTCCATTTATTCTCTTAGCTGTAAGTAAACAATACTATCGCATTATTTCAAATAAATATTTTCCCTATCTGAGGAGGTCAAGTATTCTTCATACTTGGAGCATTAAAAGCAGACATTTGTCATTATCGCATTGCTGTCCGCGGGATCTTGCTATCCACAATTTGGCTTCTACATTAGAACAGTGACTAATCTTCAACACTTACTTCAATAGTTGCAAAAGTTATTTGGGACGTCCTGAGATTGTGAAAGGTGCTTAAGTAAAGTGAGTCTGTTCTTCTTTCTGAAGGGAAAAACACAACATCAAAAAACAGACACAACCATCACAAACCAGACCATATTCCCTGACCAAGGTGTGATTTTAAATGTTGCATCCTAATCCTCCATTTTTAGGGTTTCCTTGAACAGCTCCTGCCGGGGAAGAACAGCTTTGATTGCAGGAGACATATCGAACTGGCTGCTCGCCTCAGCCACAAACTCACTGACATTCTGGCAGGAGTTCCATCAAAAGGACTAATGATTGTGCACTTGACAATCACTGAAGTGCCTTCTCCCCTGCGGTAGTCACGGTTCCTCATGGTCATTACGGGGAAGGTGGCTGTCAAAGTTGTGCGGCCTAATGGTCTGGGATACATTCTGGCATTAGAGAATTCTCTATTTGAAATGCATTTACCTCCCCATGTGGCCGAGTCTCTTTACACTGGAGCCTTTACATTGGGCCTAACAGACGTATTCACATGATTATTAGTCTGGATAGAGTAAAAGGCCACTTACCATTTCATTTATCTACTGTAGCTGCCTAGCTGAATGACACTGCGAATGCAAGAAGGTTCTAGGCAGTAGAGGTTTCAATTTGGCACTAGTTCCATTCAGTGTAAATGAATTGCATGAAAGAAAGAGAGATCTTGCGCTTCTATCATTTTCTTTTGCAGCACCTCGGGACGTCCCAGCGAGTTGAATGATCAATGGTGTACATCTTTTGAAGTGTATTCCCTGTTGCAGTATGTGCAGAGCAAGCCGATGTTTCTGGATAAGTGCGTTCTCTCCCCTGATCCCCGACGGGTGGAAAACTCCGTGATTGGGCCACTCGAATATTTCCCGAACCCTGGTGCCGATGGAAGAGTTCAACTGGAGGATATACACCTGAGGAAGGTTCTGTTTGAGGGACAGCGCATAAGGGAGCCGTCACCAGGAATAAGGCTACATACCGGGGTACCAACAGCAATAATATACATCATCAATATCTTCAAGCAGTGCTGACTCAAGAATTATATCAGCCACTGAGGAGAACTCGCCTGTTTATCTTTGAAATGGGGCACTGTCGGAGGTGCCATCTTCTGAATGAGACATTAAACAGAGGTCATCTCTCAGCTGGATGCAAGCCATCTCACAGTCACTCACAGAGCAGGAGATTTCGATCCATTGTCCTGGTTAACATTTGTACTTTGAACAGCGTACCTCAAGCAGATTACCTGGTCGGTATCACATCGGCAGTGGGTGCTTGCTGTCCACAAATTGGCTGCCATGTTTATTACATTATGCAAGAACACAAGAGATGGAAGCAGGTGTTAGAACAGACGGCCTGTGAAACATTATCCAACATTCAGCATGCTCATGGCCCATCTTGGGCTCCAAATGCACTTTCCCATGTCTGCTTCATCTTGGGTTCAGGCTCTATTACCCTAAGAATGCTACCATAAACCAAGATTCGTCAAAAGTGTATTTAAAGATCTGTATAAATCTCCAATACTCTGTACCAGGTTGTATTTCTGCTTCCCACCAGATCTCAATTTCTTGGCCATGTAACATTGCATCATAGTTACATCATTAACTACATCAAAATGGGCGGCACGGTAGCACAGTGGTTAGCACTGTTGCTTCACAGCGTCAGGGTCCCGGGTTCGATTCCCGGCTTGGGTCACTGTCTGTGTGGAGTCTGCACGTTCTCCCCGTGTCTGCGTGGGTTTCCTCCGGGGGCTCCGGTTTCCTCCCACAAGTCCCGAAAGACGTGCTGTTAGGTGAATTGGACATTTTGAATTCTCCCTCTGTGTACCCGAACAGACGCCGGAATGTGGCGACTAGGGGATTTTCACAGTAACTTAATTGCAGTGTTAATGTAAACCTACTTGTGACACTAATAAAGATTATTATTATTACGTGATCCTGATGTTAACCCATTACTCTACATCTCCCAAGTCTTTATCCCAACTATATACACCCTCCTACATCTCCTCCCAAAGTCTGTGCGGTGCCTTGAACAATCTCCCTTGCCTGGTCCTGGTTTTGGTTCAAGGTTGAGGATCAACTGCACTCTCTCGTCGTTCAAGAGGAGTGTCTTCCACCTAGATGGTTGTAGAGTTTCTATTTGTTTTGGGTTTCTTGTCTCCATCCAGATCTGAATATTATGTCCCAAGGTCCCATTGGTTTTCCTCCCCATGATATCGAGTCTCTTTGGTTGCTGCTGATATTTCCCTGGCCTGTCTCAATTCTACGAGCTCTCTGAAGGAGGGCCATAAAGACTTGTTTTTCTCTCTCTATCAGTACACCGGGGACCAAAGATCCTGCAAATTTTATCCAGATTATTGGTTAATTCACTTGTGTTGGGACTCCGGGGTCTAGAACAAAGAACAAAGAAAAGTACAGCACAGGAACAGGCCCTTCGGCCCTCCAAGCATGTGCCGACCATGCTGCCCGTCCAAACTAAAATCTTCTACACTTCCGGAGTCTGTATCCCTCTATTCCCATCCTATTCATGTATTTGTCAAGATGTCCCTTAAATGTCACCATCGTCCCTGCTTCCACCACCTCCTCCGGCAGCGAGTTCCAGACACCCACTACCCTCTGTGTAAAAAACGTGCCTCATATATCTCCTCTAAACCTCATGTTATGGGCCAGTGTTTAGAGAACCCCAAAGTGTATCATGGAGTTCACCTGATCCACAACTTTTAACAGATTGTGGTATGGGGAGCACATGGCCCACTCTACAGGTGTGGTACAGCAGAAATGGAAAAGTATTTTTTAAAACAAAACAATGTTTATTCTATGAACTCAAGTTAACCTTTCTAAAACATACAGTGAACATCTTAGCAACCATCAATTCAAATACAACCCCCAAAGAATACAACACTAAGTAATCCTTAATAACTTCCCAAACAACATCCAGAAGACAAAAGACCCTTTTAACACAGAGATCAGGTTTAAATTCCCTAATGAGAGCAGTTATCCCTTTGAAATCACCCAAACTAACACTCTTTAGCTTGCAGAGAGATCCATGCATATCTGCTGGCTTTCACTGCAGCTCTTCGCTCTGAAAACAAAACTAAAACCTCACTCTATAGCAACCTGCTCAAAAACAAAAGTAAAGCAGACAGACAGCCCAGCTCCGCCCACTCTCTGACATCACTGCCGTAATAAACACCCATTTCTTAAAGGTACTCTCACATGACATTTGCACCTTGCACCTTAAACCTATGCCCCCTAGTAATTGACCCCTCTACCCTGGGGAAAAGCCTCTGACTATCCACTCTGTCTATGCCCCTCATAATTTTGTAGGACTCGATCAGGTCGCCCCTCAACCTCCTTCGTTCCAGTGAGAACAAACCGAGTTTATTCAACCTCTCCTCACAGCTAATGCCCTCCATACCAGGCAACATTCTGGTAAATCTCTTCTGCACCCTCTCTAAAGCCTCCACATCCTTCTGGTAGTGTGGCGACCAGAATTGAACACTATACTCCAAGTGTGGCCTAACTAAGGTTCTATACAGCTGCAACATGACTTGCCAATTCTTATACTCAATGCCCCGGCCAATGAAGGCAAGCATGCCGTATGCCTTCTTTACATTTTTTTCCACTTTATTTACACTTGTCCCACTGACTGCACTTAAAACAATTTGTTGGTTGTGACTTCCTGATGTTATGAAAGGTGCTATAGAAATGTAAATATTCTCTTTTCTTTCTTCGTAATTTCAAATAATTTCAAATGAATTAACATTCCCCAAAAGTGGTCTAGTGGTGGCTTGGAATTGACGGACCTTTTTCAATTGCACACTTCAGTTATCTTCTGAAGAGAAAAGAGTTATTCCAAATCAGAAAAAAACTAAGGATAATATATCAATGGACCCAACCCGGGGCTGCCACAGTCGGGGGATGGCGGCTCGGCGGGCAGGGGGGGGGGGCTTCACTCGGGGCTGGGGGCAATGCGTGCGGGCAGTCGGGGGCGCGCAGGCAGCCGATGCGGGGCACTATTTTGCCGGTCCAGGTCCACGGGCTGAGTCCGCCATGGAGCACAGCGCAGCCGCTGCGCGCATGCATGGCCTCTGACCCGGAAGTGCTGGGGGCCGTATCGGCAGCTAGAGCTACGAGCTCGACGCCGGCTCCCTGCCAGCTCCCAGCAAAACGGGGAATCGGTGGCCTTTTGATGCCAGTTTTCCTGTCATAACAGTTTCCCCAACAGTGTGGGGACTTAGAGAATCTAGCCCATGGTTTTGAATCGCAGGCACCCTGTCTTCTCACAGCGAGAGACCCTTACCTTCCATATAATCATTCCCTTCCATCCCACGCAATCATAGAATCATAGATTATCATAGTATTATTAGAAAAAATCTACAAATTTACAGTGCAGAAGGAGGCCATTCGGCCCATCGAGTCTACAACAGCCCTTGGAAAGAGCACCCTACTTAAGCCCACACCTCCACCCTATCCCCATAAACCAGTAACCCCAACTATCTTACTATGTTTTAATGAAATGAGAGCCAGCCTAATCTTATAGATCGCAGTAATAACACTAGTTATGGTACATTGATTGAGGTATCATTTTTGGAGACTTAAGTAGAATGAAAGTAACTTTGTTGAGATGTGTTTAGACTGAAATAAATATGTGTGAACTTGTTTTTGGGTGCGGATGGCGCTGTCAAGGCAACATTATTTTTCACAGCACTAATTGCCCTGACGGAATGGGAGTGAACCGTACAATAATGAGGAGGCGGTAGGTAGGCTGCTTTGATAAGTCACCAGGAACAGATGCGATGCATCCAAGGTTGCTGAATTAAGTAGGGCCGGAAATTGTGGGGCCACTGGCTATAATCTTAAATAGACGGGTGGTTCAATTGGGATGGAGATTTGAAAATGTTAAACCCTTTTTCAGGAATGGCTTTAAGGATAAACCCAGGAAGTACAAGGCAGTCAGCGTCGCCTCGGTGGGGGTAAGCTTTCAGACACAACAATCAGGGAGAGGTGGACCGGGAAAATCAGGTTGGCAGCGGTTCCCAAGAAAAGGAATTTGTGGAATGTCTAAGAGATGTTTTTTGGGGGCAGCTTGTGACAGAACCTACTGGGGAACGGGAAATTCTTTATTTGGTGATGTGTTATAGAACATAGAACAGTACAGCACAGTACAGGCCCTTCGGCCCACGATGTTGTGCCGACCATTTATCCTAATCTAAGATCAACCGAACCTACACCCCTTCAATTTACTGCTGTCCATGTGCCTGTCCAAGAGTCGCTTAAATGTCCCTAATGACTCTGACTCCACTGCCTCTGTTGACAGTTCTTCTTCCTTCCACACATGCTGATCGACTTTTCTGAACATTTGCTATTTTCATTTTGTTACAATTCTGCAAACCCTTCCTTTTTATCCAAAGCCCATTGCTCTTGCGGCAGCTAAGAGGACACAGAGCGGCGACAGCTAAGAGGACACAGAGCGGCGACAGCTAAGAGGACACAGAGCGGTGACAGCTAAGAGGACACAGAGCGGCGACAGCTAAGAGGACACAGAGCGGCGACAGCTAAGAGGACACAGAGCGGCGACAGCTAAGAGGACACAGAGCGGCGACAGCTAAGAGGACACAGAGCGGCGACAGCTAAGAGGACACAGAGCGGCGACAGCTAAGAGGACACAGAGCGGCGACAGCTAAGAGGACACAGAGTGGTGACAGCTAAGAGGACACAGAGCGGCGACAGCTAAGAGGACACAGAGTGGCGACAGCTAAGAGGACACAGAGCGGCGACAGCTAAGAGGACACAGAGCGGCGACAGCTAAGAGGACACAGAGCGGCGCCAGCTAAGAGGACACAGAGCGGTGACAGCTAAGAGGACACAGAGCGGTGACAGCTAAGAGGACACAGAGTGGCGACAGCTAAGAGGACACAGAGTGGCGACAGCTAAGAGGACACAGAGCGGCGACAGCTAAGAGGACACAGAGCGGCGACAGCTAAGAGGACACAGAGCGGCGACAGCTAAGAGGACACAGAGCGGTGACAGCTAAGAGGACACAGAGCGGCGACAGCTAAGAGGACACAGAGCGGCGACAGCTAAGAGGACACAGAGCAGTGACAGCTAAGAGGACACAGAGCAGCGACAGCTAAGAGGACACAGAGCGGCGACAGCCAAGACTGCACTGCTTCAGATCAACGAGCTCAAAACAGGCGATACAGTGCAGAAGGAGGCCAGTTGGCCCGTCGAGTCTGCACCGACCCACTTAAGCCCTCACTTCCGCCCTATCCCCGTAACCCAATAACCCCTCCTAACGTTTTTGGACACTCTAGGCAATGTAGCATTGTCCAATCCACCTAAGCTGCACGTCTTTGGACTGTGGGAGGAAACCGGAGCACCCGGAGGAAACCCACGCACACACGGGGAGAACGTGCAGACTCCGCACAGACAGTGACCCAGTGGGGAATCGAACCTGGGACCCTGGCGCTGTGAAGCCACGGTGCTAACCACTGTGCTACCGTGCTGCCCTAATGAGCCAGACTTGATTAGGGAACTTAAGGTGAAGGAACCCTTAGGGAGCAGTGACCCCAATATGATAGAATCTACCCTACAGTTTGAGAGGGAGAAGCTGCAATCAGATGTAACGGTATTACAATTAAATAAGGGGAACTACAAAGTCATTAGGGAGGAGCTGGCCAGAATTAATTGGAAAGGGAGCCTAGCAGGGAAGACAGTGGAACAGCAATGGCAGGAGTTTTGGGGGGTTATTCAGGAGGCACAACAGAAATTCATCCCAAGAAAGAGGAAACATGCTAAGGGGAGGACAAGGCATCCATGGCTAACGAGGGATGTCAAGGACAGCATAAAATCAAAAGAAAAAGCATACAATGTGGCGAGGATTAATGGGAAGCCAGAGGATTGGGAAGCCTCTGAAAGTGAGCACAGGACAACTAAAAAAGCAATAAGGGGGGAGAAGATGAAGTATGAGTGCAAGCTAGCTAGTCATATAAAGGAAGATAGGAAGAGAGTTTTTCAATATATAAAAGGTAAGAGAGAGGCAAAAATAGACATTGGATCAGTGGAAAAAGGTGGCTGGAGAAGTAATAATAGGAAACAAAGAAATGGCAGAGGAACAATAGTTACTTTACATCGGTCTTCACGGTGGAAGACACCAGTGGGATGCCAGAGCTCCAGGAGAACCAGGGGGCAGAGGTGAGTGCAGTGGCCATTACTAAGGAGAAGGTTCTGGGGAAACTGAAAGGGCTGAAGATGGATAAGTCACCTGGACCGGATGGACTACACCCCAGGGTTCTGAAGGAGATAGCTGAGGAAATTGTTGCGGCATTGGTGATGATCTTTCAGGAATCACTGGAGGCAGGAAGGGTCCCAGAGGACAGCAAAATGGCTAATGTAACATTGCCCTTTAAGAAGGGAGGGAGGCAGAACACGGGAAATTATAGGCCGGTTAGCCTGACTTCGGTCATTAGTAAGATTTTAGAGTCCATTATTAAAGATGAGATTGCAGAGTGCTTGGAAGTGCATGATAAAATAGGACTGAGTCAGCACAGCTTCGTCAAGGGGAGGTCATGTCTGATAAATCTGTTAGAGTTCTTTGAAGAAGTAACAAGGAAGTTAGACAAAAGAGAACGGATGCGATTTATTTAGATTTCCAGAAGGCCTTTGACAAGGTGCCGCATAGGAGACTGTTAAATAAGTTAAGAGTCCACGGTGTTCAGGGTAAGATACTGACATGGATAGAGGATTGGCTGACTGGCAGAAGGCAGAGAGTGGGGATAAAGGGGTCTTTTTCAGGATGGCAGCCGGTGTATATTTTCCACAATATACATTAATGATCTGGGAAGAAGGAACTGAAGGCACTCTTGCGAAGTTTGCAGATGATACAAAGATCTGTAGAGGGACAGGTAGTATTGAGGAAGCAAGGGGGCTGCAGGTGGACTTGGTCAGGTGAGGAGAGTGGGCAAAGAAGTGGCAGGTGAAATACAATGTATATTGGAAAAGTGTGAGGTTATGCACTTTGGAAGGAGGAATTTAGGCGAAGACTATTTTCTAAATGGGGAAATGCTTAGGAAATCAGAAGCACAAAGGGACTTGGGAGTCCTTGTTCACGATTCTCTTCAGGTTAACGTGCAGGTTCATTCAGCAGTTGGGAGGTCAAATGCAATGTTAGCATTCATGTCAAAAGGGCTAGAATACAAGAGCAGGGATGTACTTCTGAGGCTGTATAAGGCTCTGGTCAGACCCCATTTGGAGTACTGTGAGCAGTTTTGGGGCCTGTATCTAAGGAAGGATGTGCTGGCCTTGGAAAGGGTCCAGAGGAGGTTCACAAGAATGATCCCTGGAATGAAGAGCTTGTTGTATGAGGAACGGTTGAGGACTCTGAGTCTGTACTCGTTGGAGTTTAGAAGGATGAGGGGACTCTTATTGAAACTTACAAAATACTGTGACGCCTGGATAGAGTGGATGTGGAGAGGATGTTTCCACTTGTAGGAAAAACTAGAAGCAGAGGACGAAATCTCAGACTAAAGGGACGATCCTTTAAAACAGAGATGAGGAGCAATTTCTTCAGCCAGAGGGTGGTGAATCTGTGGAACTCTTTACTGCAGAAGGCTGTGGAGGCCAAATCACTGAGTGTCTTTAACAAGATAGATAGGTTCCTGGTTATTAAGGGGATCGGGGTTTATGGGGAGAAGGCAGGAGAATGGGGATGAGAAAAATATCAGCCATGATTGAAGGGCGGAGCAGTCTCGATGGGCCGAGTGGCCTAATTCTGCTCCTATGTCTTGTGGTCTGATGGACAGTCTCTTGGACAAGTGAGGATTAATTTGGAAAATGCTTAGCCACATCTTTGTTACCTCCAGGCCCAACTATTACATTGTTCTACTGGCCAGCCACCCATCTCCCACTGTTTGCTGCCCGTACGCTAACTCATATAGGGTCTGTTCACCCATTAGCCCATGTCCACTGATGTTGATAGTTTTCAGTCCGCCAACTCTTCAATTTTAAAATTCTTATCTTGATTTTCAAATCCTATCATTACCGCGCCTGGCCTAACTTTGCAACCTCTTCCAACCCGACAAACCTCGTTATCTCTGTAACCTGCTCCAACCCTACACCCCTCTCTATCTCTGAAACCCACTCCAGTCCCTGCAACACTCCCTATCTCTGGAACCCCCTCCAGCTCCTACAACCCTCCTGATCTCTGTAACCTCCTCCAGCTTTACAACCCCCCTGATCTCGCTAATGTCCACTAGCCCCTACACCCCTCCCTATCCCTGTAACCTACTCCAGCCCCTACACCTCTCTCTGTATCTGGAACCACCTCCAGCCCATACATCTCTCCCTATCTCTGTAACCTCTTCCAACCCTACTACCTTCTGATCTATGTAACCTCCCCCAGCCCCTACACCCTTCCCTAACTCTGTAACCCACTCCAGCCCCTGTAACTCTCCCTATCTCTGTAACTTCCTCCAGCCCTTATAGCTCTCCCTATCTCTGTAACCCATTCTAGCCCCTTCAACTCTCCCTATTTCTGTAACCTCCTCTAGCCGCTAAAATCATCCTTATCTCTGTAACCTCCTCCGACCCTTACACCCCTCCCTATCTCTGTAACCCACTCCAGCCCCAACAACTCTCCCTATCTCTGTATCTTGCTCCAACCCTCCAATTCTCCAAGATCTCTGCACTCTTCCAATCTTGGCCAGTTGAGCAGCACCAGTTTTACTCGAACACTGGTGGCTCTCCCTTCAACCCTGGACATATACAAGTTGGTGGGGTGGACAGATAGGTGGCAGATGAAGTTCCATGCAGAGAAGTGTGAGGTGATGCATTTCAGCAGGAAGAACATAGAGAGACAATATGAAATAAGGTGTAAAATTCCGAAAGGGGTGCAGGGGCAGAGGGACCTGGGTGTCTGTGGGCATGGATCGTCGAAGGTGGCAGGACAGGTGTAGAGAGCAGTTAATAAAGCAGAGAGTATCCTGGGCTTTATTGAGCAGGGCATTGTGTACAAAAGCAAGGAGGTTATGCTGAACCGAAGCAAGACACTAGTTAGACCTCAGCTGGAATATTGTTCCTTTAGCTTTGTGCTGGGAACTCAAATATTCATTTACCACCAGGTTGTCTCATGGCCATGCACCCTTGTCGTGTCAGCGAGGATTTCCCTGGAGTCTGCCAGAATTGAAGATGAATCCCTGGGACAGTGCAGCAGGTAAAACCAGGAAATCCCATGTGTGTATTTCTTCCATTTGTTTTGTAAACACTTTTGTTTATTGGTTATAAAACGTTGTTGAGGGTCAAAGGGGACCGGAGATGAAGTTTGGTTGGTCAGTCGGGAGGAATACATTCAACAGGGGTTTCCGAGCCCAGGTGTTTGTGACGTGGAGCAACAGGTGTTTATGTTCCTTTGGCAAGAAAGAAGGTGTTGGAGATATGCAAGAAGTTGCATTTCTCCGACACCTTTCACAGACGCAGGAGGTCTCAAAGCATTCAATGCCCAATGAAAGTGTTGTCACTGCTGTAAAGGAACTTGAGTCTAGTCGTCTGCTCTGCATAACAGAGTTTCACAAAAGCGATGTTTATACACGGTCTATTAGACGTTCCTGAGACACATTGAAACAATTAGAGGCCTTGCGGTTGGTAGGGAGGAGTAACGCTGCTTCTAAAACAGTCAGAACAGATTTATACTCACTGGGGTCGATTTAGACACAGTGACTGATGTTGGTAAGAACGTTGCAGGTTTCCGATTCATGGCGTGAAGACGTTCCCCGCTTCCTACCTCCCCCCACCCCCCAACTCATTCCCCTACCCTATTCTTTTTATGAGGCTCCACCAGTCTATGTTCCATCTGGCGCCATGGTTACAGGAGGGGTCAAACTGCAGCCCCAGGGCAGCACGGTTAGATCGAGGACTCAGAATCCGACAGGGGATATCAGCAGCAAGATGGCATCCTGCACATCCTCATTATTTCCAATCAGCTATTGTCAAAGGACAAAGAACAAAGAAAAAGAAAAGTACAGCACAGGAACAGGCCCTTCGGCCCTCTAAGCCCGTGCCGACCATGCTGCCTGTCTAAACTAAAATCTTCTATACTCCCTGGGTCCGTATCCCTCTATTCCCATCCTATTCATGTATTTGTCAAGATGCCCCTTAAACGTCACTATCGTCCCTGCTTCCACCACCTCCTCCGGCAGCGAGTTCCAGGCACCCACTACCCTCTGTGTAAAAAACTTGTCTCACACATCTCCTCTAAACCTTGCCCCTCGCACCTTAAACCTATGCCCTCTAGTAATTGACCCCTCTACCCTGGGAAAAAGCCTCTGACTATCCACTCTGTCTATGCCCCTCATAATGTTGTAGACCTCTATCAGGTCACCCCTCAACCTCCGTCGTTCCAGTGAGAACAAACCGAGTTTATTCAACCGCTCCTCATAGCTAATGCCCTCCATACCAGGCAACATTCTGGTAAATCTCTTCTGCACCCTCTCTAAAGCCTCCACATCCTTCTGGTAGTGTGGCGACCAGAATTGAACACTATACTCCAAGTGTGGCCTAACTAAGGTTCTATATAGCTGCAACATGACTTGCCAATTCTTATACTCAATGCCCCGGCCAATGAAGGCAAGCATGCCGTATGCCTTCTTGACTACCTTCTCCACCTGTGTTGCCCCTTTCAGTGACCTGTGGACCTGTACACCTAGATCTCTCTGACTTTCAATACTCTTGAGGGTTCTACCATTCACTGTATATTCCCTACCTGCATTAGACCTTCCAAAATGTATTACCTCACATTTGTCTGGATTAAATTCCATCTGCCATCTCTCCGCCCAAGTCTCCAAACAATCTAAATCCTGCTGTATCCTCTGACAGTCCTCATCGCTATCCGCAATTCCACCAACCTTTGTGTCGTCTGCAAACTTACTAATCAAACCAGTTACATTTTCCTCCAAATCATTTATATATACAACGAACAGCAAAGGTCCCAGCGCTGATCCCTGTGGAACACCACTGGTCACAGCCCTCCAATTAGAAAAGCACCCTTCCATTGCTACTCTCTGCCTTCTATGACCTAGCCAGTTCTGTATCCACCTTGCCAGCTCACCCCTGATCCCGTGTGACTTCACCTTTTGTACCAGTCTACCATGAGGGACCTTGGCAAAGGCCTTACTGAAGTCCATGTAGACAACATCCACTGCCCTACCTGCACCAATCATCTTTGTGACCTCTTCGAAAAACTCTATCAAGTTAGTGAGACACGACCTCCGCTTCACAAAACCATGCTGCCTCTCACTAATACGTCCATTTGCTTCCAAATGGGAGTAGATCCTGTCTCGAAGAATTCTCTCCAGTAATTTCAGGGATACAGGGAAAGATCCCACAAAGGGTTAATAGCAGCTGCCAGGAGAGGATTGTAAAATGTAGATATCCTTGGTCAAGCAGGCTGAGCAAACAAGACAAACAGGATTTTGAATGAAGCCAAAAACAATGGCTCACACCTTCATTGAAATTAACTATCTTAGTTAGCAGCTGGAAAAAAGGATGAGGTTCAGTTGAATTCTAGGTGTGAAATTTTGCTAATACCAGGTAAATTAAAGAAAACTGGAGACTATCAGGCTACGAGAAACATAATTCAAAGCCAAAATCAAAGTCAAAATTATGAGCTGAGGACACAATTGGAAAATAAAACTATAGAAATGACAAGGATTAAAATTCACACTTCTATTGAAACTAAAGCATTTTTGAATATCACAAAGGAACTTTGAATATCACAAAGGAAACAATGTAATCAGATCTATGAGATGAGGTTATGTCAAAATGAATACTTAGTTGGATTAGAAGGTTTAAATCAAAGATACTTTTTACAATCAATGTGAAATAAGTTACTTTACAATAAAGTCATAAAAACTAGATAACTGTTAGAAAAATATATAAACCCGAAGAAAGGGAACCAGAACGAGAACCAGAACTCAGAGAGGGGGGAGAAGCAGAGTCAGATTACAGTCAGCTCGGTCATGGGAAAGAGACAGGGCAAAGCAGCCGAGCTAAAATAGCTAATACATCTCAGGAAGACTAGAATTGAAAGAGTAGGCAGAGTCAGCTCAGAGTCAGCTCAGAGACAGCCAGCAGAATCAGCTCTCATAGCTACCGGTACATGGGAAAGATAGGACACAGCAACCAAGATAACCAGCGAATACATATAGAGAAGACCAGACTTTAAAGAAGATTGATTTTCAAGATGGGCCTGAAGGTCCCTTCAACCAACCAGAAGGATCCAGAAGCAAGATCTTTTTACTTTTCTGTAAAGAAAGTATTTGCAGCTTTTAAAAGAAAAAATATAATAATAAAATAACTTAATTTAACCTGAAATAGTGGTTATTCCAAAGTCTACTTTACTTACTCAGCAATGCGGGACCCAGGATCGATGCTACTAAGTGGTAAGTAGATGAAATCTTCGGTGAAGGTATGGGTTATACCGGGGGATAACTTGAAAACAAAGTTTGACCTGAATAGCACCCACTGAAGCCTGTACCGGAGTCGGGGAGTGAAAATCCCTGATCACTATTTAGAATGTTGGCCCTTTTTGGTATAGGGGGAATTCTAAGAATAGTGGTGAGTTTTCAAAACAGAAGGCTGATGTGGTAAAACAGGATAAGACAGTGGGGCTTGTTAAAGTGGCAGAGGAAAGCCCAAGTGAAGCGAATGAGGGACAAAAGATTGTACAGCCTGATCAAGAGGTGATTGATAAGAAGGTGCCAGGTCTCTTTAAAGAATTTACTTGTGTGGGTAAAGTTTACTCATGTGTATCAGGACGAGAAGGTAAAGAAGTCACAATTTTAACAGATACGGGAGCTAGTCAACCTTTAATGGTAAGAGATGAGGAGTTATGTAGTTGGGAAGAATGTTGCCAGAAAAGGTGGTAATATGTGGAATTCAGGGTGAGAGTGATGAATGTGATATAAAATAGTTACTTTGGAGATATTAGTTAATGTAATGTAGAGATAGGCCAGTCTCATCCTGGTGAGTTCACAGACAAAGGATTTCAGACCGCATGGCAAAGCAAGGAAGAGGTGTGTCCAGCAAAGGAGGAGAAAAGGATGCTGGGTAATAGGGGCCAGAGGAAGGGATTGGAAGTGAGCCAATTAGAGTGTATGGATAGGTCAGGAGGGGTATTGGATGACCTATGGGAATCGTGAATGTGAAACTTGATGCCATTTGAATGTATCAGTAGAGACTTCTTTGTTCTACAGACTCGCTTGATCCCAGAGGTGTACGAAGCAGGATGTGCTTTGTACCGCTGTGAACTGAGTCAGGCTTGCAAGTCAAATAAAATAACTAATGCTGTACCTGCAAATCCATCTCGACTTTTATTGAGGCCAGACTGACGGGTAAAGAAATTTGGGATTTGTCAAGAGGAGTAGTGTTACATTATATAAGGTAACGTTTGAAAGTCCAGTGAAGAGTGGTGAAGTGGTAGTAGGAGTAATAGAGAAACTATCTTGTCCAGGAATACAGTTTATCTTGGGTAATGACATAGCTGGATCGCAGGTGGGAGTGATGCCTACTATGGTTGATAAGCCAGTGGAAAATCAGACAACTGAAGTGTTGAAGGACGAATATCCTGGGATTTTTCCGGATTATGTAGTGACAAGGTTGCAAAGTCAAAGGTTAAGACACGAGGAGAAATCAAAGAGTGAAGATGAAGTTGAAGTGCAATTATCAGAAACAATTTTTTATCAGATGGTTGAAAAAGAACAAGAACAGGTGGAGGATGAGGCGGATATCTTTTGTTCAGGAAAATTGCAACACAAAGATATAGAAATAAAACGGATGTATCAGAAAGCATATACGGAAAAGGAATCTGAGAGTATACCAGAGTGTTATTACCGTAAGAGTGATGTCTTGATGAGAAAATGGAGACCTTTACATATGCAGGCGGATGAAAAGTGGGCAGATGTTCATCAAGTAGTATTGCCGGTAGGGTATGGAAAGGAGGAGTTGCGAGTTGCACATGAGGGACCAGTGGGAGGTCATTTAGAATGAAGGTAAACCTCAAGCAGTGATAAAACCAGCACCCTTAATACCCATTCCAGCATTTGAGGAACCTGTTACAAGGTTCCTAATTGTGTAAAACAAAAAGTGGGAATCAATATCTTTTGACGATAATGGATGTGTCTACTAGGTTTCCAGAGGCCATTCCACTATGTAATATTACAGCTAAAAAGATTGTGGAGGAGATACTTCAATTCTTTGCTAGATATGGACTACCCACAGAAATATAATCGGATCAAGGATCAAATTTTACCTCAAGGTTATTCAAAGAAGTTATCGATAGCTTAGGAATAAAACAATTCAAATCAACTGCGTACCATCCAGAATCGCAGGGAGCGTTAGAAAGGTGGCATCAGGCATTAAAGACAATGTTGAGGGCTTATTGTCAAGATTATCCAGAGGATTGGGATAAAGGAATTCCATTCGTACTGTTTGCAATTAGGGATGCACCTAATGAGTCAACCAAATTTAGTCCTTTTGAACTAATGTTTGGTCATGAGGTAAGAGGACCACTTAAATTGATTAAGAAAAAATTGGTGGGTGAGAAATCGGAAATTACATTATAGGATTACTTGGCAAATTTTAGGGAACGAGTAAATAGAGCAGGTGAATTGGCTAAACAACATTTAAAAGCTGCACAAAATGTGATGAAACGGGGAGCGGACAAGAAATCCAAAGTTCGTAGTTTTGCCAGTGGAGATAAAGTTTTAGTGTTGTTACCAGTGGTAGGGGAGCCTTTAAAAGCCAGGTTTTGTGGACCTTATCAGATTAAAAGGAAATTAAGTGAGGTGAATTATGGGGTAAAAACGCCAGATAGAAGGAAGACTCACCGAGTGTGTCATGTGAATATGCTTAAAAGGTACTTTGAAAGGGAAGGAGAGAAAAAGAAGGAGGTTTTAATGATTCTAACTCAAAGTGACGAACCAAATCCAGATGACTGTGAATTTGACATACCTCAAATTAAATTGGAAAGCGAGGATGTTCTTAAAAATTGGGATAAATTGTTGAGGTACCTTCCAGAGGAAAAACAAACTGACCTGAAAGAGTTATTGATATCACGTGGGCAAGTTTGTAGAGATAAATTGGGAAGTACTAAAATGGCTATACATGATGTGGATGTGGGAAATGCTGTTCCTGTCAAACAACATCCATATAGACTTCACCCTTTAAAATTGGCACAGGTTAACAAAGAGATTGAGAGTATGCTTAAAAATGGCATAATTGAAGTGGGTTGCAGCCAATTGAGCTCACCCATAGTGATGGTACCTAAACCAGATGGTACCCAACGGTTGTGTGTGGACTATAGAAAGGTTAATGCAGTTACAAGAACGGATTCTTATCCTATCCCACATTTGGAGGATTGCACTGAGAAAGTGGGACAATCAACTTGTATTTCCAAATTGAATTTACTCAAAAGTTACTGGCAGGTACCTTTATCCGAAAGGGCGAAGGAGATTTCAGCTTTTGTGACTCCAGATAGTATATACCAATTCAAAGTTATGCCAGTTGGCATGAAAAACGCACCAGCCACATTTCAGCGGTTAACTAACAAAGTTGTTTCAGGATTACCCAATTGTTCGGTATACATCGACGATCTGGTAATTTTCAGTCCGACATGGAAAGAACATTTAAAACATCTGATGGAGTTATTCGATCGACTTCAGGAGGCGGGTTTGGTGGAAAACGTAGCAAAAAGTGAATTTGGAAAAGCCCAAGTCACTTTCTTTGAGGAGTTTTAATACCCACGAGACAAAGGGAAATAATGCGATTTCTTGGCATGAGTGGATTTGATCGAACATTTTGCAAATGTTTTGTAGCGTGATTGCTCCACTGATGGATTTGCTGAAGAAACGTCGAAAATTTCAGTGGACAGCGGAGTGTAAACAGGCATTTGGCTGCCTGAAAGTTGTGATAACCAATGTTCCTGTCTTGGAGAATTACAAGGGACTCTGTGATCAGTTTGAACTAAAGTATCTGACTTTAAAGAGAAATGCCGAGGTGTAGAGAAATGGACGGATCATGCAGAGACCTTCCTGTTCAAAGAGACTGTCAATCGAGAAGGATTCCAGTTGGAGGACGAAGGACAAAAATGGGCTATATTATTTTTATATCTGTTTGCCTGTGTTGTTTTTTTTTATAAATATGTTATTGAAAATTTTTGGTCAACCAACACATAATATTGTGCATCCTTTACACAATATTATAACAACACAAATAACAATGACCTATTTTATAAACAAAAAATGAATAAATAATAAATAACAAAAATGAAAACTAACCCTAATTGGCAACTGCCTTGTCACAAGTAACACTCTCCAAAAATATAATTTAACAGTCCAATATATAATTATCTGTCGCAACGACCTATACATATTATACAGTATATATTAACAACCCTGAGAGTCCTTCTGGTTCCTCCTCCCCCCCCTCCCCCCCCCACCCCCCCCCCACCCACCCCCCCCCCACCCCCCCCACCCCCACCCCCCACCCCCCCCCCCCCCCCCCTGATCCTGGGCTGCTGCTGCTGCCTTCTTTTTTCCATTCCATCTATCTTTCTGCAAGGTATTCGACGAACGGTTGCCACCGCCTGGTGAACCCTTGAGCCGACCCCCTTAGAACGAACTTAATCCGCTCTAGCTTTATAAACCCTGCCATGTCATTTATCCAGGTCTCCACCCCCGGGGGCTTGGCTTCTTTCCACATTAACAATATCCTGTGCCGGGCTACTAGGGACGCAAAGGCCAAAACATCGGCCTCTCTCGCCTCCTGCACTCCCAGCTCTTGTGCAACCCCAAATATAGCCAACCCCCAGCTTGGTTCGACCCGGACCCCCACTACTTTTGAAAGCACCTTTGTCACCCCCATCCAAAACCCCTGTAGTGCCGGGCATGACCAAAACATATGGGTATGATTCGCTGGGCTTCTCGAGCACCTCGCACATCTATCCTCCACCCCAAAAAATTTACTGAGCCGTGCTCCAGTCATATGCGCCCTGTGTAATACCTTAAACTGAATCAGGCTTAGCCTGGCACACGAGGACGACGAGTTTACCCTGCTTAGGGCATCTGCCCACAGCCCCTCCTCGATCTCCTCCCCCAGCTCTTCTTCCCATTTCCCTTTTAGTTCATCTACCATAGTCTCCCCTTCGTCCCTCATTTCCCTATATATATCTGACACCTTACCATCCCCCACCCATGTCTTTGAGATCACTCTGTCCTGCACCTCTTGTGTCGGGAGTTGCGGGAATTCCCTCACCTGTTGCCTCGCAAAAGCCCTCAGTTGCATATACCTGAATGCATTCCCTTGGGGCAACCCATATTTCTCGGTCAGCGCTCCCAGACTCGCGAACTTCCCATCCACAAACAGATCTTTCAGTTGCGTTATTCCTGCTCTTTGCCACATTCCATATCCCCCATCCATTCCCCCCGGGGCAAACCTATGGTTGTTTCTTATTGGGGACCCCCCCAAGGCTCCAGTCTTTCCCCTATGCCGTCTCCACTGTCCCCAAATCTTCAGTGTAGCCACCACCACCGGGCTTGTGGTGTAGTTCCTCGGTGAGAACGGCAATGGGGCTGTCACCATAGCCTGTAGGCTAGTCCCCCTACAGGACGCCCTCTCTAATCTCTTCCACGCCGCTCCCTCCTCCTCTCCCATCCACTTACTCACCATTGAAATATTAGCGGCCCAATAATACTCACTTAGGCTCGGTAGTGCCAGCCCCCCCCTATCCCTGCTACGCTGTAAGAATCCCTTCCTCACTCTCGGGGTCTTCCCGGCCCACACAAAACCCATGATGCTCTTTTCAATCCTTTTAAAAAAGCCTTCGTGATCACCACCGGGAGGCACTGAAACACAAAGAGGAATCTCGGGAGGACCACCATCTTAACCGCCTGCACCCTCCCTGCCAGTGACAGGGATACCATATCCCATCTCTTGAAATCCTCCTCCATTTGTTCCACCAACCGCGTTAAATTTAACCTATGCAATGTGCCCCAATTCTTGGCTATCTGGATCCCCAGGTAACAAAAGTCCCTTGTTACCTTCCTCAACGGTAGGTCCTCTATTTCTCTACTCTGCTCCCCTGGATGCACCACAAACAACTCACTTTTCCCCATGTTCAATTTATACCCTGAAAAATCCCCAAACTCCCCAAGTATCCGCATTATTTCTGGCATCCCCTCCGCCGGGTCTGCCACGTATAGTAGCAAATCGTCCGCATACAAAGATACCCGGTGTTCTTCTCCTCCTCTAAGTACTCCCCTCCACTTCTTGGAACCCCTCAACGCTATCGCCAGGGGCTCAATCGCCAGTGCAAACAATCATGGGGACAGAGGGCATCCCTGCCTTGTCCCTCTATGGAGCCGAAAATATGCAGATCCCCGTCCACTCGTGACCACGCTCGCCATCGGGGCCCTATACAACAGCTGCACCCATCTAACATACCCCTCTCCAAAACCAAATCTCCTCAACACCTCCCACAAATAACCCCACTCCACTCTATCAAATGCTTTCTCGGCATCCATCGCCACTACTATCTCCGTTTCCCCCTCTAGTGGGGCCATCATCATTACCCCTAACAGCCTCCGTATATTCGTGTTCAGCTGTCTCCCCTTCACAAACCCAGTTTGGTCCTCGTGGACCACCCCCGGGACACATTCCTCTATTCTCATTGCCATTACCTTGGCCAGGATCTTGGCATCTACATTTAGGAGGGAAATAGGTCTATAGGACCCGCATTGTAGCGGGTCCTTTTCCTTCTTTAAGAGAAGTGATATCGTTGCTTCAGACATAGTCGGGGGCAGTTGTCCCCTTTCCTTTGCCTCATTAAAGGTCCTCGTCAATACCGGGGCGAGCAAGTCCACATATTTTTATAGAATTCGACTGGGAATCCATCCGGTCCCGGGGCCTTTCCCGCCTGCATGCTCCTAATTCCTTTCACCACTTCTTCTACCTCGATCTGTGCTCCCAGTCCCACCCTTTCCTGCTCTTCCACCTTGGGAAATTCCAGCCGATCCAAGAAGCCCATCATTCTCTCCCTCCCATCCGGGGGTTGAGCTTCATATAATTTTTTATAAAATGTCTTGAACACTCCATTCACTCTCTCCACTCCCCGCTCCATCTCTCCTTCCTCATCCCTCACTCCCCCTATTTCCCTCGCTGCTCCCCTTTTCCTCAATTGGTGTGCCAGCAACCTGCTCGCCTTCTCCCCATATTCGTACTGTACACCCTGTGCCTTCCTCCATTGTGCCTCTACAGTGCCCGTAGTCAGCAAGTCAAATTCTACGTGTAGCCTTTGCCTTTCCCTGTACAGTCCCTCCTCCGGTGCTTCCGCATATTGTCTGTCCACCCTCAAAAGTTCTTGCAGCAACCGCTCCTGTTCCTTACTCTCCTGCTTCCCTTTATGTGCCCTTATTGATATCAGCTCCCCTCTAACCACCGCCTTCAACGCCTCCCAGACCACTCCCACCTGGACCTCCCCATTATCATTGAGTTCCAAGTACTTTTCAATGCACCCCCTCACCCTTAGACACACCCCCTCATCTGCCATTAGTCCCATGTCCATTCTCCAGGGTGGGCGCCCTCCTGTTTCCTCCCCTATCTCCAAGTCTACCCAGTGTGGAGCGTGATCCGAAATGGCTATAGCCGTATACTCCGTTCCCCTCACCTTCGGGATCAACGCCCTTCCCAGCACAAAAAAGTCTATTCGCGAGTAGACTTTATGGACATAGGAGAAAAACGAGAACTCCTTACTCCTAGGTCTGCTAAATCTCCACGGGTCTACACCTCCCATCTGCTCCATAAAATCTTTAAGTACCTTGGCTGCTGCCGGCCTCCTTCCAGTCCTGGACTTCGACCTATCCAGCCCTGGTTCCAACACCGTATTAAAATCTCCCCCCATTATCAGCTTTCCCATCTCTAGGTCCGGAATGCGTCCTAGCATCCGCCTCATAAAATTGGCATCATCCCAGTTCGGGGCATATACGTTTACCAAAACCACCGTCTCCCCCTGTAGTTTGCCACTCACCATCACGTATCTGCCCCCGTTATCCGCCACTATAGTCTTTGCCTCGAACATTACCCGCTTCCCCACTAATATAGCCACCCCCCTGTTTTTCGCATCTAGCCCCGAATGGAACACCTGCCCCACCCATCCTTTGCGTAGCCTAACCTGGTCTATCAGTTTCAGGTGCGTTTCCTGTAACATAACCACATCTGCCTTAAGTTTCTTAAGGTGTGCGAGTACCTGTGCCCTCTTTATCGGCACGTTCAGCCCTCTCACGTTCCACGTGATCAGCCGGGTTGGGGGTCTTCCTACCCTCCCCATTTATCGATTAGCCATCCCCTTTTTCCAGGTCCTCACCCGGTTCCCACGCAGCTGTATCTCCCCCAGGCGGTGCCCCCCCACCCATCCCCTCCCATACCAGCTCCCCCCTCTCCCCAGCAGCAGCAACCCAGTAATTCCCCCCTCCCACCCCCCCCCCCCCGCTAGATCCCCGCTAGCGTAATTACTCCCCCCATGTTGCTCCCAGAAGTCAGCAAACTCTGGCCGACCTCGGCTTCCCTCCGTGACCTCGGCTCGCACCGTGCGACGCCCCCTCCTTCCTGCTTCTCTATTCCCGCCATGGTTATCATAGCGCGGGAACCAAGCCCGCACTTCTCCCTTGGCCCCGCCCCCAATGGCCAACGCCCCATCTCCTCCACCTCCCCTCCTCCCCCCATCACCACCTGTGGAAGAGAGAAAAGTTACCACATCGCAGGATTAGTACATAAAACTCCTCTTTCCCCCCTTTTTAACCCCCCTCTTCGCCCCCCACATTCGCCCTACCACTTTGTTCAAACGTTCTTTTTAATAACCCGCTCATTCCAGTTTTTCTTCCACAATAAAAGTCCACGCTTCATCCGCCGTCTCAAAGTAGTGGTGCCTCCCTCGATATGTGACCCACAGTCTTGCCGGTTGCAGCATTCCAAATTTTATCTTCTTTTTATGAAGCACCGCCTTGGCCCGATTAAAGCTCGCCCTCCTTCTCGCCACCTCCGCACTCCAGTCTTGATAAACGCGGATCACCGCGTTCTCCCATTTACTGCTCCGAGTTTTCTTTGCCCATCTAAGGACCATTTCTCTATCCTTAAAACGGAGGAATCTCACCACTATGGCTCTGGGAATTTCTCCTGCTCTCGGTCCTCGCACATCACTCGGTATGCTCCCTCCACCTCCAACGGACCCGCCGGGGCCTCCGCTCCCATTAACGAGTGCAGCATCGTGCTCACATATGCCCCGACGTCCGCTCCCTCCACACCTTCAGGAAGACCAAGAATCCTCAGGTTGTTCCTCCTTGCGTTGTTCTCCAGTGCCTCCAACCTTTCCACACATCGTTTCTGATGTGCCTCATGCTTCTCCGTCTTCACCACCAGGCCCTGTATGTCGTCCTCATTCTCGGCTGCCTTTGCCTTCACGACCCGAAGCTCCCGCTCCTGGGTCTTTTGATCCTCCTTTAGCCCTTCGATCGCCTGTAGTATCGGGGCCAACAGCTCTTTCTTCATTTCCTTTTTGAGCTCTTCCACACAGCATTTCAAGAACTCTTGTTGTTCAGGGCCCCATGTTAAACTGCCACCTTCCGACGCCATCTTGGTTTTTGCTTGCCTTCCTTGCCGCTGTTCCAAAGGATCCACTGCAATCCGGCCACTTTCTCCTCCTTTTTCCATCCGTATTCAGGGGGGATTCCCTTCTGGTTTACCGCACAGTGTTTTTAGCCGTCAAAATTGCCGTTGGGGCTCCTATCAAGAGCCCAAAAGTCCGTTTCACCGGGAGCTGCCGAAACGTGCGACTCAGCTGGTCATCGCCACACCCGGAAGCCCTGTGTTGTTTTTTTAAACGAAAAAGTATATTTACTGTGTGCATTTCTTAAACAATGGTGAAAAGGTGAAAAATGAAACCATCTTGAAGTTGATGGGGTTTTGTTTTCTTGGGGGGTGGTGTCATGTGAGAGTACCTTTAAGAAATGGGTGTTTATAAATGGGTGTGTATATAAATATCTGTATTGAGAGTCCCTTTAAGAAATGGGTATTTATTACTGCAGCGATGTCAGAGAGTGGGTGGAGCTGGGCTGTCTGTCAGCTTTTTACTTTTGTTTTTGAGCAGACTGCAGGGTGTGATTTAGTTTCATTTTCAGAGCTGGATAGCTGCAGTCACAGCCAGAATCTCTCTCTGTAATCTAAAGACTGTAAATCGATCCTGGTGATTTAAAACTCATAACAGTAGTGACTTTAACCTGACGTGCCTCTGGTAACAGGTGTTTTTAATCTTATGGATGTTAAAAGGAAAGCTTAAAGGATTACTTAGTGTTGTATTCTTTGGGGGTTGTATTGAATTGATGGTTGCTAAGATGTTCACTGTATGTTTTAAAAAGGTTAACTTGAGTTCATAGAATAAACATTGTTTTGCTTTAAAAAATACTTTTCCATTTCTGCTGTCCCACACCTGTAGAGTGGGCCGTGTGCTCCCCACACCACAATCTACTAAAAGTTGTGGGTCAGGTGAACTCCATGATACACTTTGCGGTTCTCTAAACCCTGGCCCATAACAAGGGGGTAAAATAATAATAAAAGTAAAAAGATAAGAGTCTCTGTTTCAGGTGCTTGATTCTCGCACAATTTTCTTCAATGTAGACTGTCAGTTCAAGATTTCTGTTTCCAGTCTATAATGTAGATTCATTCAGGTCTCTGCAGTTTCAGAAATACAGCAGCTTTGCAGCTTTGCTCGAGGGAAACAAGGGAGGAAGAGAGAGCAGGTCCTTTTCCCTGAGTAATATCATCCCGCTCAGGCAGGACCCAATCACTGTCTGTTACTGGGCAAAATACGGCCTTTTGGCCAATTCATTGACGACCAGCCAACCAATTGAACCGAGTCCCACCGATCTCTTGGGTGCCAAAAAATCTTGAGTTCTGCTGCCCGAAAACTATGCTGTAACTTTTGAGTTCCTCATTTACCCTGCTCGATTTAAAGACATATGTCCATTAAGCATCCATGGATCAAAATGATAATGGCAAAAAATAACTAAAGAAGAATCAACAGGAAGGGTGTTTACACCACAGCCAGTCTGTGTGCTTAATTATGTGTTGCCCTATTATGTATTTTCTTTTATTCCCTTTTCTTCTCATGTACTTAATGATTTGTTGAGCTGCTCGCAGAAAAATACTTTTCACTGTACCTCGGTACACGTGACACCAAACAAATCCAATCCAATCCAATCCAATGAAGGGTTTGTGTGTCAATAAGACCATTGTAGCTTCAAATGCACTTTGTAATCCGCGTCGATCTTAAAATCTGTCTGTAATTATTAAGCTAAGGGAGGAGTAAATTGTATAATAATCCATTTTTTTCATGTTTAATAAATGTTTTTTTCTTGTTGTTCAAACTAATTAGCGGTCCTGTGACTGTTCCTCCATGTTTGATTGCAAAAAAGAAAATGTCGGGGTTCCATTCTGTAATCTTCCCTGTCCAGTTATATCTCCATCTAGGATCATATCACCTTTAAATTGAACCTTTTGGAAGATATTTAAAATCCAAATAGTATCAATTACTCTAGGGCCCATCTTCCCTGGTCCTCGTTACTTCAAATATTTACCCTTACAAAGGGTAGACCACAAAATATCGACCTTACAAACTATAGACTACAGAATAAACAACTTACAAACTATAAGTGACAAAAGTAGTAACTACTTACTCGATCGTACTCACCCAATCAGCTGCTTCCACTGGTCCTATGTCACCTTTGAACCCTGACATCAGCTCTGGAGCTCAAAACTCCAAACTGGCACTGCACTCCCAACCTCACTCTTTCTCGCTCTTTTATCCTCCTGGCTCCGCTCTCAGTCTCGCTCTCTCTCAGACTCTCTTATCGTCTCGGCTCCACTCTCAATCTCACACCCTCTCGCACTCCAATCCTCCCAACTTCATTTTCAGTCTCGCTCCACCTCGCGCTCTTTTATCCTCCCAGCTGCTGATATAACTGAATAACAGCCTCCACTGTTACCTGTGGAATTGAATTCCAGAGGCTACCCGGCCGCTGACAGAAAGGTTCCTCCTCTTTCTCGGAAAGCATGTTCAGCTGTGTCCATTGAGGCAGAAACCACAGGCTAACTCTGCTAGTGTCAATCTGATTCCATGTTTGGCTCCAGGAGCCCGGTGGTCATGTGGATTAGCAATCCAAAGGCTTTGCGTCAGAAAGGAGGAGGACTGAGGGAACTCTGCACTTTCTCAATCTTTCTGCTATCTCTTGGATAGAACATGAAAACCAAGGCCTTGCCTGCCCACTAGGTGGATGTGAAGGATCCACTGTCACTATTTCGAAGATGAGGGTCGGGATTCTCCGACCCGGGCCAGGTCGGAGAATCGCCGGGGGGCGGGGGGGTGGGGGGGGGGGGTGGATCCGACCCCGCGGGGGACCTCCACGGTGGCCTGGTCCGCGATCGGGGCCAACCGATCGGCGGGAAGGCTTCTCCTGGTGGGGGCCTATGTTCCTTCGCGCCAGGCCCCTGTAGCTCTCCGCCATGTTGCGTCGGGGCCGGCGCGGAGAAGGAAACCCATGCGTGTGCGCGAGTTCGCACTGGCCGTAGCGCACATGCGCGGACCCGCGGCCCCCGTCCTGACGCCGGTATCGGCAGCTGGAGCAGCGTGAGGCTCTTCAATGCCGTGCTGGCCCCCTGTGAGGCGCAGGATCGCTGATCCTGGGGCCTGTTGATGTCGTCGTAAAACGCGACGGCATTTACGACGACGTCAACACTTAGCCTCAGGGTCAGAGAATCCCGCCTGAGGAATTATTTAGTGTGTCCTGGACAATATATATCCTTCAGTCCGCATTATAAAAAACTGATGATCTGGTCATTATTGCTCTGCTGTGCGTAACAGCTGCTCCGCTGAAATCAGCTGCTCTATTTTAAAAATAATAATCTTGATATAATCATCTTTATTATTGTCACAAGTAGGCTTACATTAACACTGCAATGAAGTTACTGTGAAAATCTCCTAGTCGCCACATTCCGGTGCCTGTTCAGGTACACAGAGGGAGAATTCAGAATGTCCAATTCACCCAACAAGCACGTCATTCGGGACTTGTGGGAGGAAACCGGAGCACCCGGAGGAAACCCACGCAGACACGGGGAGAGCGTGCAGATTCCGCACAGACAGTGACCCAAGCCGGGAATCGAACCTGGGACCCTGGAGCTGTGAAGCAACTGTGCTAACCACTGTGCTACCGTGCCGCCCATAAATGAGATGTGACTGTCACTGACAAGGCTGGCATTTAATGTCCAATCCTAATCGCCCACGAGAAGGTTCTGGTGAACCTGCATGAATTTGTGCATCTTAGCAATGACCACACTTTCAAAATGATTTCATTTGCTGTTAAACGCTTTGCGGCCTCCTGAGTTTGCAAAGGGTGTTGCACAAATACAACTTATTCTTTTAACTCGTGTTTCTCTTGCCAAAGGAACGTAATCGCCCTGTCGCTCCCCTAACCACCCTCCACCCCCCAAAAGGTAAATGATTAATTCTTGCACATGGCGATCAAACGGGTGCTTATAAAACTGGCGGGCAGTGGAATCCTCACAGCAAAACCCAAAATTCCAGAGTCACCTCACAATCTCCCTCACCCACCCGTCCTTCCCCCTAAGGGCAGCATGGTAGCACAGTGATTAGCACTGTTGCTTCACAGCTCCAGGGATCCAGGTTCGATTCCCGGCTTGGGTCACTGTCTGAGCGGAGTCTGCACGTTCTGTGTGTACCCGAACAGGCGCCGGAATGTGGCGATTGGAGGCTTTTCACAGTAACTTCATTGCAGTGTTAATGTAAGCCTATTTGTGACAATATTAAAAATTATTATTTTTATTAACCCTCGCCCACCCTTGCTCTTCCTGTGAAAGCCTTGCTTCTCTGCATGATGTTGGTCACGGTGCTCGCGAACTGCGGAAATCCGGAACAGTGTGAAGGAATTCAATTTTTGCTTCCAGGTGTTGGATTCACAGTGGGGATCCGTCCTAAATTACCACGGCAATCTCCAGGGGGGACAGAAATCTCTCATGTTGAGAGGTTTGGAATCAAAAACAGGCAGATTAGCATTTTCAAAAGGCTTATTATGAAAAGGGGAGCTGGGTGCTTGAGCCAGTAAACCCAGTTGGAAAGCAAATGATGTGCAGAGTAAGCTGTGCTGCGGGGATTCCCGGCAACATCGAGTGTCGGGGGTTCAAGAAGCTTCTGCTCAACCACTACACAGACTGTCACTCACTGCTGCAGCCCTGAGCGGACGATTCGCTAGATTCGCTATCCGTGGGGGAATTACAAACATGAACATAAAGGTGTTTATCATTTTGCCACTAATATATTTTTAAAATATTTTTATTAGGGTATTTGCAATTTTTATAATAACAATAACAGCAACATAAACATGGTATTTCCACCCCCATCACAATCTTCACACACCCCAACCATAAAACAACGATCCAGCCCCCCCCCCCCCCCCCCACTTTGGAATTCTGCCTCTGCTGACATTTCAATTATCCCTGAGAAAGTCGCCGAACGGCTGCCCCCTCCGGGGGAACCCGACCATTGACCCTCTTAAGGCAAACTTTATTTTCTCGAGACTGAGAAACCCAGCCATGTCGCTAACCCAGGCCTCTACACTCGGGGGCTTCGAGTCCCTCCACATTAACAAGATCCGTCTCCGGGCGACCAGGGAGGCAAAGGCCAGGACGTCGGCCTCTTTCGCCCCCTGAACTCCCGGCTCTTCCGACACTTCAAAGATCGCGACCTCTGGACTCGGCACCACCCGTGTTTTGAGCACCGTGTACATTGCCTTAGCGAAACCCTCTAAGCTTCGGGCATGCCCAAAACACGTGGACATGGTTTGCTGGGCTTCCCGCACACCTCGCACACCTACCCTCAACCCCGAAAAATTGCTCATCCGGGCCACAGTCATGTGTGCCCGGTGGACTACCTTAAACTGTATCAGGCTGAGCCTGGCACAGACCCGCCTCTATCTCTCCCCCGAGCTTGTCTTCCCACTTGCCCTTGAGCCCCTCCACCGGAGTTTCCTCCGATTCCAAAAGTTCCTGGTAAATATCAACCAGGAGCACAAGGGCAAGAGGGAAGATGGGCTGGGGGAGAGATAGAGTCGGGTCTGTGCCTGGCTTAGCCTGATACAGCTTAAGGTAGTCCACTAAGGTAGCACACATGACTGTGGCCCGGATGAGCAATACATTCCCCACTCCCACCCAGGTACTGGAGGCTACTCTATCCTGTATCCCCCATGGCGGCAGCAGCGGAAAGGCTGGAATCTGCTTTCTCAGGAAGTCTCGCACCTGCCGATACCTAAACCCATTCCCTGCCGGCAATTCAAATTTAACCTCCAAGGCTTTCAAGCTGGGGAAGCTCCCGTCTATAAATAGATCCCCCATCCTCCTAATTCCTGCCCTTTGCCAACTCCGGAACCCAACGTCCAGCCTACCCGGTACAAACCAATGATTATTATAAATCGGGGTCCAAACCGATGCTCCCTCCACTCTCTTATATCTCCTCCATTGCCCCCAGATTCTCAGAGCCGCCACCACCACCGGACTTGTGGAGTATCTGGCCGGCAAGAATGGAAGAGGTGCCGTTATCAGTGCTCCCAAACTTGTGGCTTTGCATGACGCCGCCTCCATTCGCTCCCACACCGACCCCTCCCCCGCTACCCACTTCCTAATCATGGCTATATTAGCCACCCAGTAGTAATTGCAGAAGTTCGGACGCGCCAACCCACCCTCCCCCCGACTGCGCTCCAGCAACACTTTCTTCACTCGCGGGGTTTTACTCATCCACACAAAGCCCAAAATAATCTTATTCACCCGTTTGAAAAAGGCCCTCGGGATGAAGGTGGGGAGGCACTGAAAGACAAACAGAAATCTGGGGAGGACCGTCATTTTCACGGTATGTACCCTCCCCGCCAGTGATAGCGGGAGCATGTCCCATCTTTTAAAGTCCCCTTCCATTTGTTCTACCAACTGGGATAGGTTTAACTTGTGCAGTGCCTCCCATTCCCGGGCCACCTGGATTCCCAGATACCGAAAGCTCTTCCCTACCATTCTAAGCGGCAGCTCTCCCAGTCTCTTCTCCTGTCCTCTTGCCTGGATCACGAACATCTCGCTTTTCCCCATGTTCAATTTATACCCTGAAAATTTACCAAAATTACCAAATTCCCCTTGGATCCGCATAGCTTCCCCCAAACCCTCCAACGGGTCTGAAATATACAAGAGGAGGTCATCTGCGTAAAGCGAGACCCGGTGCTCCCCCCCCCCCTCTCCCCCCCCCCCCCCCCCCAGCCCTTTCCAGTTCCTAGAGGCTCTTAACGCCATGGCCAATGGCTCTATGGCCAGAGCAAACAGTACCGGGGAGAGGGGGCACCCTTGCCTCGTCCCTCTGTGTAGTTTAAAATACCCCAACCTCAGCCGGTTCGTGCGCACACTCACTACTGGTGCCTGATAGAGCAACAGCATCCTGTCAATAAAGCCCTCACCAAACCCAAACCTTCCCAGCGCCTCCCACAGGTAATTCCACTCCACCCGATCAAAAACCTTCTCCGCATCCACCGCTACCACCACCTCCATCTCCTCTCCTTCTGAGGGCACCATAATAACATTTAAAAGCCTTTGAACATTGGCCTTGAGTTGCCTGCCCTTTACAAATCCCGCCTGGTCTTCCCCTATCACCCCCGGGACACAGTCCTCTATCCTTGTGGCCAGTATCTTAGCCAGAAGTTTGGCATCCACAGTCAGTAGAGAAATCGGCCTGTATGACCCGCATTGCTCCGGATCCTTCTCCCATTTCAGGATCAATTAAATCAAGGCCTGTGACATTGTTGGGGGGAGGACTCACTTCTCTCTTGCTTCATTAAATGTCCTCAGCAGCAATGCTCAATATCTCTGAAACCTTCTTATAGAATTCCACCGGATAGCCGCCAGGCCCGGGGGCCTTGCCCCACTGCATGCCCTCCAGCCCCTCGATTATTTCCTCAATCTCAATTGGGGCTCCCAGCCCTTCCACCAGATCCTCATCCACCCTCGGGAACCTCAACTGATCCAAAAACTGCCTCATCCCTTCTACCCCAGCCAGGGGTTCCGACTCTTATAATTTGCTGTAAAAGTCCTTAAACACCTCATTCACCTCTACTGGGTCCAGGACAGTATTCACGCATCTACCCTTTACTCTCCCTATCTCCCTGGCCGCCTCCCTTTTCCTGAGCTGGTGCGCTAACATTCTGCTTGCCCATACTCATGGATTGCCCCCCTTGCCTTCCTCAACTGTTCCACCAACTTCCCTGTAGTTAACAGCCCAAACTCCACCTGTAACCTCCGCCGCTCCCTCAGTAGCCCCGCATCCGGGGCGTCCAAGTATCTCCTGTCCACATGGAGTATCTCCTCAACTAACCTATCCCTCTCAGCCCGTTCCACCTTATCTCTGTGGGCCCATATCGAGATTAATTCCCCTCTGACCACTGCCTTCAGAGCTTCCCAAACCGTCGCTGTAGAGACCTCCCCCGTATAATTTGTTTCCAGGTAGTTCTGGATGGACTTGTTCACTCGCCCACAGATCGCTTTGTCCGCTAGCAACCTCACATCCAGTCTCCACAGCGGGCATTGCCCTCTCTCCACACCAACCCCTAGATCCACCCAATGTGGGGCATGATCTGACACTGCGATTGCAGAGTACTCAGTATCCACCACCCTCGGTATTAGAGCCCTGCTCAGAACAAAAAAGTCGATGCGAGAGTATAACTGTCGGACATGTGAGAAAAAAGAAAACTCCTTTGCCCTTGGCCGTGCAAACCTCCATTGGTCTACTCCCCCCATCTGTTCCATAAAACCCTTCAATTCCTTTGCCGATGCTGGCACCCTCCCTGTCCTGGATTTTGATCTGTCCAATTCCGGATCAATGACTGTGTTAAAATCTCCCCCCATCATCAGGTTATGTGACTCTAAGTCTGGGATCTTACCTAACACCCGTTTCATAAATTCCACATCGTCCCAATTCGGAGAATATATGTTCACGAGTACCGCCCGCTCCCCCTCCAGCTTGCCGCTCACCATTATGTACCTGCCCCCCGTGTCTGATACGATTCTTCCTGCCTCGAATGCCACTCGCTTGCTGATCAAGGTCGCTACCCCCCCTTTTTGAGTCCAGCCCTGAGTGGAAAACTTGGCCACCCACCCCTTTCTCAATCTCATCTGGTCTGTAACCTTTAGGTGTGTCTCTTGTAGCACTGCCACGTCCGTCTTCAGCCCCCCTCAAATGCGCAAACACGCGAGCCCTCTTGACCAGCCCATTCAACCCTCTAACGTTCCATGTAATCAGACTGGTTGGGGGACTCCACCCCCCCCCCCCCCCCCCCCCCCACCTGCCGACTCGCCTCCAGCTCGAGTCCCCGGCCTCCTCGAACCCCCCCTCGGGCACCCTCCATCCCCAACCTCCCATTTGTCCCCTAGTAACAGTTCCTCCCATGTCAGTAAAGCAGATTCCCCCCCCCTCCCCTTTGGTAACAGCACCAGAAACCCAACCCCCCATATCAAGCTTAAGTTTATCACCTGCTCACCCCCCACTGCACTTCAGTGAGTCAGCTGACCAAGCTGACCTGATAGCTCCCACCCATGGCACCAAGCAGACTTTCTCCCCATTGTTCTCTCACCTCTCCCCCCATTTGGACATACATGTTCAAAAATCCACGCCCAGATCTTGATAAATGCGCAGCTCACAATTCTCCCACCTGCTGCTCCGTTCTTTCTTGGCCCATCGCAGAACGTGTTCCTTGTCGAGGAATCGGTGCATACAACTGCTTCGTGCAGGGGCACTAGCTTACCAGCCCTGGTCATGGTGCCTCTGCCACTTCCGCCGGCACGGTACTCCACCAGCCCGATAGTGGTGGCGGCTCTTCGGATCTGGGGCCAGTGGAGGAGGCATGTAGGGGAGGTAAGAGCATCGGTGTGGACCCCAATCTGCGGCAACCACCGATTTGCCCCAGGGAACATGGACTGGGAGTATTGACTGTGGAGGAGGGCAGGGATTGTGAGGATGGGGGATCTGTTCTTGGAAGGGAGCTTTCCGAGCAAGAGGGCGCTGGAGAAGTTTGGACTGGTGAGGGGGAACGAGTTTAGATACTTACAGGTGCGAGATTTTGTACGCAGACTGGTGCCGTCCCTCCCATGTCTCCCGACGAAGGGGAGGCAGGACAGGGTACTTTCTAGAGGAGAGGTGGGAGCGGGTAGAGTCTAAGACGTCTACAAGGAACTAATAGGGGCTGAGGATACGCAGACCGAGGACCTGAAGCTTAAGTGGGAAGAGGAGCTCGGGGGGGAGATGGAGGACGGTGTCTGGGCAGAAGCCCTGAGCAGAGTAAACACGACCGCAACATGCGCCAGGCTCAGCCTGATCCAGTTTAAGGTCATGCACCGGGCCCAGACGACGGTGGCCCGGATGAGCAGATTCTTCGGGCTGGAGGACAATTGTGCGAGATGCGCCGGAGGGCTGGCTAACCATGCACACATGTTCTGGTCGTGCCCTAAACTCGGGGGTATTGGCAGGGATTCGCAGATATTATGTCCCGAGTATTGAAAACTGGGTGGTAATGAGCCCGGAGGTGGCAATCTTTGGGGTTTCGGAGGACCCGGGAGTTCAGGAAGAGAGAGAGGCCGACGTTCTGGCCTTTGCTTCCCTGGTAGCCCGGCGACGAATACTGTTAGCATAGAGGGTCTCAAAGCCCCCGAGGGCTGAGGTATGGCTGTCGGACATGGCGAGCTTTCTTGGCCCAGAGAAAGTCAAGTTCGCCTTGAGAGACTCGCTCTTAGGGTTCGCCCGAAGGTGGCAGCCATTTATTGACTTCTTTGCAGAGGAGTAAGCGTCAGCGGGGGGGCAAGGGTAGTGTAGAGTAGAGTTGGGGGATATTGAGGCAGGTCCTTGCGTGAACAGAGCCGTGGTTTGCACTATGTTTAATTTGTGATTTGTGTCTTGACTTCTTTTCCCCAGGGTAGAGGGGTCACTTACTAGGGGGCATAGGTTTAAGGTGCGAGGGGCAAGGTTTAGAGGAGATGTACGAGGCAAGTTTTTTACGCAGAGGGTAGTGGGTGCCTGGAACTCGCTACCGGAGGAGGTGGTGGAAGCAGGGACGAGAGTGACATTTAAGGGGCATCTTGACAAATACATGAATAGGATGGGAATAGAGGGATATGGACCCAGGAAGTGTAGAGGATTGTAGTTTAGTCGGGCAGCATGGTCGGCACGGGCTTGGAGGGCCGAAGGGCCTGTTCCTGTGCTGTACATTTCTTTGTTCTTTGTTCTTTGTTGTTCTTTTCTTTTGTACTGTACAATGTCACTTTTTCTATATGCCTAAAATACCTCAATAAAATTGTTTGCTAAAAAAAAAAGGAATCGGTGCATACGTCCCACCATCGCCCTCGGCGGCTCATTCGCTTGGGGCTTAAGACCATAAGACATAGGAGCGGAAGTAAGGCCATTCGGCCCATCGAGTCCACTCCACCATTCAATCATGGCTGATTTCAACTCCATTTAGCTGCTCTCTCTCCATAGCCCTTAATTCCTCGAGAAATCAAGAATTTATCAACTTCTGTCTTAAAGACACTCAACGTCCCGGCCTCCACCGCCCTCTGTGGCAATGAATTCCACACACCCACCACTCTCTGGCTGAAGAAATTTCTCCTCATCTCTGTTCTAAAGTGACTCCCTTTTATTCTAAGGCACTACCCCTGGGTCCTAGTCTCCCCTGCTAATGGAAACAACTTCCCTACGTCCACCCTATCTAAGCCATTCATTATCTTGTAAGTTTCTATTAGATCTCCCCTCAACCTCCTAAACGCCAATGAATATAATCCCAGGTTCCTCAGACGTTCATCGTATGTTAGGCCTACCATTCCTGGGATCATCCGTGTGAATCTCCGCTGGACCCGCTCCAGTGCCAGTATGTCCCTCCTGAGGGGCAAGATTCTCCGACCCGGCCAGGGGCTGGCGTGAATCCCGTCCCCACCGGTTGCCGAAGTCTCCGGCACCGGATATTCGGTGGGGGCGGGAATCGCGCCGCGCCGGTTGGCGGGCCCCCCCGCTCGATTCTCCGGCCCGGATGGGCCGAAGTCCCGCCGCTAAAATGTCTGTCCCGCCGGCGTAAATTAAACCACCTACCTTACCGGCGGGACAAGGCGGCGCGGGCGGGCTCCGGGGTCCTGGGGGGGGCGCGGGGCGATCTGGCCCCGGGGGGTGCCCCCACGGTGGCCTGGCCACCGATTGGGGGCACTCTTTCCCTTCCGCCTCCGCCACGGTCTCCACAATGGCGGAGGCGGAAGAGACCCCCCTCCACTGCGCATGCGCGGGGATGCCGCCAGCTGGCGGAAAAGGCCTTTGGTGCCCCGCCAGCGGCCGCTGACGCTCCCGCGCATGAGCCGCCAGGGGATGTCATTTCCGCGCCAGCTGGCGGGGCACCAAAGGCCTTTTCCGCCAGCTGGCGGGGCGGAAATTCGTCCAGCGCCGACCTAGCCCCTCAAGGTTGGGGCTCGGCCCCCAAAGATGCGGAGCATTCCGCACCTTTGTGGCGGCGCGATGCCCGTCTGATTTGCGCCGTTTTGGGCGCCAGTCGGCGGACATCGCGCCGTTTCCGGAGAATTTCGCCCCTGGTGTGGGGCCCAAAATTGCTCACAGTGTTCTAAATGGGGCCTAACTAATGCTTTATAAAGCTTCAGAAGTACATCCCTACTTTTATATTCCAAGCCTCTTGAGATAAATGGCAACATTGCATTTGCTTTCTTAATTACGGACTCAACCTGCAAGTTTACCTTTAGAGAATCCTGGACTAGGACTCCCAAGTCCTTTTGCACTTCAGCATTTTGAATTTTGTCACCGTTTAGAAAATAGTCCATGCCTCTATTCTTTTTTCCAAAGTGCAAGACCTCGCACTTGCCCACGTTGAATTTCATCAGCCATTTCTTGGACCACTCTCCTAAACTGTCTAAATCTTTCTGCAGCCTCCCCACCTCCTCCATACTACCTGCCCCTCCACCTATCTTTGTATCATCGGCAAACTTAGCCAGAATGCCCCCAGTCCCGTCATCTTCGCAAGGTCTCTGTGTTGTTATGGGCCAGGGTTTAGAGAACCCCAAAGTGTATCATGGAGTTCACCTGACCCACAACTTTTAATAGATTGTGGTACGGGGAGCACACGGCCCACTCTACAGGTGTGGGACAGCAGAAATGGAAAAGTATTTTTTAAAGCAAAACAATGTTTATTCTATGAACTGAAGTTAACCTTTTTAAAACTTACAGTGAACATCTTAGCAACCATCAATTCAAATACAACCCCCAAAGAATACAACACTAAGTAATCCTTTAAGCTTTCCTTTTAACATCCATAAGACTTAAAACAAAACCTATTACAGAAGCAACTCAAGTTTAACTTCACTACTGAGAACAGTTACCACGTTGAAATCAGCAAATGGACATTCATAAGCTTGCAGAGATTCACACACATCCTGCTGTGATTACAGCTTCTCCAAAACTACAATGAAACCAAACCCACCCTGCAGCAAAAAGCCTAAAGCGAAAGTAAAAAGCTGACAGGCAGCCCAGTTCCACCCACTCTCTGACATCACTGCAGTAATAAACACCCATTTCTTTAAGGTACTCTTAAAGAAGCACATCAGGTTAAAGTCACTACTGTTATTAGTTTTTAATCACCAGGATCGATTTACAGTCTTTAGATTACAGAGAGAGATTCATACACCTTCTGGCTGTGACTGCAGCGATCCAGCTCTGAAAACGAAACTAAAACACACCCTGCAGCAAACAGCCTAAAACAAAAGTAAAAAACTGACAGACAGCCCAGCTCCACCCACACTCTGACATCACTGCAGTAATAAATACCCAGGCGCGATTCTCCGCTCCCGCGCCGGTTGGGAGATTCCGCTGGCGCGCCATTTTCCCCCGCGACGCAGGTCCGACGCCCTCTCGCAATTCACCCAAGCTGCGAGAACGGCCCCGTCGAGTTCTGCGCGGCGCAGGCCGGAGAATCGCCCGGGACACCCAAAATGGCGATTCTCCGCTACACTCGCTATTCTCCGACCCGGATGGGCCGAGCGACCTGCCCAAAACAACGACTTCCCGCCGGCGCCATCGAGACCTGGTCGCTGCCGGCGGGAACAGCGTGGGAACGCTGGGGGGGGGCGGCCTGTGGGGGGGGTGAAGGGGGTTCTTTCACCAGGGTAGGACCCACCGATCGGTGGGCCGGCCTCTCTGAAGGACGACCTCCTTTCCTCCGCGCCCCGCAAGATCCAGCCGACATCTTCTTGCGGGGCGGCCTCGGGGAGGATGCGCGGGTGACGCAAGTTACGCCAACTACGCGGCACTGGCTGCATCATCTAAGCGGCTCCGCTTTTACATGGCACCAATACCCGGCGCGCGCTGACGATGCTGCCTTCGCGACACACCCCCCCGAGGTTCTCGTGGCCCCGATTCTAGCCCATTTTCGGGCCCTGAATCGGTCGAGATCGGGGCCGCTTCGCGCCGTCGTGATCCTCGACGGCGTTCACGATGGCATGGGCACTTAGTCGCGGGAGCGGGGAATCGCACCCCCATTTCTTAAAGGTACTCTCAATACAGATATTTATATACACGCCCATTTATAAAAACCCATTTCTTAAAGGTACTCTCAAAAGGTACCGCCCAAGAAAAAAAAATAAACCATCAACTTCAAGATGGTTTCATTTTTCACCTTTTCATATCCTTTAAGAAATGCACACAGTAAATATACTTTTTCAGTTCAAAAAACAACACAGGCAAACAGATATAAAAATAATATAGCCCATTTTTGTCCTTCGTCCTCCAACTGGAATCCTTCTCGATTGACAGTCTCTTTGAACAGGAAGGTCTCTGCACGATTCGTCCATTTCTCTACACCTCGGCATTTCTCTTTAAAGTCAGATACTTCAGTTCAAACTGATCACAGAGTCCCTTGTAATTCTCCAAGACAGGAACATTGGTTATCACAACTTTCAGGCAGCCAAATGCCTGTTTACACTCCGCTGTCCACTGAAATTTTCGACGTTTCTTCAGCAAATCCATCAGTGGAGCAATCACGCTACAAAACATTTGCACAAATGTTCGATCAAATCAACTCATGCCAAGAAATCGCATTATTTCCCTTTGTCTCGTGGGTATTAAAACTCCTCAAGGAAAGTGACTTGGGCTTTTCCAAATTCACTTTTGGCTAGGTTTACCACCAACCCCGCCTCCTGAAGTCGATCGAATAACTCCCATCAGATGTTTTAAATGTTCTTTCCATGTCGGACTGAAAATTACCAGATCGTCGATGTATACCGCACAATTGGGAATCCTGAAACAACTTTGTTAGTTAACCGTTGAAATGTGGCTGGTGCGTTTTTCATGCCAAATGACATAACTTTGAATTGGTATATGCCATCTGGAGTCACAAAAGCTGAAATCTCCTTCGCCCTTTCGGATAAAGGTACCTGCCAGTAACCTGTAAGTAAATCCAGTTTGGAAATAAAAGCTGATCGTCCCACTTTCTCAATGCAATCCTCCAAACGTGGGATAGGATAAGAGTCCGTTCTTGTAACTGCATTAACCTTTCTGTCCACACACAGCCGTTGGGTACCATCCGGTTTAGGTACCATCACTATGGATGAGCTCCATTGGCTGCAACCCACTTCAATTATGCCATTTTTAAGCATATTCTCAATCTCTTTGTTAACCTGTGCCAATTTTAAACGGTTAAGTTTGTATAGATGTTGTTTGATTGGAACAGCATTTCCCACATCTACATCATGTATAGCCATTTTAGTACTTCCCAATTTATCTCTACAAACTTGCCCACGTGATATCAATAACTCTTTCAGGTCAATTTGTTTTTCCTCTGGAAGGTAACTCAACAATGTATCCCAATTTTTAAGAACATCCTCGTTTTGCAATTTAATTTGAGGTATGTCAAATTCACAGTCATCTGGATTTGGTTCGTCACTTTGAGTTGGAATCATTAAAACATCCTACTTTTGCTCTCCTTCCCTTTCAAAGTACCTTTTAAGCATATTCGCATGACACACTCGGTGAATCTTCCTTCTATCTGGTGTTTTTACCACATAATTCACCTCACTTAATTTCAATCTGATACGGTCCACAAAACCTGGCTTTTAAAGGCTCCCCTACCACTGGTAACAACACTAAAACTTTATCTCCACTGGCAAAACTACGAACTTTGGATTTCTTGTCCGCTACCCGTTTCATCACATTTTGTGCAACTTTCAAATGTTGTCCAGCCAATTCACCTGTAATCCAATAATGTAATTTCTGATTTCTCACTCACCAATTTTTTCTTAATCAATTTAAGTGGTCCTCTTACCTCATGACCAAAAATTAGTTCAAAAAGACTAAATTTGGTTGACTGATTAGGTGCATCCCTAACTGCAAACAATACGAATGGAATTCCTTTATCCCAATTCTCTGGATAATGGTGACAATAAGCCCTCAACATTGTCTTTAATGTCTGATGCCACCTTTCTAACGCTCCCTGCGATTGTGGATGGTACACAGTGAATTAAATTGTTTTATTCCTAAGCTATCCATAACTTCTTTGAATAACCTTGAGGTAAAATTTGATCCTTGATCCGATTGTATTTCTATGGGTAGTCCATATCTAGTAAATAATTTAAGTAACTCCTCCACAATCCTTTTAGCTGTAATATTACGTACTGGAATGGCCTCTGGAAACCTAGTAGACACATCCATTATCGTCAAAAGATATTGATTCCCATTTTTCATTTTAGGAAGCGGCCATACGCAATTAATTAGGACCCTTGTAAAAGGTTCCTCAAATGCTGGAATGGGTATTAAGGGCGCTGGTTTTATCACTGCTTGAGGTTTCCCTATCACTTGACATGTGTGACATGATTGACAAAATTTAACTACATCTTTATGTAATCCAGGCCAATAAAAATGTTTCTGGATTTTAGCTTGAGTTTTCCTTATTCCCAAATGACCTCCCACTGGTACCTCATGTGCAACACGCAACACCTCCTTTCTATACCCTACCGGCAATACTACTTGATGAACTTCTGCCCACTTTTCATCCGCCTGTATATGTAAAGGTCTGCATTTTCTCATCAAGACATTACTTTTACGGTAATAACACTCTGGTATACTCTCAGGTTCCTCTTCCGTATATGCTTTCTGATATATCCGTTTTATTTCTACATCTTTCTGTTGTAACACCGCCAATTTTCCTGAACTAAAAATATCCGCCTCATCCTCCACCTGTTCTTGTTCTTTTTCAACTATCTGATCAAAAATCATTTCTGATAATTGCACTTCAACTTCATCTTCACTCTTTGATTTCTCCTCTTGTCTTAACCTGTGACTTTGCAACCTTGTTCCTACACAATCCGGAAAGATCCCAGAATATTCGTCCGTCAACACTTCAGTTGTCTGATTTTCCACTGGCTTATCAACCACAGTAGGCATCACTCCCACCTGCGATCCAGCTATATCATTCCCCAAGATAAACTGTATTCCTGGACAAGATACTTTATCCATTACTCCTACTACCACTTCACCACTCTTCACTGGACTTTCCAACCTTACCTTATATAATGGAACACTACTCCTCTCACCCTGAATTCCACATATTACCACCTTTTCTGGCAATATTCTTCCCAAACTACATAACTCCTCATCTCTTTCCATTAAAGATTGACTAGCTCCCGTATCTCTTAAAATTGTGACTTATTTACCTGCTCCTCCTGTTACCCATGAGTAAACTTTACCCACACAAGTAAATTATTTAAAGACATCTGGCACCTTCTTATCAATCTCCTCTTGAACAGGCTGTACAATCTTTTGCACCTCCTTCGCTTCACTTGGGCTTTCCTTTACCACTTCAACAAATCCCACTGTCTCATCCTGTTTTACCACATCAGCCTTCCCAGTGATTTTCTTCAACCACCAACACTGTGACTTTACATGGCCTAGTTTATTACAGTGAAAACATTTGAAATTTTTCATGTCTCTTCCACCCTCCTGGATTTCTTTTTTAATCTGAGGTACACTCTCCTTATTATCTCCCATCAGATCACCTTTACCTTTACCACTTGAGTATTTCTCATGTCCCCAGTTTCGATCCCTCACAGGCTGAAACTGATGTCGGAAACCAAGCTTTGATTTATGAACTAATTCATAATCATCTGCCATTTCTGCTGCTAATCTCGCAGTTTTAACCCTCTGTTCTTCTACATGAGTTCTCACTACATCAGGAATTGAATTTTTAAACTCCTCCAAAAGTATAATTTCTCTGAGAGCTTCATACGTTTGGTCTATTTTCAAAGCCCTTATCCACCTACCAAAATTATTCTGTTTGAGCCTTTCAAACTCCATGTATGTTTGAACAAATTCTTTCCTTAAATTTCTAAACTTTTGTCTGTAAGCTTCAGGCACTAGTTCATATGCACCGAAGATGGATTTTTTTCACCTCCTCATACGTCTCAGAAAGCTCCTCCAGTAGTGATGCAAACACTTCACTAGCCCTACCTATCAGTTTTGTTTGAATCAGTAATACCCACATGTCCTGCGGCCATTTCATTTGTTTAGCTACCTTCTCAAATGAAATGAAAAAGGCTTCTACCACCTTCTCATCAAACCTTGGCAATGCTTGGACATATTTAAATAGATTACCACCAAGCCTTCAACTTTGATGCTCTTTCTCACTATCCTCATCACTATCATCCAACTTTATGCCTGCCAATTTTAACTGATTGTCATGTTTCATTTTCTGAAGTTCAAACACTCTCTCTTTATCTTTTTCCCTGATCTGTATCTCCCTTTCTCTTTCTTTTTCCTCTCTCTCTCTTTCCTTTTCTCTCTATCTCTTTTGTATTCAAGCTGCTTTAATTCTTTCTCATGTTCCATTTGTTTAATTTGTAACTGAATTTTTTGCCATTTCCAATGAGTCAGGCAACTTTAAATGCTTAGCCACTGCCATAATCTCATTTACCTCATCTTTTCGCATATTGTCAGGTAATGTTAACTGCAATGTTTTTACCAAATCTAACAGTCTGCTTTTAGTCTCTGTCTGTAAGGTACTAAGTGTGACCGTCTCCACCCCCAAAAACTTCAGAGCCTCTGAAAGAGCCATTGTCCACAACACACTCCCCACTTAAACTAAAATACCACACCTGAAAAGCAACCACAATATGCTCACGTCTCACTGTCTTTAAGTTCACTAAGCCAATCCAATAGATAGACTTTTATCCCTGATGAGCCCCCAATTTGTTATGGGCCAGGGTTTAGAGAACCCCAAAGTGTATCATGGCGTTCACCTGACCCACAACTTTTACTAGATTGTTACATGGGGAACACACGACCCACTCTACAGGTGTGGTACAGCAGAAATGGAGAAGTATTTTTTAAAGCAAAACAATGTTTATTCTATGAACTCTAGTTAACCTTTTTTAAAACATACAGTGAACATCTTTGCAACCATTAATTCAAATACAACCCCCAAAGACGACAACACTGAGTAATTCTTTAAGCTTTCCTTAACATCCATAAGACTTAAAACAAAACCTTTTACAGAAACACCTCAGGTTTAAATTCACTACTGAGAACAGTTACCACATTGAAATCAGCAAATGGACATTCATAAGCTTGCAGAGATTCACACACATCCTGCTGTGATTACAGCTTCTCCAAAACTACAATGAAACCAAACCCACCCTGCAGCAAGAAGCCTAAAGCCCCAGCTCCACCCACTCTCTGACATCACTGCAGTAATAAACACCCATTTCTTAAAGGTACTCTCACTACGGATATTTATATACACACCCATTTATAAACACCCATTTCTTAAAGGTACTCTCACATGACAGTGTGCTGTATCCACTTCCAGGGGCCGAGGGACCGCCTCAGCCCCCATCAACTTCTCCAGCATCTTCGTCCCATAGGCCCTCGCATCCGATCCCTCACTGCCTTCAGAAAGGCCGGCGATTCTCAGGTTCTGCCTCCTGGTCCTATTCTCCAAGCCCTCCACCCTGTCCTGCATACTTTTCTTGCGGTCATTCATCATCTCCACCTTGGTCTCCAGCACGGTTATGTACTCCTCGTGCTCGGACACCTTTTTCTCCACCTCCTGGATCGCACATCCGTGGATTTCTTGATTCTGCACCACCTGATCAATCGAAGCCTTGATCGGGTCCAGTGTGTCCTTCCTCAGCTCGGCGAAGCAATCCTCGAAAAACTTCACCAGCTGCTCCGTCGATCACTGTGCCGTCTCCCCTCAGCCCTGCTTCTCCGCCATGCTGTCCCGCGTTACCGGCTCTGCTCGCGTCTTTCTTATAGGACTTTGTCTTCTCACATGGCCACTTCTGGTCCGATTCTCCGTACACCGGAGGGGGAATTCTCCTCACTGTCTCACTCTCCACCGATCCAGCCAATAAAATCCAGAAACAATTGGAGAAAAAGGTCCGAAAGACCGCCACAGGCAGGAGATATCAAATGTGCGACCTACTCCTCCATGGCCGCCACCTGAAGTCCCCATTTTGCCACTGATAATGAACAGCGGAAACCTATCAAGTCCTGGCCTCAAATGGATATTGGGTAAAACCGATTAAACGTTATCCAGAGTCACTGCAGTTAGTGGGAAACACAAATCCATTGGGTCGGCCCCACTTACTTGATGCATTTTTTAAAAAAATATATTTTATTGAAAATATTTGGTCAACCAACACAGTACATTGTGCATCCTTTACACAATATTATAACAACACAAATAACAATGACCTATTTTATAAACAGAAAATGAATAAGTAATAAATAACAAAATTGAAAACTAACCCTAATTGGCAACTGCCTTATCACAAGTAACACTCTCCAAAAATATAATTTAACAGTCCAATATATAATTATCTGTCGCAACGACCTATACATATTATACAGTATATATTAACAACCCTGAGAGTCCTTCTGGTTCCTCCTCCCCCCCCCCCCCCCCCCCCCCCCCGATCCTGGGCTGCTGCTGCTGCCTTCTTTTTTCCAATCCATCTATCTTTCTGCGAGGTATTCGACGAACGGTTGCCACCGCCTGGTGAACCCTTGAACCGACCCCCTTAGAACGAACTTAATCTGCTCTAGCTTTATAAACCCCGCCATGTCATTTATCCAGGTCTCCACCCCCGGGGGTTTGGCTTCTTTCCACATTAACAATATCCTGCGCCGGGCTACGAGGGACGCAAAGGCCAAAACATCGGCCTCTCTCGCCTCCTGCACTCCCGGCTCTTGTGCAACCCCAAATATAGCCAACCCCCAGCTTGGTTCGACCCGGACCCCCACTACTTTTGAAAGCACCTTTGTCACCCCCATCCAAAACCCCTGTAGTGCCGGGCATGACCAAAACATATGGGTATGATTCGCTGGGCTTCTCGAGCACCTCGCACACCTATCCTCCACCCAAAAAAATTTACTGAGCCGTGCTCCAGTCATATGCGCCCTGTGTAATACCTTAAACTGAATCAGGCTTAGCCTGGCACACGAGGACGACGAGTTTACCCTGCTTAGGGCATCTGCCCACAGCCCCGCCTCGATCTCCTCCCCCAGCTCTTCTTCCCATTCCCCTTTTAGTTCATCTACCATAGTCTCCCCTTCGTCCCTCATTTCCCTATATATATCTGACACCTTACCATCCCCCACCCATGTCTTTGAGATCACTCTGTCCTGCACCTCTTGTGTCGGGGGCTGCGGGAATTCCCTCACCTGTTGCCTCGCAAAAGCCCTCAGTTGCATATACCTGAATGCATTCCCTTGGGGCAACCCATATTTCTCGGTCAGCGCTCCCAGACTCGCGAACTTCCCATCCACAAACAGATCTTTCAGTTGCGTTATTCCTGCTCTTTGCCACATTCCATATCCCCCATCCATTCCCCCCGGGGCAAACCTATGGTTGTTTCTTATCGGGGACCCCCCCAAGGCTCCAGTCTTTCCCCTATGCCGTCTCCACTGTCCCCAAATCTTCAGTGTAGCCACCACCACCGGGCTTGTGGTGTAGTTCCTCGGTGAGAACGGCAATGGGGCTGTCACCATAGCCTGTAGGCTAGTCCCCCTACAGGACGCCCTCTCTAATCTCTTCCACGCCGCTCCCTCCTCCTCTCCCATCCACTCACTCACCATTGAAATATTAGCGGCCCAATAATACTCACTTAGGCTCGGTAGTGCCAGCCCCCCCTATCCCTGCTACGCTGTAAGAATCCCTTCCTCACTCTCGGGGTCTTCCCGGCCCACACAAAACCCATGATGCTCTTTTCAATCCTTTTTAAAAAAGCCTTCGTGATCACCACCGGGAGGCACTGAAACACAAAGAGGAATCTCGGGAGGACCACCATCTTAACCGCCTGCACCCTCCCTGCCAGTGACAGGGATACCATATCCCATCTCTTGAAATCCTCCTCCATTTGTTCCACCAACCGCGTTAAATTTAACCTATGCAATGTGCCCCAATTCTTGGCTATCTGGATCCCCAGGTAACAAAAGTCCCTTGTTACCTTCCTCAACGGTAGGTCCTCTATTACTCTACTCTGCTCCCCTGGATGCACCACAAACAACTCACTTTTCTCCATGTTCAATTTATACCCTGAAACATCCCCAAACTCTCCAAGTATCCGCATTATTTCTGGCATCCCCTCCGCCGGGTCGGCCACATATAGTAACAAATCGTCCGCATACAAAGATACCCGGTGTTCTTCTCCTCCTCTAAGTACTCCCCTCCACTTCTTGGAAACCCTCAACGCTATCGCCAGGGGCTCAATCGCCAGTGCAAACAATAATGGGGACAGAGGGCATCCCTGCCTTGTCCCTCTATGGAGCCGAAAATATGCAGATCCCCGTCCATTCGTGACCACGCTTGCCATCGGGGCCCTATACAACAGCTGCACCCATCTAACATACCCCTCTCCAAAACCAAATCTCCTCAACACCTCCCACAAATAATCCCACTCCACTCTTATCAAATGCTTTCTCGGCATCCATCGCCACTACTATCTCCGTTTCCCCCTCTGGTGGGGCCATCATCATTACCCCTAACAGCCTCCGTATATTCGTGTTCAGCTGTCTCCCCTTCACAAACCCAGTTTGGTCCTCGTGGACCACCCCCGGGACACATTCCTCTATTCTCATTGCCATTACCTTGGCCAGGATCTTGGCATCTACATTTAGGAGGGAAATAGGTCTATAGGACCCGCATTGTAGCGAGTCCTTTTCCTTCTTTAAGAGAAGCGATATCGTTGCTTCAGACATAGTCGGGGGCAGTTGTCCCCTTTCCTTTGCCTCATTAAAGGTCCTCGTCAATACTGGGGCGAGCAAGTCCACATATTTTCTATAGAATTCGGCTGGGAATCCATCCGGTCCCGGGGCCTTTCTCGCCTGCATGCTCCTAATTCCTTTCACCACTTCTTCTACCTCGATCTGTGCTCCCAGTCCCACCCTTTCCTGGTCTTCCACCTTGGGAAATTCCAGCCGATCCAAAAAGCCCATCATTCTCTCCCTCCCATCCGGGGGTTGAGCTTCACATAATTTTTTATAAAATGTCTTGAACACTCCATTCACTCTCTCCGCACTCCGCTCCATCTCTCCTTCCTCATCCCTCACTCCCCCTATTTCCCTCGCTGCTCCCCTTTTCCTCAATTGGTGCGCCAGCAACCTGCTCGCCTTCTCCCCATATTCGTACTGTACACCCTGTGCCTTCCTCCATTGTGCCTCTGCAGTGCCCGTACTCAGCAAATCAAATTCTACATGTAGCCTTTGCCTTTCCCTGTACAGTCCCTCCTCCGGTGCTTCCGCATATTGTCTGTCCACCCTCAAAGGTTCTTGCAGCATCCGCTCCCGTTCCTTACTCTCCTGCTTCCCTTTATGTGCCCTTATTGATATCAGCTCCCCTCTAACCACCGCCTTCAGCGCCTCCCAGACCACTCCCACCTGGACCTCCCCATTATCATTGAGTTCCAAGTACTTTTCAATGCACCCCCTCACCCTTAGACACACCCCCTCATCTGCCATTAGTCCCATGTCCATTCTCCAGGGTGGGCGCCCTCCTGTTTCCTCCCCTATCTCCAAGTCTACCCAGTGTGGAGCGTGATCCGAAATGGCTATAGCCGTATACTCCATTCCCCTCACCTTCGGGATCAACGCCCTTCCCAGCACAAAAAAGTCTATTTGCGAGTAGACTTTTGGACATAGGAGAAAAACGAGAACTCCTTACTCCTAGGTCTGCTAAATCTCCACGGGTCTACACCTCCCATCTAATCCATAAAATCTTTAAGTACCTTGGCTGCTGCCGGCCTCCTTCCAGTCCTGGACTTCGACCTATCCAGCCCTGGTTCCAACACCGTATTAAAATCTCCCCCCATTATCAGCTTTCCCATCTCTAGGTCCGGAATGCGTCCTAGCATCCGCCTCATAAAATTGGCATCATCCCAGTTCGGGGCATATACGTTTACCAAAGCCACCGTCTCCCCCTGTAGTTTGCCACTCACCATCACGTATCTGCCCCCGTTATCCGCCACTATAGTCTTTGCCTCGAACATTACCCGCTTCCCCACTAATATAGCCACCCCCTGTTTTTCGCATCTAGCCCCGAATGGAACACCTGCCCCACCCATCCTTTGCGTAGCCTAACCTGGTCTATCAGTTTCAGGTGCGTTTCCTGTAACATAACCACATCTGCCTTAAGTTTCTTAAGGTGTGCGAGTACCCGTGCCCTCTTTATCGGCCCGTTCAGCCCTCTCATGTTCCACGTGATCAGCCGGGTTGGGGGGCTTCCTACCCCCCCCCTTGTCGATTAGCCATCCCCTTTTTCCAGCTCCTCACCCAGTTCCCACGCAGCTGTATCTCCCCCAGGCGGTGCCCCCCTGCCCATCCCCTCCCATACCAGCTCCCCCCTCACCCCAGCAGCAGCAACCCAGTAATTCCCCCCTCCCACCCCCCCCGCTAGATCCCCCGCTAGCGTAATTACTCCCCCCATGTTGCTCCCAGAAGTCAGCAAACTCTGGCCGACCTCGGCTTCCCCCCGTGACCTCGGCTCGCACCGTGCGACGCCCCCTCCTTCCTGCTTCTCTATTCCCGCCATGATTATCATAGCGCGGGAACCAAGCCCGCGCTTCTCCCTTGGCCCCGCCCCCAATGGCCAACGCCCCATCTCCTCCACCTCCCCTCCTCCCCCCATCACCACCTGTGGAAGAGAGAAAAGTTACCACATCGCAGGATTAGTACATAAAACTCCTCTTTCCCCCCTTTTTAACCCCCCTCTTCGCCCCCCACATTCGCCCCACCACTTTGTTCAAACGTTCTTTTTAATAACCCGCTCATTCCAGTTTTTCTCCCACAATAAAAGTCCACGCTTCATCCGCCGTCTCAAAGGAGTGGTGCCTCCCTCGATATGTGACCCACAGTCTTGCCGGTTGCAGCATTCCAAATTTTATCTTCTTTTTATGAAGCACCGCCTTGGCCCGATTAAAGCTCACCCTCCTTCTCGATAAGGAACTCCAGTCTTGATAAACGCGGATCACCGCGTTCTCCCATTTACTGCTCCGAGTTTTCTTTGCCCATCTAAGGACCATTTCTCTATCCTTAAAACGGAGGAATCTCACCACTATGGCTCTGGGAATTTCTCCTGCTCTCAGTCCTCGCACCATCACTCGGTATGCTCCCTCCACCTCCAACGGACCCGCCGGGGCCTCCGCTCCCATTAACGAGTGCAGCATCGTGCTCACATATGCCCCGACGTCCGCTCCCTCCGCACCTTCAGGAAGACCAAGAATCCTCAGGTTGTTCCTCCTTGCGTTGTTCTCCAGTGCCTCCAGCCTTTCACAGCTATACAGCGAGTATCACAGCTATACAGCGAGAGGACACCTCAGAGGGCAGTGAGGCTATATGGGTAGAGATCAGGAATAAGAAGGGTGCAGTCACAATGTTGGGGGTATACTACAGGCCTCCCAACAGCCAGCGGGAGATAGAGGAGCAGATAGGTAGACAGATTTTGGAAAAGAGTAAAAACAACAGGGTTGTGGTGATGGGAGACTTCAACTTCCCCAATATTGACTGGGACTCACTTAGTGCCAGGGGCTTAGACGGGGCAGAGTTTGTAAGGAGCATCCAGGAGGGCTTCTTAAAACAATATGTAAACAGTCCAACTAGGGAAGGGGCGGTACTGGACCTGGTATTGGGGAATGAGCCCGGCCAGGTGGTAGATGTTTCAGTAGGGGAGCATTTCGGTAACAGTGACCACAATTCAGTAAGTTTTAAAGTACTGGTGGACAAGGATAAGAGTGGTCCGAGGATGAATGTGCTAAACTGGGGGAAGGCTAATTATAACAATATTAGGCGGGAACTGAAGAACATAGATTGGGGGCGGATGTTTGAGGGCAAATCAACATCTGACATGTGGGAGGCTTTCAAGTGTCAGTTGAAAGGAATACAGGACAGGCATGTTCCTGTGAGGAAGAAAGATAAATACGGCAATTTTCGGGAACCTTGGATGACGAGTGATATTGTAGGCCTCGTCAAAAAGAAAAAGGAGGCATTTGTCAGGGCTAAAAGGCTGGGAACAGACGAAGCCTGTGTGGCATATAAGGAAAGTAGGAAGGAACTTAAGCAAGGAGTCAGGAGGGCTAGAAGGGGTCATGAAAAGTCATTGGCAAATAGGGTTAAGGAAAATCCCAAGGCTTTTTACACTTACATAAAAAGCAAGAGGGTAGCCAGGGAAAGGGTTGGCCCACTGAAGGATAGGCAAGGGAATCTATGTGTGGAGCCAGAGGAAATGGGCGAGGTACTAAATGAATACTTTGCATCAGTATTCACCAAAGAGAAGGAATTGGTAGATGTTGAGTCTGGAGAAGGGGGTGTAGATAGCCTGGGTCACATTGTGATCCAAAAAGACGAGGTGTTGGGTGTCTTAAAAAATATTAAGGTAGATAAGTCCCCAGGGCCGGATGGGATCTACCCCAGAATACTGAAGGAGGCTGGAGAGGAAATTGCTGAGGCCTTGACAGAAATCTTTGGATCCTCGCTGTCTTCAGGGGATGTCCCGGAGGACTGGAGAATAGCCAATGTTGTTCCTCTGTTTAAGAAGGGTGGCAGGGATAATCCCGGGAACTACAGGCCGGTGAGCCTTACTTCAGTGGTAGGGAAATTACTGGAGAGAATTCTTCGAGACAGGATCTACTCCCATTTGGAAGCAAATGGACGTATTAGTGAGAGGCAGCACGGTTTTGTGAAGGGGAGGTCGTGTCTCACTAACTTGATAGAGTTTTTCGAGGAGGTCACTAAGATGATTGATGCAGGTAGGGCAGTAGATGTTGTCTATATGGACTTCAGTAAGGCCTTTGACAAGGTCCCTCATGGTAGACTAGTACAAAAGGTGAAGTCACACGGGATCAGGGGTGAACTGGCAAGGTGGATACAGAACTGGCTAGGCCATAGAAGGCAGAGGGTAGCAATGGAGGGATGCTTTTCTAATTGGAGGGCTGTGACCAGTGGTGTTCCACAGGGATCAGTGCTGGGACCTTTGCTCTTTGTAGTATATATAAATGATTTGGAGGAAAATGTAACTGGTCTGATTAGTAAGTTTGCAGACGACACAAAGGTTGGTGGAATTGCGGATAGCGATGAGGACTGTCTGAGGATACAGCAGGATTTAGATTGTCTGGAGACTTGGGCGGAGAGATGGCAGATGGAGTTTAACCTGGACAAATGTGAGGTAATGCATTTTGGAAGGGCTAATGCAGGTAGGGAATATACAGTGAATGGTAGAACCCTCAAGAGTATTGAAAGTCAAAGAGATCTAGGAGTACAGGTCCACAGATCACTGAAAGGGGCTACACAGGTGGAGAAGGTAGTCAAGAAGGCATACGGCATGCTTGCCTTCATTGGCCGGGGCATTGAGTATAAGAATTGGCAAGTCATGTTGCAGCTGTATAGAACCTTAGTTAGGCCACACTTGGAGTATAGTGTTCAATTCTGGTCGCCACACTACCAGAAGGATGTGGAGGCTTTAGAGAGGGTGCAGAAGAGATTTACCAGAATGTTGCCTGGTCTGGAGGGCATAAGCTATGAGGAGCGATTGAATAAACTCGGTTTGTTCTCACTGGAACGAAGGAGGTTGAGGGGCGACCTGATAGAGGTATACAAAATTATGAGGGGCATAGACAGAGTGGATAGTCAGAGGCTTTTCCCCAGGGTAGAGGGGTCAATTACTAGGGGGCATAGGTTTAAGGTGAGAGGGGCAAAGTTTAGAGTAGATGTACGAGGCAAGTTTTTTACGCAGAGGGTAGTGGGTGCCTGGAACTCACTACCGGAGGAGGTAGTGGAGGCAGGGACGATAGGGACATTTAAGGGGCATCTTGACAAATATATGAATAGGATGGGAATAGAAGGATACGGACCCAGGAAGTGTAGAAGATTGTAGTATAGTCGGGCAGTATGGTCGGCACGGGCTTGGAGGGCCGAAGGGCCTGTTCCTGTGCTGTACATTTCTTTGTTCTTTGTTCTTTGTTCCACACATCGTTTCTGATGTGCCTCATGCATCTCCGTCTTCACCACCAGGCCCTGTATGTCGTCCTCATTCTCGGCTGCCTTTGCCTTCACGACCCGAAGCTCCCGCTCCTGGGTCTTTTGTTCCTCCTTTAGCCCTTCGATCGCCTGTAGTATCGGGGCCAACAGCTCTTTCTTCATTTCCTTTATGAGCTCTTCCACACAGCATTTCAAGAACTCTTGTTGTTCAGGGCCCCATGTTAAACTGCCACCTTCCGACGCCATCTTGGTTTTTGCTTGCCTTCCTTGCCGCTGTTCTAAAGGATCCACTGCAATCCGGCCACTTTCTCCTCCTTTTTTCATCCGTATCCAGGGGGGATTCCCTTCTGGTTTACCGCACAGTGTTTTTAGCCGTCAAAATTGCTGTTGGGGCTCCTATCAAGAGCCCAAAAGTCCGTTTCACCGGGAGCTGCCGAAACGTGCGACTCAGCTGGTCATCGCCGCACCCGGAAGTCCACTTACTTGATGCATGAGAGACATAGTCAGTCAGTCAGAGATGGATAGACAGATGGACAGATAGACAGAGATCAGTTAGTTCAGGAGATAGATAGAGAGCGATATAGACAGAAAGGTAGCTCCAGTGGTGTATTTGTGTAACTGGACTGGTAACCAGAGGCCCCAGGCTAACGCTCTGGTCACATGGGTGGATATAAAATCAATTAATGAATTTTGAAACTCTGGAATTGAAAGGTAGTCTCAGTAACAGTCATAAAGGAGGCGGACAATCTTCAGCCGCATCTTCTGACTTCCCTCCCCACACACTTCACCCCAGCCAACAAGATGGCAGAGAGGAGAGTGACACCAAGGTCCATCAACCCTCCAGGACGCCATGGAGGAGAGTGGGGTGGCCCTGTACCCCAGCCCGGGACGGAGGCTGCCAACTGCCGCCATTCGCTGTGCCTGGGTGCAGGTGGCAGAGGTGGTCAGCGCCGTGGGCAACGTCATCCAGACCGGCCAGCAGCACCACAAAAACTGCACAACCTCCTCAGGGCGGTCAGGGTTAGTCGGCAGCGCTGTGCCCCTGGTACTAATCCCAGTCCAACACACCTGCAACCCTATCCCCTCCCAACCGGGAGGGCGGGCGAACCCCCACCCTGCACCACACGCTGGCAACGACACCAGCCGCCATGGCCGGGTGCCCGGGCCACTGAGGCCACCGGCTACCCACCCCCGTGGGCACCATTCGCCAGACTGTCGCTTTCTACCATCGCCGCACCGCCCCCCCCGCCCCCCACCCGGCCCCCGCCGTCCCAGGGGAAGGCCACGCACAGCCGCCGGGAGAGGGAGAAGACTGGAGGGGGACCGCCGGACCTGTGGCCCCTCACTGTGGCAGAGCAGAGGGCCCTGGACGTGGTCGGTGGCCCAGAGGAAAGGGAGGTCGCCGAGGTGGAGTTCGGCCGCGGGCGAGCAAGTGAGACCCCGCTGAGGTGTGGTTCGCATGACATGTGTGTCAACACCCACCAACACCACCCACACCCTCACACCACCCTCACCCCCACACCACCCTCACTCCCACACCACTCTCATCCCCACACCCACACACCACCCTCACCCCCACACCACCCTCACTCCCACACCACTCTCACTCCCACACCCCCACCCCACCCTCGCTCCCACACCCCCACCCCACCCTCGCTCCCACACCACTCTCATCCCCACACCCTCACACCACCCTCACTCCCACACCCTCACACCACCTTCACCCCCACACCACCCTCACCCCCACACCACTCTCATCCCCACACCACCCTCACTCCCACACCCCCACACCACCCTCACCCCCACACCACCCTCACCCCCACACCACTCTCATCCCCACACCACCCTCGCTCCCACACCCCCACCCCACCCACACCCCCACACCACCCTCACCCCCACACCACTCTCATCCTCACACCACCCTCACCCCCACACCACCCTCACTCCCACCCCCTACCCCACCCTCACTCCCACACCACTCTCATCCCCACACCCTCACACCACCCTCACCCCCGCACCACCGTCACTCCAAGACCCTCACACCACCCTCACCCCCACACCACCCTCACTCCCACACCACCTTCACCCCCACACTACCCTCACCCCCACACCACCCTCACTCCCACACCACCTCACCCCCACACCACCCTCACTCCCACACCACCCTCACCCCCACACCACCCTCACTCCCACACCACCCTCACCCCCACACTACCCTCACCCCCACACCACCCTCACTCCCACACCACCTCACCCCCACACCACCCTCACTCCCACACCACCCTCACCCCCACACCACCCTCACCCCCACACCACCCTCACCCCCACACCACTCTCACCCTCACACCACCCTCACCCCCACACCCTCACACCACCCTCACCCCCACACCACTCTCACCCCCACGCCACCCTCACCCCCACACCACCCTCACCCCCACACCACCTTCACCCCCACACCACCCTCACTCCCACACCACCCTCACCCCCACACCCTCACGCCACCCTCACCCCCACACCACTCTCACCCCCACACCACCCTCACCCCCACACCACTCTCACCCCCATGCCACCCTCACCCCCACACACCTTCACCCCCACACCACCCTCACTCCCACACCACCCTCACCGCTACACCACCCTCACCCCACACCCTCACACCACCCTCACCCCCACACCACTCTCACCCCCACACCACCCTCACTCCCACACCACCCTCACCGCTACACAACCTCACTCCCACACCACCCTCACCCCCACACCACCCTCACCCCCACACCACCCTCACCCCCACACCACCCTCACTCCCACACCACCCTCACCGCTACACAACCTCACCCCCACACCCTCACACCACACTCACCCTCACACCACACTCACCCCCACACCACCTTCACCCCCACACCACCCTCACTCCCACACCACCCTCACCGCTACACCACACTCACCCCCACACCCTCACACCACCCTCACCCCCACACCACCCTCACCCCCACACCACCCTCACCCCCACGCCACCCTCACCCCCACACCACCCTCACCCCCACACCACCCTCACCCCCACACCACCTACACACACAATCTCACTTCCACCCCTCCGGCCCGCAGTCGGATTATGCATCTTGTTGTGTGCCTTGCAGGAGTTGTTAGTGATGGAGCAGGCCATCTGGCATACCCCCCAAGACAGTGCTGCCCCCCCCCCCAGCCCCAATGAGCCGAGTAGCGGCGAGAGCGCTCGGGTGCCAGCCCTCAGCTCGAGACTCAGGAGATCCCGGAGCTCGAGTCGGAGGAGGACTCGGATTTCCAACACGCTCCACCATCCCAGCGACACTCACCTCTGTTGGGTACTTATAATAATAATCTTCATTAGTGTCACAGGTAGGCTTATAGTATTGAGCCGCCTGGGCAAATAGGGCCGCCATGATGGCGTGGCTGCACCTGTCTGCTGAGGCCGGCGAGATCTCGGCGCCTGGAAGGGCCCCGTAGACGTTCAGGACCACTGTCACCTTGACAGCCACTGGGAGCGGGTATCCTCCCCCATTCCCCCGCGGTGCCAGGTGTGCCTTCATCTGGCAGATATGTCGCACTGTCTCTCTGCTCAGCCGGAGTCTCCAACGGCATGCCCGGTCCGGCAGGTCCTCGAATGCCAGGTGCTGGCAGTACCCATGAGGCCTCCCTGGCACCTCCTCCTCCTCAGCCTGTTGGGCAGCCGGCTCTCCATTCTGTGCGGCTGTCACCTGTCCCTGTGTGGAACGGTCTGCTGCTGCTCCGCTGCTGCTGCTCCGCTGCTGCTGCTCCACTGCTGCTGCTCCGCTGCTGCTGCTCCGCTGCTGCTGCTCCACTGCTGCTGCTCCACTGCTGCTGCTCCACTGCTGCTGCTGCTCTGCTGCTGCTGCTCCTCTGCTGCTGCTCCACTGCTGCTGCTCCACTGCTGCTGCTCCACTGCTGCTGCTCCACTGCTGCTGCGCCACTGCTGCTGCTCCACTGCTGCTGCTGCTCCGCTGCTGCTGCTCCTCTGCTGCTGCTCCGCTGCTGCTGCTCCGCTGCTGCTGCTCCGCTGCTGCTGCTCCGCTGCTGCTGCTCCGCTGCTGCTGCTCCGCTGCTGCTGCTCCGCTGCTGCTGCTCCGCTGCTGCTGCTCCGCTGCTGCTGCTCCACTGCTGCTGCTCCACTGCTGCTGCTCCACTGCTGCTGCTCCACTGCTGCTGCTGCTCTGCTGCTGCTGCTCCTCTGCTGCTGCTCCACTGCTGCTGCTCCACTGCTGCTGCTCCACTGCTGCTGCTCCACTGCTGCTGCGCCACTGCTGCTGCTCCACTGCTGCTGCTGCTCCGCTGCTGCTGCTCCTCTGCTGCTGCTCCTCTGCTGCTGCTCCTCTGCTGCTGCTCCACTGCTGCTGCTCCGCTGCTGCTGCTCTGCTGCTACTGCTCCGCTGCTGCTGCTCCACTGCTGCTGCTCCACTGCTGCTGCTCCACTGCTGCTGCTCCACTGCTGCTGCTGCTCCGCTGCTGCTGCTCCTCTGCTGCTGCTCCTCTGCTGCTGCTCCACTGCTGCTGCTCCACTGCTGCTGCTCCGCTGCTGCTGCTCCGCTGCTGCTGCTCCACTGCTGCTGCTCCACTGCTGCTGCTGCTCCTCTGCTGCTGCTCCTCTGCTGCTGCTCCTCTGCTGCTGCTCCACTGCTGCTGCTCCACTGCTGCTGCTCCACTGCTGCTGCTCCACTGCTGCTGCTCCACTGCTGCTGCTCCACTGCTGCTGCTGCTCCGCTGCTGCTGCTCCTCTGCTGCTGCTCCTCTGCTGCTGCTCCTCTGCTGCTGCTCCACTGCTGTTGCTCCGCTGCTGCTGCTCTGCTGCTGCTGCTCCGCTGCTGCTGCTCCACTGCTGCTGCTCCACTGCTGCTGCTCCACTGCTGCTGCTGCTCCGCTGCTGCTGCTCCTCTGCTGCTGCTCCTCTGCTGCTGCTCCACTGCTGCTGCTCCACTGCTGCTGCTCTGCTGCTCCGCTGCTGCTGCTCCACTGCTGCTGCTCCGCTGCTGCTGCTCCACTGCTGCTGCTCCGCTGCTGCTGCTCCGCTGCTGCTGCTCCACTGCTGCTGCTCCACTGCTGCTGCTGCTCCGCTGCTGCTGCTCCTCTGCTGCTGCTCCTCTGCTGCTACTCCACTGCTGCTGCTCCGCTGCTGCTGCTCCACTGCTGCTGCTCCACTGCTGCTGCTCCTCTGCTGCTGCTCCACTGCTGCTGCTCCACTGCTGCTGCTCCACTGCTGCTGCTGCTCCTCTGCTGCTGCTCCGCTGCTGCTGCTCCTTTGCTGCTGCCGCTCCTCTGCTGCTGCCGCTCCTCTGCTGCTGCTCCACTGCTGCTGCTCCGCTGCTGCTGCTCCTCTGCTGCTGCTTCGCTGCTGCTGCTCCTCTGCTGCTGCTCCGCTGCTGCTGCTCCGCTGCTGCTGCTCCTCTGCTGCTGCTCCGCTGCTGCTGCTCCTCTGCTGCTGCTCCGCTGCTGCTGCTGCTCTGCTGCTGCTCCTCTGCTGCTGCTCCGCTGCTGCTGCTGCTCTGCTGCTGCTCCTCTGCTGCCGCTCCTCTGCTGCTGCTCCGCTGCTGCTGCTCCTCTGCTGCTGCTGCTGCTCTGCTGCTGCTCCTCTGCTGCTGCTCCTCTGCTGCTGCTCCGCTGCTGCTGCTCCTCTGCTGCTGCTCCGCTGCTGCTGCTGCTCCTCTGCTGCTGCTCCTCTGCTGCTGCTCCACTGCTGCTGCTCTGCTGCTGCAGCTTCCTACTCCTCGAGCCTCTCCAGTTCATACAGCCGCAGGGCATCCCCCAGGGCTCCAGTATCTAACAGGAAGGCCACCAATGCTGGGTGAATTCCAATATCCATTGTCCGCAGGGGTGAATGGTCGGCATGTTAGCATGGTGCGTACTCCCGCATCCAACCAGGTCCAATGGGCTACATGGTGGCCCCGGCTGGCACTGCGGGTTCTGCCCCCACATGTCCCCCTCTCTTGGCCCCATCGATGGGGACCTCTGGCTCTGGAATCTTTCCCTGATGCTGGGGTTACCGTCGACTGGCACTGGCCTTGCCAGGGGTATGCTCCATGGGTCCCACCCTATGCCCGTGGGGGGGCTACTGTGGGCGTTGCCCTGAGTGGACCGCCGGTGGGTGGCAATCGGGTGGGGGGTGTATGGCAGAGGAAGGGGTGCGAGGGTAGGGGGAGTTGGGGGAACCCATAAGTCCGGGTGTCACTCTGCAGATCCAGGGGTCAAGGTGGGTGGTATCTGGGTGCGCAGCAAGATGGCTGCCTTGCAGGCTGTGGTAATGGCGGTCTGGGACTGGACACCGCCCCAGTCCCGTGGGGAGGCACCCCGGGCACATGGCCTGTTTCCCCCACCGCCCCACCCCAGCCAGTGTCCAGTCCGGCAACCCACAGTCGCGCCTGTCCGTGTCCTACCTCCTCTCTCCCTCCCGAGCCACGACGCTGGTTGCATGATTTTTAAAAGCACAAATGAACCGCGGCGTCGGGATCTCGGCCCATCGGAGGCGGAGAATCACGGAGGCCCCGGAGAATACCGGGCCGGGCCCGCTAATGATACGCAAACGGTGTTTACTTTCCGTGCGTTACGGACCACATTGACGCCGCTGTCGAGGTGACGGAGAACTGCAATTTGCCATCAAATCGGTGCCTGCCGTGATTTTGCCATCAGAACCTATTCTCTGCCCAAACGCGTTTCCTGATATCGGTGTCGGCCAATGGAGAATCACGGCCCACATCCACTTCACTAATGCCCTGACGGGAAGGAAATCCGAATGGCAGAGGTGCTGCCGCAGACGGTGAACCAGTTGATGGTGATTGACAGTTAAGCATTGTTTGAAATTTAAACCAGGCGTCTTGACCCTGATTGGTCAAGGCATTGCCGTGGGGAATGAATCAGCGAACAGCTGTCACTTATTTTGTCCTCACCTGGCCTGGCCTATATGTGACTCCAGACCTACAGTAACGTTGTTGACTCTTAACTGTCTGCTGAGAGGTCCAGCAAATCACTCAGTAAAAGGGGTGAGCAGCAAATGCTGGTCTTGCCAGTGACACCCATATCCTCTGGAAATGTAAAGAAAACAAAGATAAACGAGGGGTACTGTAATGTCAGTGGTGTGTTACTGGATTACAACTTCCGGTGGCGGCCATGAACTGAGCAATCGCACAAAATGTCGTCTAAGAACTTTGACTACGGCCTTTTAACCCCAACAAATGGGCACCAAAAGTACCTATTGTATTGTTCTTGTCGGATGGTCTGATTTATATTACAAGAACACTTGTAGCTAAAGCTATAAATGATTTATTAGCATTAACTGTGGGTCAAATATATACAAAACAACAGCTGAATAACAGTGTGAACATGCACAAGCAACCTCTCTCCCAGCTCCTTACTCAGTCTGAGATCAGCTGACTCTAACATTCACTTATATACTAATGAGAGTCCTAGTGGTCAGTCGGTGAATTACAATACAATGATGATATCACTACATCCCCTTTCCTTTGAAGGAATAACTTAATACATTATCATCAGTATATTTACATGTGATATCATTAGCCTGTTAGCCTGTGAGTCTAACAGTATTATTTTTTTTCTTAAAATTTTAAAAAATTGGTTCAACGAATGTACAGAACAGCAAGCATAGTATGTACAAATGGTCCAAATCTACAAATTGAGTCGATCAGGTTTCTTCTGACTCTGATTGATCTTCTCAAAGTTTGCCCTTGCTGCTCAGAACCTGTCGATTCAATGTTCTCCATGCCATTCCCATGCGCAGGAGCTGCTGAACTATCTGACGCTGCACCGACGTTGATTCTGGCTTGGATTCGTCATCCATCACGTTGCTGTGAAAGTCTTCTCTGGTTTTCAAGAGTGCGCGATGATTTCGTCTTAAAACCAACCCATCCTCTGTCTGTACATTGTGGGAACGAGGTGCGACTTCTTCAAGAGCAATGGCTTTTCTCGACCAATTGCCTGAATCTTCTACTCTCACAATGTCATCATGACTCAGAGGTGGCAAAGTTTTAGACATTCTACCATGGAACTGCTTTTGTTTTGCGTTAATGTTTTGCATTGCCTGCAGTGCCACCACATTCTCCTCCTTTTCCAAGTATGGAAGTGTGGTACGCAACCTTCTATTCATGAGTAATTCTGCTAATGATCTACTATGTGACAATGGTAATGCTTTGTAATGTGATTTTGTGAGATATGGATCAGATTGGTGCCATTGCTTTCTGTAATGATTATTTGACAATATACGCACATTTTTCGTTAAGATCTTTGGGATACGAGCATCACCATTTTTTTGTTTCACACACACCATGGAATTTACCCCATTGGTGGGTTCTTCTATCTTTTTGAAAACGTCTGGTTTCGGATCAGATACGGGTGGTGGGGTGGAAATGAGATTGACATGCAGATGTACAACACAACAATTTCACTACTAATAGTTTGTATCGGTGCTTTAGATAATGCATCTTCTTTGAATTGTATCTCATTGGCGAATGGTAGTGCACGAAAATCAGTGAAGACATTGTTGAATTTGCTGCTCATGTTCTCAGGATCGTTGGAGTGTTGATTGAATCCTTTGTGGGTGTTATATGCTGCTATGGGCCAGGGTTTAGAGAACCCCAAAGTGTATCGGGGGTTCACCTGACCCACAACTTTAAATAGATTGTGGTACGGGGAGCACACGGCCCACTTTACAGGTGTGGTACAACAGAGATCTAAAGTATTTTTTTAAACAAAACCATGCTTATTTATGAACCCAGTTAACAGTTTATAAACCCACATTAAACATCTTAACAACTATCAACACCAATAAACCCCACAGATACAATATTCTGTAAGTAACCCTTCATAACGTTCCTAACAACATCCATAAGACCAAAAGACCCTTTTCGTAGAAAGACAGCAGGTTTACATTTTCTACAGAAACAGGTATTACTTTGAAATCCTCAAATGATCCGGAGACAGTCTTTAGATTGCAGAGAGAGACCAATGCACCTTCTTGCTGTGACTGCAGCTTCTTCAACTCCAAACCGAAACTAAAACGCAGACACACACCAGCTTTTTTTGCTCAAAGCGAAAGTAAAAGCAGAGTCACAGCTCAGCTCCACCCACACACTGACATCACCGCAGCTGTTTGATATAAACACCCAATTATTAAAGGTACAACCACTACAGCTATTTGATAAACATCCATTTCTTAAAGGTACTCTCACATGACAATACCAATTGCACTAGACCTAATTCTTCACAGGACTGATCACGTAATAATGAATACAAGCCCTCAGATACAATACAGAATGGGACGGAATCAACTGTGTGCTTCACCACCACACTCAGCTCACAGGCACTATAACATTTAATGCTTGAACCATTGTAAACTCTCAGAGATATTTTGTGATTTCTTCCAATCAGATTAATTTTTAGATTTTTAAAATCAGTCATGCTGATTAAATTGGCTTTAGCGCCAGTATCTAACTTCAATTGGACCACTGTACCATTCACTTCAATTGGGAGCAGCCAATGGTCCTCATCAACCGCATTTATTTTAAATTAAGTTTGCATTTTTTAAGCGCTGGAGAATTTTTTGCTGTCTCCAAAAAATTCTTTTTCTCTGATATTACTCCAAAAAACAATGATGTTTCATCACTGGAGACTGTATCTTCCACTGTGCTGACTGATCTCGGGTTGAGCTTAGTGTAACAATTCTGAGCAAAGTGATTTTTTTTCCTTTGCATCTGGAACAAAACCTGCCAAGCGCTGCACACTGCCTTAATCTGTGCCTTTGACTGCATCTTTAAACAGAAATACTTTGACCTGCCTGTTGGTGTGCGAGGAGCTGCAGGAACTGTCCCCCCTTTTTTTGGAACTTTCTCACCTGTTGGAAAAAGGGCAGCAACCGGAGTGTTTTCCTCCAAGAAGATGCCGCCATTACTGAGAAACGTTTTAGAAAGCTGTGCTGCCAGCTCGTGAGCCTGACACATCTTAACTGTTTGTTCCGAAGAACAGCTCCCATTCCCTCAGCAACCATCAGCTTATTCTCATTCACACCAAACACAACCTGGTCCCGAATCAGGGAAGATTCCGCCGCAGAAAAATTACAGGTTTTAGCTTTAAAATAAATAAATAACCTTCATTGTCACAAGTAGGCTTACATTAACACTGCAATGAATTTACTGTGAAAAGCCCCTAGTCGCCACATTCCGGCGCCTGTTCGGGTAAGCTGGTACAGGAATTGAACCCGCGCTGCTGGCCTTGTTCTGCATCACAAACCAGCTGTTTAGCCCACTGAGCTAAACCAGCCCTCTAAATCAGTGATGAAATGATCTACGGACTCTTCTGTCTTCTGTAAACGTGATCTAAACACATAGCGTTCATGAATTACATTCTTTCTGGGGGTACAATGTGCATCAAGTCTTCGAATTACTTCATTAAAAGTTCTACTAGGTTCATTGTTTGCAAATTTAAACATATTAAACGCAGTAATTGCTTCGGGCCTTGCCGCTGTTAGGGGCATCGCTACCTTACGCAAATCTGATTGATCTCCTAAATTTCCTGCAGTAAGAAACAGATTAAATTGTTGTTAAACACACGCCAGCCGCTGCCCACATTACCGTGAAAGCGGAGACTCAGTGGTGGCTTCAACGACTCCACGTTGTTAATTCCTGCAGTCTTCAAAATCTTCAAATCTCTGTGGCAGGCCTTCTCAGTGTTTAATGCAGCCACGATCGCTCGGCAGAGCAGGCCCGATGGGCCAAATGGACTAATTCTGCTCCCATATCTTATGAACTTATAATGTCACTGAATTGTAGGACCCCTAATTTGCATATCTCAGGTAGCCCTTCTGCCTGAAACAGGCGTTTTATACGGCCACGAAGGAGTCCACACCGAGTAGTTCAAAGAAACTTAGTTTATTCACAATAATTATTGTATATGTCACACGGTAGATCCCAACTGGTCCTGCCTTGCTGGTGCCAAACTGGCCGGCTTTATATACCCTACAACTATACAGTTTTTAGCGGTTTGTTGCCTTTTCTGTGGCTCTGCTGTAACCATGGCAATCAGTGAGGTTGCCCTCCTTTCTTTTGATATCTATATTCTAATGCTCAGAGTCGCCAGGTATCGAATGATACCACCACAAGGTTCAAACGGCTATCGATCAAAGAGCCAAACACCAGTTAGTTAGTTCAAGGTCAAGGGTACTTTATTTACACACAATTAGTCATGCAACATAACATAACTAGTTAACTACACCTATCGACTAACACAACCTGTACTTAACTTCAGGCACCCGGCTTAGGTCAGAGGAACAGTGGCCGTTGTTCGATTCTGGATCTATTGGGTCTGGAGAAGTAACTGCTGCTCAGCTGGGCTCATCCGTCTGGTAGCGGGCGTTGAACTTGGACTTGCTTCTGGTGTTGCTGCGATTGGAAGCAGACGTAGCCGGGGCGCCGGGTCCAAGAGAGGCCGAACGCATGGTGGTCTCTCTTCTTATGCTTGGGGGTTTTCGCGCTCTTTTGGGCGGTCCTCCAGTTCGGACCCCACTAATTGGGTGATCCCCGATCACTATGTTCGATTTCTAACCAATACCTGGGCGGGTGCCTGGATGGCTGGGCGTGTCCCAAGCGGTCCACGTTTCCCTAGAACAGGGAGTGGCGCCGAAATGTCTGGGACTGTACCGGTTGCTCACGTACCAGTCCTTTGTCTTGGTGGAGATGGGCCATCAAATGCTACTCGGCCCCATTAAAATGCTAATTGGTCGGAGTTTCGATACCGTCTGGACTCCTCGCTGGCAAATATACATTTCAGGCTCTGAGCCTGCCTGAGTCTTGCTTTGTCCATTTTACCCGCCAGGCTTTGCGAGTTTCTCTGTCCCTAGTTGTAAGTGGCCATCCCAGGTGGCTACAGGTTCCCCACTCCCTTAATGGCAGGTGCTCAGGTCACCTATTTCACATCCTTAACCTTTTCACCACAGGAACAACCCACCTGGCGAGTGTCCCCATATCATATTCAGGCCGATAGCGTTTGAGGAAGCAGGGTTTAGTAACGCTGCAGCATAACCTCGGTGTCTTTATATTCCAATCCTCTAGACATAAAGGCTAGCATCCCATTCGCCTTCTTGATTATTTTCTGCACTTGTCCCTGGCATTTTAAGGATCTATGCACCTGAACCCGCAAGTCCCTTTGCACATCCACCGTACCGAACCTCTTTCCATTCAGAAAATACTCTGCTCAACCCTTTTTTGGTCCAAGATGGATAACCTCACACGAGCTGACACTGAATTCCTTCTGCCACCTCGTCTGTCAATGTCTCCTTGCAATTTTATGCATTCATCTCGATTGTCCATAATGCCACCTTCTCCCCGAATCAGGAGTGCCGTGTGAGCCACGTGTTCACGCCATCTAGTGGTTGGATGCAGTTACAGTAAATTATTAACCCTTCATTATCCTTACAATATATATTGTCGTGTAGGTTGATTCTATGATTCTATAAGGCCAATATTCATTAGCCTTATACATTTTTCGGTACCTGTCCATAAGGTTATAGTGATTTGGGATTGCTAAATCTCTGCTCTTCGACAGTTCTAACCTTTTTGCCATTTTAGAAAACAATCATCAAACATTTCCCTGGACATAATACAATGTAGACCAACAGGAAAGTATTCACTCATTGACCTTACAAAGAATTTTCAGCACAGAGACAGTTCATTGAACTCAAAATGTCTGGCCTGATCTGATGTTTCTGCTCCACATGAGCCTCCTCCTCCTCCCCCCCTCCCCCCCCCTCTCCATCTCTCGCGATTATAAGGAACTTGCTGAATCCTGGTCTGTTCCATGTTTCTCATTTAATGCGTGTCCTGTTGGCTGGTTTTAACATCACAGATTTTTGGTTTATAACTGACCCCCGCCCCCCCCCCCTGCAAGCTGCTATGTGGGCTGCTCCGGCAGGTCCCTTGGATTCAGTCTGCCCTGCGGCATAGCCCGTGATGTCATGCTGATGGACTTAGCAAGCAGCCAATCGGCTCAATTGAAATCCGGGTCTTGGACCGATTCTCGTGTGGGATTGGTGGGGCTTTTCAGAAACTGCAGGAACACGAGAGACAAGTCCCGTTTTGTCACTTTGGTGAAAGATCCAAGTATGAAGCAGCTTTAAGGCTCTCTCTCTCGGCTTTCTCTGTGATTTTAGAAGCTCCCAGCCAGACCTGTGGATGGCACTCCTTATTTAAAGACGATAGGCAGTAGCTAGACCTGTGAAGGGGACTGCTGGTTTGAAAGGCGTGAGCAGGTTCTCCCAACAGGTCTGTAACAGTTTAATCCTCTGTCTAAATGGCTGGGAAAAGCCCAGTCTGAGAACTCTCTTCACGATAACAGTCATAATCTCTGCACAGAGATCAGACAAGCAGCTGAAAGACAGAGTGGGCGTAAAATCTGCTGTAAACTCTCAAGTAGCGAACTCCAGTAATATATCAGGGAGACTGAGAGTCCGTCTGGTGATTGCATGATAGAATGGAACAGATCTGAATCTCCTGTGTGAAGGCGATTCCCAGACGAAGACCTACAGTCTAGGAGTCCTAATGCAGTGTTCTTCAAACTTTTTTTCCGGGGACCCATTTTTACCAACCGGCCAACCTTCGGGACCGAACCCGGCCGATCTTCGCGACCCACGCCGGCCGGCCTGAGCGACCCACCATTTTCTCTTACCTTGTTTGCTGCTGCCAAAAATGGAGGAAATGGTTTTGGGTCCCTATGGCCCTCATACCCGCTCCTCCAATAGAACCTGTTGGATGAAGGGGAAGCCTTCCGGTGTCGGAAAGCATGGAGTCTCCATCTGTCCAAAGTTCTGCATTTTATTCCTGTTACATTTTATCAAATAAACCCCCCCAAACTTGTAAAATAAATAAATAAATAAACAAAATGAAAATAAAAATTAAATGAATAAAATAAATGAATAACCCCCCTCAAACTTGTAAAACGAAAAGCTGCGACCGTTTTTAAAAAACGGCCGCACTGCGCATGCGTGCCAGATCATCGGCGGGCATGCGCAGTGTGGCTGCATTTTTTGTTACATGTTCGCGGCTATTTTGAAGGCCGCTTGCAGCCGGCGTTATTAACAGCTGGCTGCTGTGGCTGTTGCGCGCAGATTTGAGCGATCGGGAGCACCGCGCCGGACAGCTCCGCGACCCTCCCGACACCCGCCCGCGACCCACCCGCAGGTCGTGCACCCGAGTTTGACAATGCCTGTTCTAATGGATGGTCGTCTTTAAAAGATCCAAACTCACCGAGGATTCCAACACTTTGCACTCCGAAGAGATCATCGCCTACAAGGACCTCAACCTCAGCAGTGAAGATCCTTAAATCTCTCATATCCTTTTAATCCCTGTTATTCGTGATCCTTTCCCTACCCCTCACCAGAGGTTTGTCTTGTATATGTCTGGTGGAGGGTGGAACGGAGTGTTGGGAATAGTTAGACTAGTAGACCATTGTTCCATTATTTCCATTATATGTTCATCTTCGACTCTTCTTATAAATAAACAGTCTTTTAATAACAATACTAATCTTTGTTATTGTCACAAGTAGGCTTACATTAACACTGCAATGAAGTTACTGTGAAAATCCCCTAGTCGCCACACTCAGGCGCCTGTTCGGGTACACGGAGAGAGAATTCAGAATGTCCAATTCACCTAACAGCACGTCTTTCAGGACTTGTGGGAGGAAACCGGAGCACCCGGAGGAAACCCACACAGACACGGGGAGAACGTGCAGACTCCGCACAGACATTGACCCAAGCCGGGAATCGAACCCGGGACCCTGGCGCTGTGAAGCAACTGTGCAATCCACTGTTAATGTTTTACTTATAAATCTGGGGACTGTAACTCATTGGAGCAGTCAAAGGATCTCAGGAAAATAAACAAATTATTGGTGAATTCAATTATGTTGGGCATTTGTGGCATTGGACCTGAACGTGGCCAGGGTGTCGTAACCATACCACCATTTCCTTCTATTCCTCTTTCCCTAATGTGTTTGTCCAGCTTCCCCTTCAATGTATCGACACTTTTCACCTCGACCACTCCCTGTGGGAGCGAGTCCCACATTCTCCCCACTCCCTGTGGGAACAAGTTCCACATTCTCCCCACTCCCTGTGGGAGCGAGTCCCACATTCTCCCCCACTCCCTGTGGGAACAAGTTCCACATTCTCCCCCACTCCCAGTGGGAGCGAGTTCCACATTCTCCCCACTCCCTGTGGGAGCGAGTTCCACATTCTCCCCACTCCCTGTAGGAGTGAGTCCCACATTCTCCCCACTCTCTGATTGGACTTATTACTAACAATCTTAAATTAATGAGCCCGAGTTCATGGGCGAGATTCTCCGACCCCTGGCCGGGTTACATAGAACATAGAACATAGAACAATACAGCGCAGTACAGGCCCTTCGGCCCACGATGTTGCACCGAAACAAAAGCCATCTAACCTACACTATGCCATTATCATCCATATGTTTATCCAATAAACTTTTAAATGCCCTCAATGTTGGCGAGTTCACTACTGTAGCAGGTAGGGCATTCCACGGCCTCACTACTCTTTGCGTAAAGAACCTACCTCTGACCTCTGTCCTATATCTATTACCCCTCAGTTTAAAGTTATGTCCCCTCGTGCCAGCCATATCCATCCGCGGGAGAAGGCTCTCACTGTCCACCCTATCCAACCCCCTGATCATTTTGTATGCCTCTATTAAGTCTCCTCTTAACCTTCTTCTCTCCAACGAAAACAACCTCAAGTCCGTCAGCCTTTCCTCATAAGATTTTCCCTCCATACCAGGCAACATCCTGGTAAATCTCCTCTGCACCCGCTCCAAAGCCTCCACGTCCTTCCTATAATGCGGTGACCAGAACTGTACGCAATACTCCAAATGCGGCCGGACCAGAGTTCTGTACAGCTGCAACATGACCTCCCGACTCCGGAACTCAATCCCTCTACCAATAAAGGCCAACACTCCATAGGCCTTCTTCACAACCCTATCAACCTGGGTGGCAACTTTCAGGGATCTATGTACATGGACACCTAGATCCCTCTGCTCAGCCACACTTTCAAGAACTTTACCATTAGCCAAATATTCCGCATTCCTGTTATTCCTTCCAAAGTGAATCACCTCACACTTCTCTACATTAAACTCCATTTGCCACCTCTCAGCCCAGCTCTGCAGCTTATCTATATCCCTCTGTAACCTGCTACATCCTTCCACACTATCGACAACACCACCGACTTTAGTATCATCTGCAAATTTACTCACCCACCCTTCTGTGCCTTCCTCTAGGTCATTGATAAAAATGACAAACAGCAACGGCCCCAGAACAGATCCTTGTGGTACTCCACTTGTGACTGTACTCCATTCTGAACATTTCCCATCAACCACCACCCTCTGTCTTCTTTCAGCTAGCCAATTTCTGATCCACATCTCTAAATCACCCTCAATCCCCAGCCTCCGTATTTTTTGCAATAGCCTACCGTGGGGAACCTTATCAAACGCTTTGCTGAAATCCATATACACCACATCAACTGCTCTACCCTCGTCTACCTGTTCAGTCACCTTCTCAAAGAACTCAATAAGGTTTGTGAGGCATGACCTACCCTTCACAAAGCCATGCTGACTATCCCTGATCATATCATTCCTATCTAGATGATTATAAATCTTGTCCCTTATAATCCCCTCCAAGACTTTACCCACTACAGACGTGAGGCTCACCGGTCTATAGTTGCCGGGGTTGTCTCTGCTCCCCTTTTTGAACAAAGGGACCACATTTGCTGTCCTCCAGTCCTCTGGCACTATTCCTGTAGCCAATGATGACATAAAAATCAAAGCCAAAGGTCCAGCAATCTCTTCCCTGGCCTCCCATAGAATCCTAGGATAAATCCCATCAGGTCCCGGGGACTTATCTATTTTCAGCCTGTCCAGAATTGCCAACACCTCTTCCCTACGTACCTCAATGCCATCTATTCTATTAGCCTGGGGCTCAGCATTCTCCTCCACAACATTATCTTTTTCCTGAGTGAATACTGACGAAAAATATTCATTTAGTATCTCGCCTATCTCTTCAGACTCCACACACAATTTCCCATCCCTGTCCTTGACTGGTCCTACTCTTTCCCTAGTCATTCGCTTATTCCTGACATACCTATAGAAAGCTTTTGGGTTTTCCTTGATCCTTCCTGCCAAATACTTCTCATGTCCCCTCCTTGCTCGTCTTAGCTCTCTCTTTAGATCCTTCCTCGCTACCTTGTAACTATCCATCGCCCCAACCGAAACTTCACACTTCATCTTCACATAGGCCTCCTTCTTCCTCTTAACAAGAGATTCCACTTCCCTGGTAAACCACGGTTCCCTCGCTCGACGCCTTCCTCCCTGTCTGACCGGTACATACTTATCAAGAACACGCAGTAGCTGATCCTTGAACAAGCCCCACTTATCCAGTGTGCCCAACACTTGCAGCCTACTTCTCCACCTTATCCCCCAAGTCACGTCTAATGGCATCATAATTGCCCTTCCCCCAGCTATAACTCTTGCCCTGCGGTGTATACTTATCCCTTTCCATCATTAACGTAAACGTCACCGAATTGTGGTCACTGTCCCCAAAGTGCTCTCCTACCTCCAAATCCAACACCTGGCCTGGTTCATTACCCAAAACCAAATCCAACGTGGCCTCGCCTCTTGTTGGCCTGTCAACATATTGTTTCAGGAAACCCTCCTGCACACACTGTACAAAAAACGACCCATCTATTGTACTCGAACTATATCTTTTCCAGTCAATATTTGGAAAGTTAAAGTCTCCCATAATAACTACCCTGTTACTTTCGCTCATATCCAGAATCATCTTCGCCATCCTTTCCTCTACATCCCTAGAACTATTAGGAGGCCTATAAAAAACTCCCAACAGGGTGACCTCTCCTTTCCTGTTTCTAACTTCAGCCAATACTACCTCGGAAGAAGAGTCCCCATCTAGCATCCTCTCCGCCACCGTAATACTGCTCTTGACTCGCAGCGCCACACCTCCCCCTCTTTTGCCTCCTTCTCTGAGCTTACTAAAACACCTAAACCCCGGAACCTGCAACATCCATTCCTGTCCCTGCTCTATCCATGTCTCCGAAATGGCCACAACATCGAAGTCCCAGGTACCAACCCACGCTGCCAGTTCCCCTACCTTGTTTCGTATACTCCTGGCATTGAAGTAGACACACTTCAAACCACCTACCTGAACGCTGGCCCCCTCCTGCGACGTCAAATCTGTGCTCCTGACCTCTATACTCTCATTCTCCCTTACCCTAAAACTACAATCCAGGTTCCCATGCCCCTGCTGCATTAGTTTAAACCCCCCCAAAGAGCACTAACAAATCTCCCCCCCAGGATATTTGTGCCCCTCAGGTTCAGATGTAGACCATCCTGTCTGTAGAGGTCCCACCTTCCCCAGAAAGAGCCCCAGTTATCCAAAAATCTGAAACCCTCCCGCCTGCACCACCCCTGTAGCCACGGGTTGGAGAATCGCTGGGGGCTGGCGTGAATCCCGCCCTCGCCGGTTGCCGAATTCTCCACCACCGGATATTCGGCGGGGGCGGGAATTGCGCCGCGCCGGTTGGCGGGCCCCCCCGCTCGATTCTCCGGCCCGGATGGGTCGAAGTCACGACGCTAAAATGCCTGTCCCGCCGGCGTAAATTAAACCACCTACCTTACCGGCGGGACAGGGCGGCGCGGGCGGGCTCCGGGGTCCTGGGGGGGGCGCGGGCCCATCTGGCCCCGGGGGGTGCCCCCACGGTGGCCTGGCCCGCGATTGGGGCCCACCGATCCGCGGGCGGGCCTGTGCCGTGGGGGCACTCGGAGGCTGAAGAGACTCCCTCCACTGCGCATGCGCGGGAATGCGTCAGCACCGGCTGACGCTCCCGCGCATGCGCCGCCCGGAGATGTCATTTCCGCGCCAGCTGGCGGGGCACCAAAGGCCTTTTCCGCCAGCTGGCGAGGCGGAAATTCGTCCGGCGCCGACATAGCCCCTCAATGTTGGGGCTCGGCCCCCAAAGATGCGGAGCATTCCGCACCTTTGGGACGGCGCGATGCCCGTCTGATTTGCGCCGTTTTGGGCCCCAGTCGGCGGACATTGCGCCGCTTCCGGAGAATTTCGCCCCTGATCACCACTCCAATTTTAACTTAGAATGTGATTTGGGAGAGTGGGGGGGCGGACAGAGACAATCGGAGTGAAATGAAAATGAAAATGAAAATGAATGAAATGAAATGAAAATCGCTCATTGTCACAAGTAGGCTTCAAATGAAGTTACTGTGAAAAGCCCCTAGCCGCCACATTCCGGCGCCTGTTCGGGGAGGCTGGTACGGGAGCGATTCTGGCTAAAAACCCGCTACATTCTCCTTTGAGTCCAGTCAGACAGACCTGATGTGTTTGCACAGGAGTGAATCGGAGAACTGGAAGCTCCGCGTTTACTGGGTCGTGCAGTGAATGGAAACCAAGGCAGTTCCTCGTGATTTATGTATTGTTCCTCTGCCCCTTCCAAACCAGGGTGTGTGAGTTTGCTGTCATCGCTTTCATGCTCTCTCTCTCTCTCTCTCTTGCTCTACCTCTCTCTGAGCTGTTATCAGACTTGCACAAATATTTACTTTGTGTCTTGGGTGTCTCTCGAAGTAGCCTGCCTGCTGTCTGCAGTTCACCCAGCAAAATGCAAAAGGGATTGCTGATGTCAAAATGCCTTTCTTTGAAATCTTGCGGTAGAAAGCAATTGTACAAATTCTTAATCCCACCTCACAGCTTCAGGGTCCGAGGTTCGATTCCCGGCTTGGGTCACTGTCTGTGCGGTGTCTGCACATTTCCCCCGTGTCTGTGTGGGTTTCCTCCGGGTGCCCCGGTTTCCTCACACTGTCCAAAGACGTACAGGTTAGGTGGATTGGCCATGCTAAATTGCCCTTTGTGTCCAAAACGGTTGGGTGGGGTTACTGCGTTATGGGGATAGGATGGAGGGCTTCAGTGGGGAGCTCGTTCCAAGAGTCGGTGCAGACCTGATGGACCGAATGGTCTCCTTCTGCACTGTAAATTCTATGATTCTATGATATGATTCTAGAACCAAACATTTGGCCAAAGGGAAGTTTTAAGGAGCATCTTAAAGGAAGAGAAAGAGGGATATTGGTTTGGATTTGTTTATTGTTACGTGTACCGAGGTACAGTGAAAAGTATTGTTCTGTGAGCAGCTCAACAGATCATTTAGCACATGGAAAGGAACGAAAATACATAATAAGGCAACACAAGGTCCACAATGTAAATACATAGAGTCCGGCATCGGGTGAAGCATACAGGAGTGTAGTGTTAATCAGTTCAGTCCATAAGAGGGTCGTTTAGGAGTCTGGTAACAGCGGGGAAGAAGCTGTTTTTGAGTCTGTTCGTGCGTGTTCTCAGACTTCTGTATCTCCTGCCCGATGGAAGAAGTTGGAAGAGTGAGTAAGCCGGGTGGGAGGGATCTTTGATTATACTGCCCGCTTTCCCCAGGCAGCGGGAGGTGTAGATGGAGTCAATGGATGGGAGACAGGTTCGTGTGATGGACTGGGCGGTGTTCACGACTCTCTGAACTTTCTTGCGGTCCTGGGCCGAGCAGTTGCCATACCAGGCTGTGATCCAGCCCGATAGGATGCTTTCTATGGTGCATCTGTAAAAGTTGGTAAGAACATAGAACATAGAAAAATACAGCACAGAACAGGCCCTTCGGCCCACTATGTTGTGCCGAACCTTTGTCCTAGATTAATCATAGATTATCATTGAATTTACAGTGCAGAAGGAGGCCATTCGGCCCATTGAGTCAGTGTGGACATGCCGAATTTCCTTAGTTCCTGAGGAAGTATAGGCGCTGCTGTATTTTCTTGGTGGTAGCGTCGACGTGGGTGGACCAGGACAGATTTTTGGTGATGTGCACCCTTAGGAATTTGAGGTTTATGGGGAGAATTCCAGAGCTTCGGCCCAGGGACATGGGGCGAAATTCTCCGTTATCGGCGGAAAGACCACCGATCGGCGCAAAAAACGGCGCAAATCCGACTTGCGTCTCGTCGGAAAAATGGGTCGAAAGTCTCCGGCCTGAAATGGGCTAGCAGCGACGTAACGGGATCCGCGCTTGCGCAGTGGTTCACGCCGTGCAGCGTCATACGCGCTGCACGGCGTGACGGCTCATAAGGCCGCGCAGCTCCCCCCCACCCGACCGCAACACCCGACTGGATGGCTGGCCGCCGCTCAGCCCCGAGGTTCGAGTCACGCGATGTGGAGGGGCTCCTGGACGCGGTGGAGCAGAGGAGGGACGCCCTGTATCCCGGGCACGGCCGCAGAGTTGCCCCACGCCACAGCCGGCGTCTGTGGAGGGAGGTGGCAGAGGCCGTCACCGCTGTGGCCCTGACACCACGGACAGGCACCCAGTGCCACAAGAAGGTGAACGACCTCATCAGAGCAGGCAGGGTGAGCCTCCCCCATATCCCCCCCTCCCCCATATCCCCCCTCCCCATATCCCCCCTCCCCCATATACCCCCCTCCCCCATATCCCCCATATCCCCCATGTCCCCCCTCCCCCATATCCCCCCTCCCCCATATCCCCCCTCCCCAAATCCCCCCTCCCCATATCCCCCCTCCCCCATATCCCCCATATCCCCCCACCCCCATATCCCCCCTCCCCCATATCCTCCCTCCCCCATATCCCACCTCCCCAATATCCCCCATATCCCCCCCTCCCCCATTTCCCCCATATCCCCCCTCCCCCATATCCCCCATATCCCCCCTCCCCATATCCCCCCTCCCCCATATCCCCCTCCCCCATATCCCCCCTTCCCCATACCCCCATATCCCCCCTCCCCATATCCCCCCCTCCCCCATATCCCCCATATCCCCCTCCCCATATCCCCATATCCCCCTCCCCATATCCCCCTATCCCCTCTCCCCCATATCCCCCATATCCCCCTCCCCATATCCTCTCCCCCATATCCCCCTCCCCCATATCCCCCCTCCCCATATCCCCATATCCCCCTCCCCCATATCCCCCTACCCCATATCCCCCCTCCCCAAATCACCCCTCCCCATATCCCCCCTCCCCCATATCGCCCACCCCCATATCCCCCACCCCCATATCCCCCATATCCCCCCTCCCCCATATCCCCCCTCCCCCATATCCCCCATATCCCCCCTCCCCCATATCCCCCATATCCCCCTCCCCCATATCCCCTCCCCCATATCCCCCCTCCCCCATATCCCCCCTCCCCCATATCCCCAAGTGAATATAGCCCTAACCTTAACCTCTGCAATGCACGCGCAACCAATGGCGTGCATTCGTATACCTGCCTAACAGTGTTGCCTTTTACCCCTGCCACCCCCCCTCCCCCCCCCCCCACAGGATAAGCGCGCACACAACAATAGGGAGCATGTGAGGACTGGAGGAGGCCCCGCTGATGAGAGGCCACTGACCGAACACGAGGAAAGGGCCCTGGAACTGGCTGGCGGACCTGAGGACCGGGAGGTTGCTGATGCAGAGGTCGGGGGCGTACTAGCAAGTGAGCCACCGACAGCCCGTCCCCATATCCCCCCTCCCCCATATCCCCCCCTCCCCCATATCACCTGATCACTGCCTGATGTCTAACCATGCATGCTTCATTGTGTATCGCAGGACCAAACGTCCAGGCACCCATCCCCGCAGATGCAGACTGCCCTGGGTATCATGGGATATGGGTACCACGGGAGACGCAGGATGCCCCTCGGAGGCCACGGGAGACAGAGAGACCCGGACCCTCCAGCATGCGACGCCCGCAGGATGCCCCTCGGAGGCCACGGGAGACAGAGAGACCCGGACCCTCCAGCATGCGACGCCCGCAGGATGCCCCTCGGAGGCCATGGGAGACAGAGAGACCCGGACCCTCCAGCATGCGACGCCCGCAGGATGCCCCTCGGAGGCCACGGGAGACGGAGAGACCCGGACCCTCCAGCATGCGACGCCCGCAGGATGCCCCTCGGAGACCACGGGAGACAGAGAGACCCGGACCCTCCAGCATGCGACGCCCGCAGGATGCCCCTCGGAGGCCACGGGAGACAGAGAGACCCGGACCCTCCAGCATGCGACGCCCGCAGGATGCCCCTCGGAGACCACGGGAGACAGAGAGACCCGGACCCTCCAGCATGCGACGCCCGCAGGATGCCCCTCGCACACCACGGGAGACGGAGAGACCCGGACCGTCCAGCATGCGACGCCCGCAGGATGCCCCTCGCACACCACGGGAGACAGAGAGACCTGGAGCAACAGGGAGACGACACCCCCGTCACGTGCGGGAGCGACCACCCAGCGATGAGGGGGGCAGCCACAGGCCCCCGTCACATCCGAGCCAGGACACCACTACCCAGGACACCACTATCCAGGACACCCCTACCCGGGACACCACTACCCAGGACACCCCTACCCGGGACACCACTACCCAGGAAGACGAAATACCGGACAGTGACTCAGAGTGGATGGGTGGAGACGAACCCCCACCCCAAAGTGCCATGGACTCAGAGTGGGACGATGCGCACGACACAACGCCACTGCTGTCACCAACACCCTCCACCATCGCAGAAACACTCACCTCGGTTGGGCACTTTAGTGATGAGGCGTCTGGTACACTCACTGGTGCGCACAACACAGCCGTCCCGGTACAGCAGGTGGAGGTAGGAGCAGCAGAGGGGCCGGGCGGTCGGAGGGCAGCCCAGCCCAAGCGAACATCTGCCGCCCAGATGGATCCCGGGTTCCTGGAGTTACCACACCCACACATAGATCCGATGCAACCACCGACCCGGAGACGAGCGAAGAGGGTGACGGCCGGCTTGCGGCGGCTGCAGTCGCAGGTGGAGGAGTCCACCCACGTCCAGGAGCTGGGAGTGGTGCCGGTCATGCGTGCCACCCAGGCCGACACCGCACGGGTGTCGTCCGCGGTGGAGGCAATGGGTGCAACGGTGTCAGACATGGGGAACGGTTTGCGAGGCCTGGGGCTTTCCGTGCAGGCGGCGTCTGTGGCCCAGGACATGGCTGCCCTCTCACAGGAGGCCATGAGCCAGTGCCAGCGCCAGATGGCAGAGGCGCTCAACGCCATAGCCCAGTCTCAGCAGGCCATGGCCCAGTCTCAGCAGGCCATGGCCCAGTCTCAGCAGGCCATGGCCCAGTCTCAGCAGGCCATGGCCCAGTCTCTGCAGGCCATCGCTGAGGGCATCGGCGCCAGTGTCCATGTGCGAGCCGGCGTCGCACTGTCACAGACAGGGTTTGCCAACCCCCTGGGTTCCATGGCTGCAAACCTGCAGATCCCTGTCGATACCAGCACGGGCCTCCAGGACTGGCAGCGCCAGATGTCGGGGGGGGTGTCGGATGGCCAGTCCGTTCGCATCCCCCACCCATGTAGAGGCCTGGGGGCCATCAGGCAACCCGAGGGAGGAGGAGGTGGTGTGGTCCGTCCCGGCTCCCCCTGTAAGGGAGGTCCCGGAACACCGCGACACCTCGGATTCCCCCCCTTCCGTCCCAGGTGCATCGGGTGGGCAACGGGCAGTACAGGCTGGCAGCTCGCCATCCCAGTCGCCCGGGCCGCAGCCTGGCCCATCTAGGCCAGGACGCCCCAGGAAACGGCCGCCAAAGGGATCCAGTGTCAGAGGGCAGGAATCACAGGAGTCCACCTCCAGTTCTGCTGTACCGTCTGGGGAACCACGTAGACATAGTCAAAGGGCCCGTAAGGCCAAACAATTAGACACTGAGTAAGTTGGCACGGGTGCAGGGCACAGATGAGTTTTAGGGGCTCGGGCACGTGCATGAACTCCTTTGGTTATTAAAGTCAATGTTACACCTACAGAAGCTGCCTTTGTGCTCTGTCCAAAGCGTGCGGGGGTGTCATGTACGTTGAGCGCAAGTGTGTGTGTGAGGGGTGGTGTTACCTCGATCCCAGGTGAGTCTGCCCCCTTCCCCCTGGGCCGCCATCAACATCCCCCCGGGCAGAGAACGGGACCGTGCGCTGCAGTGTCACAGCCGCATGCAGGGATGGTCCGGGTGGATGGTGGTACTGTGGCCATGGGTCAGACATAGTCCAACGATGTGGAGCCAGGAGCTCACCGCAGGGCGGGTTGTCATCATCCTCCATGGCCTGCAATAGACACGCGTCCACCCGCAACTGTGTGAGCCCGGCCATTGTGCCGCAGGTGGATCGGCAATGGGGGGGGGGTGGTGTGCATGCGGGTGAGGTGGGTGGGGTTGGGGAGGGGGGTGAGGGTGCTGGGTGGGTGGATGGGTGGGGGGTGTGGGTGGTCGGCTGTTGCCATGGTGTGCGGTCTGTGGCCATACTACCCGATTCCCACGCCCATCTAGTCAATGAAGCTGTCAGTCTGTCCCATGCCCGCTGGGCCAGCCGGTAACGGTGGACAGCCACCCGCCTGTGTCTACCCAGTCTGCCCTGACCATTGCCCCCATCCCCCTTATCTGGGGAGGACTGCGCCTCTTCCTGCTGCTCCTCCACTCCGCCCTCCTCTGCCTGCGGCACATCGCCCCTCTGCTGGGCTATGTTGTGCAGGACGCAGCACACCACAATGATGCGGCCGACCCTATCTGACCGATACTGGAGGGCGCCCCCAGAGAGGTCCAGGCACCTGAAACGCATCTTCAGCACGCCAAAGCACCTCTCTATCACTCCCCTTGTCGCTACATGGGCATCATTGTAGCGGTTCTCCGCCTCATTGCGTGGCCTCCGTATAGGCGTCATCAGCCACGATCGCAATGGGTAGCCCCTGTCGCCCAGCAACCAGCCCCTCAGCCGGGGATGGCGTCCCTCGTACATGCCGGGGATGGATGACCGCGACAACATGTATGAGTCGTGTACACTGCCTGGGTAACGGGCGCAGACGTGCAGGATCATCATGCGGTGGTCGCAGACCACCTGTATGTTCATCGAATAGGTCCCCTTCCTATTGGTGAACACGGCCCTGTTATCTGCAGGTGGCCGCACGGCGACGTGCATCCCATCAATCGCGCCCTGGACCATGGGGAACCCGGCCACGGCAGAGAAGCCCATGGCCCGGGCATCTTGGCTGGCCCGGTCCACAGGGAAGCGGATGTAGCGGTGCGCCATGACATATAGGGCATCTGTCACTGCCCGGATGCACCGATGCACCGATGTCTGCGATATGCCGGACAGGTCCCCACTCGGTGCCTGGAATGACCCCGTTGCATAAAAGTTCAGGGCCACCGTAACCTTGACGGACACGAGGAGAGGATGTCCCCCGCCAGTGCCACGCGGTGACAGGTGTGCCAGCAGGTGGAAGATGTGTGCCACGGTTTCCCGCCTCATCCGGAGTCTCCTCCTGCATTCCCGGTCCGTGAGGTCCTGGTATGACTGCAGGGGCCGGTACACACGGGGCGCCCTCGGGTGCCTCCGTTGCCGTGGGGCCACGACGTCCTCCTCCCCCTCCTCCTCCTGTCGGTTAGGTGTCCCTCCAGCCTGGGCGGCTGCCGCCTGTCCCTCTACGGCAGCCTGCGCCGCCTCTCTGGCACGCTCCTCCTCCTCCTCCTCCTCCAGGGCAACATAGACATTAGCAGCTGCCGCCACGGCGGCCAACATCGCTGGATAATCGGAAAACATGACGGCCTGGTGGGGGGGAGGGGAACGACGACATGTCATCATTGCCCATATCCCCTCCTCCCCCCAGCCAGGTGGCATGGACCGCATGGGTCCAACTGTTGGAGGCTGGCACCTGGCCAGGTGGACCAACTCACTTGCCCTCGCATCCCCCTCCCTGGCACGGACCCCCCTCAACCTCCTCCCCGGCACGGACCCCCCCCCATCCCCCTCCCAGGCACGGACCCCCCAACCTCCTCCCCGGCACGGACCCCCCCCAACCTCCTCCCCGGCACGGACCCCAACCTCCTCCCCAGCACGGACCCCCCATCCCCCTCCCCGGCACGGACCCCCCCCAACTTCCTCCCCAGCACGGACCCCCCCCAACCTCCTCCCCGGCACGGACTCCCCCCAACTTCCTCCCCGGCACGGACCCCCCCCCACCTCCTCGCCGGCACGGACCCCCCCCCAACCTCCTCCCCGGCACAGACCCCAACCTCCTCCCCGGCACGGACCCCCCATCCCCCTCCCCGGCACGGACCCCCCCCAACCTCCTCCCCGGCACGGACCCCCTTGCCCCGCCCCCGGCACGGACCCCCCCAACCTCCTCCCCGGCACGGACCCCCCATGCCCCTCCCCGGCACGGACCCCCAACCTCCTCCCCGGCACGGAACCCCCCCCAACCTCCTCCCCGGCACGGACCCCAACCTCCTCCCCGGCACGGACCCCCCATTCCCCTCCCCGGCACGGACCCCCCCCAACCTCCTCCCCTGCACGGACCCCCCCAACCTCCTCCCCGGCACGGACCCCCCCCCCCCAACCTCCTCCCCGGCATGGACCCCAACCTCCTCCCCGGCACGGACCCCCCATCCCCCTCCCCGGCACGGACCCCCCCAACCTCCTCCCCGGCACGGACCCCCCATCCCCCTCCCCGGCACGGACCCCCAACCTCCTCCCTGGCACGGACCCCCCCAACCTCCTCCCCAGCACGGACCCCCCCCCAACCTCCTCCGCGGCACGGATCCCCCCCCAACCTCCTCCCCAGCACCGACCCCAACCTCCTCCCCGGCACGGACCCCCCAACCTCCTCCCCGGCACGGCCAACCCCCCAACCTCCTCCCCGGCACGGACCCCAACCTCCTCCCCGGCACGGATCCCCCATCCCCCTCCCCGGCACGGACCCCCCCCAACCTCCTCCCCAGCACGGACCCCCCCAACCTCCTCCCCGGCATGGACCCCCCCAACCTCCTCCCCGGCACGGACCCCAACCTCCTCCCCTGCACGGACCCCCCATCCCCCTCCCCGGCACGGACCCCCCCCCCAACCTCATCCCCGGCACGGACCCCCAAACCTCCTCCCCGGCACGGATGAGTTCATGGCCACTAGTTTTGCTCTTTTTAACAAGTGTAAACATCTTCTCTCTACCCTATCAAACCCTTTCTTAAATTTAAGGACCTCTATCAGGTCACCCTGCAGACTGCTCTCTTCTAAGGAATCCAGCCTGTTCCATGTTTCCTGATAGTTCTAAGTTCTCAGTTGTGGTATCTCGCGTGTAAATATTTTTTGTGCCCTGGTCGTACTCCTTTATTTTCAATTAATAATTTGGGGACCAGAATTAAGCTTCATTCTCCATTCCTGGCCTAAGTAAGAGTTTTTGTTTCCAGGTCCATAGCCTTGTACGCTGCGGCATTTCAATCGCTCATCTAAATGCTTCTTAAATGTTCTGAGGCGCTCTGCCTCCACCCCCATTTCAGGCAGCGAGTTCCAGACTCCCACCCCCCTCTGGGTGAAAGGTTTTTCCTCACATCCCCTCCAAATCTCCTGCCCCTTACCTTAAATCTGTACCCCCTGGTCATTGACCCCTCCAATAATGGGAAAACGCTCTTCCTGTCCACATGGGTGATCTGCACCTAAACTTCATGTATCCCCCTTTCTCCAAATCCTTCAGCTCCTTCTAACAAAATCTGTCAATCTTAGTTTTGAAATTGACCACTTTTTGGAAGAGAGTTTTCCAGATTTTCATTACCCTCTTGTGTGACAAAATGCTTCCTGACATCGCACCTAAATGAGCTGACTCCAGTTTTAGGGCCATGACCCCTAATCGTGACCCCAACACCCCCAGAACCAGAGGAAATGGTTTGTCACCAATCACGCGATCAAATCCTTTCATCATTTCAAAGATGCCTCACTTCGCAACCTTCTAACTTGGAAAGAAGTGAACACAAATGGGTCACCTCATTCCTTACGACACTCGCTTCGTGTTCGCCACGGTTTGGTGGCTATCACTCGTGCTTCTGAATCCAAAAGGTACAGGCTCTGGGCTGGCATTCCCAACTAGTACTGAGGGAGGGCTACACTGTCAGAGGCATTGGCCGGGATTCTCCGACCTCCCCGGGGCAAGGTGCGAATCCCGTCCCGCCGCCGGCTTCCCTGTTCTCCGGCGCCGTTTTTCGGGCGGCAGCAGGATTCCCACCACGCATGTCGGGGGCCGTTGACAGCGGTCCCCCCCCGGCAATTCTCCGGGCCGCGGTGGGTCGAGTGGCCAACAAGTTTTGCCCAGTCCCGCCGGCGTGAATTACTCACCTCACACACGGGCGGGACCTGGCAGGTAAGTGTGCGGGGGCTGTGCAGGGGGGTGATCCGACCCCAGGGGGGGCGAGCCCTCACGGTGACCTGACCCGCGATCGGGGCCTACCGATCGGCGGGTGGGCTGGTTCCGTGGTGGCCTTATTTCCTCTGCACCAGACCCCTGTAGGGCTCCGCCATATTGCACGGGGACCGGCGCGGAGAAGGGAACCCCCGCGCATGCGCGGAAATACACCGCCCGTTCCGCGTGTGCATGGAAATACACCGCCCATTCCGCGTGTGCATGGAAATACACCGCCCGTTCCGCATGTGCGCGGAAATACACCGCCCGTTCCACGTGTGCATGGAAATACACCGCCTGTTCCGTGGAAATACACCGCCCGTTCCGCGTGTGCGCGGAAATACACCGACCGTTCCACGTGTGCGCGGAAATACACCGCCCGTTCCGCATGTGCGCGGAAATACACCGCCCGTTCCGCGTGTGCATGGAAATACACCACCCGTTCCGCATGTGCATGGAAATACACCGCCTGTTCCGTGGAAATACACCGCCCGTTCCGCGTGTGCGCGGAAATACACCGACCGTTCCGCGTGTGCGCGGAAATACACCGCCCGTTCCGCGTGTGCACGGAAATACACCGCCCGTTCCGCATGTGCGCGGAAATACACCGCCCGTTCCGCGTGTGCATGGAAATACACCGCCCGTTCCGCATGTGCGCGGAAATACACCGCCCGTTCCGCGTGTGCGCGGAAATACACCGTCCGTTCCACGTGTGCGCGGAAATACACCACCCGTTCCGCATGTGCGCGGAAATACACCACCCGTTCCGCGGAAATACACCGCCCGTTCCGCGGAAATACACCGCCCGTTCCGCGTGTGCATGGAAATACACCGCCCGTTCCGCATGTGCGCGGAAATACACCGCCCGTTCCGCGGAAATACACCGCCAGTTCCGCGTGTGCATGGAAATACAACGCCCGTTCCGCATGTGCGCGGAAATACACCGCCCGTTCCGCGGAAATACACCGCCCGTTCCGCAGAAATACACTGCCCGTTCCGCGTGTGCGCGGAAATACACCGTCCGTTCCGCGTGTGCGTGGAAATACACCGCCTGTTCCGCGTGTGTGCTGAAATACACCGCCCGTTCCGCATGTGCGCGGAAATACACCGCCCGTTCCGCGGAAATACACCGCCCGTTCCGCGTGTGCATGGAAATACAACGCCCGTTCTGCATGTGCGCGGAAATACACCGCCCATTCCGCGGAAATACACCGCCCGTTCCGCAGAAATACACCGCCCGTTCTGTGTGTGCGCGGAAATACACCGCCCGTTGCGCGTGTGCGTGGAAATACACCGCCCGTTCCGCATGTGCGCGGAAATACACCGCCCGTTCCGCATGTGCGCGGAAATACACGCCCGTTCCGCGTGTGCGTGGAAATACACCGCCCGTTCTGCGTGTGCGCGGAAATACACCGCCCGTTCCGCATGTGCGCGGAAATACACCGCCCGTTCCGTGGAAATACACCGCCCGTTCCGCGTGTGCGTGGAAATACACCGCCCGTTCCGCGTGTGCACGGAAATACACCGCCCGTTCCGCATGTGCGCGGAAATACACCGCCCGTTCCGCATGTGCGCGGAAATACACCACCCGTTCCGCGGAAATACACCGCCTGTTCCGCGTGTGCGCGGAAATACACAGACCGTTCCGCATGTGCATGGAAATACACCGCCCGTTCTGCACGTGCGCGGAAATACACCGCCCGTTCTGCGGAAATACACCGCCCGTTCCGCGGAAATACACCGACCGTTCCGCGTGTGCATGGAAATACACAGCCCATTCCGCGGAAATACACCCCCGTTCCGCGGAAATACACCGACCGTTCCGCGTGTGCGCGGAAATACACCGCCCGTTCCGCGGAAATACACCGACCATTCCGCGTGTGCGCGGAAATACACCGCCCGTTCCGCATGTGCGCGGAAATACACCGACCGTTCTGCGTGTTCATGGAAATACACCGCCTGTTCCGCGGAAATACACCGACCGTTCCGCGTGTGCGCGGAAATACACCGACCGTTCCGCGTGTGCATGGAAATACACCGCCCGTTCCGCGGAAATACACCGACCGTTCCGCGTGCGCGCGGAAATACACTGCCCGTTCCGCATGTGCGTGGAAATACACCGCCCGTTCCACGTGTGCGTTGAAATACACCGCCCGTTCCGCGTGTGCGCGGAAATACACCGCCCGTTCCACACGTGCGCGGAAATACACCGCCAGTTCCAATACCCCGGCATGCGCGAACACGCGCCGGCCCTTCAGCGCCGGCTGGAGCGGCGGGAACCACTCCGGCGTCAACCTAGCCCCCGAGAAAGTGGAGAATTCCTCACTTTTGGGGGCCGTTGACGGCGGAGTGGTTGGCTTCGGTTTTCACGCCGTTGTGGGGACATAGCCCCATTATTGGAGAATCCTGCCCATTCTCTTTCAGATGAGACATTAAACTAAGGCCCTCTCGGCAGGGTGGCAAAGCTTTCATGCAGGGAACTTTTGGAAGAGGAGAGGAATTCTCCCTGGCATCCGGGCCAACATTCATCCCTCAAACAGAATCACAAAAAAAATGATCTGATGACTATCATGTCTGTGGGATCTTGCTGTGTGGAAATTGGCTGCTGTTTTTCCGAGAACAACAGTGACTTCAAAAAACTTCATTGACTGTCAAGCACTTTGGGAATATCCTGAAGTTGTGCATCGTGTTGGGAAAATCAAAGTGCTTTCTCATTCATAAATAAGTCCTTTTACAGGCCAGTAACATTCTGGCGATGCTGCGGTGTAGCCCCTCCAAAACCACTATATCCTTCCCAGTTCTGATGAAAAGTCACAGACCTCAAACTCTACAGATTCTGCCAGCAGTGTAGAGTATTGACAGCATTTTTTGTATTCACATCTTTCCTGATATTAGGTGCCCTAAAACTGTTAAATAGATATGTAGGAATCTATCATGGAAATATTGACAGGAACTGCACACAGGCATAAGAATTTTGATGTATTATAGATCACTGGGCGTTATAATAATTGTCATGTGAGAGTACCTTTAAGAAATGGGTGTTTAAGAAATGGACCTTTAAGAAATGGAGCTGTTCATGTTACTGGAGTGATGTCAGAGTGTGGGTGGAGCTGAGCTTTACTTCTGTTTTTTAGTTTCAGTTTGAGAAAAAGCTTGGGGTGTGTCTGTGTTTTTCAGTGAGCTGCATCTGAAGTTTAAACAAAAAGCTGTATTGCTGATCCTTGCCATCCAAAGACTATCTATGGATCATTTGGTGAAATCAGAATTGTTAAAGGTCTCAAAATTGAATGTAAACCTGTTTGAAGGTTTGTTAAGTCTTTTGGATGTTAAAAGGACAGCTTACAGGGTTACTTGGTGCAGAAGTCTTTGGGGTCTTATTTGAATTAATGGTTGCTAAGATATTCACTGTTTGGTTTAAAAAGGTTAACTTGAGTTCATAGAATAAACATTGTTTTGTATTAAAAAATACTTTTCCATTTCTGTTGTACCACACCTGTAGAGTGGGCCGTGTGCTCCCCATACCACAATCTATTAAAAGTTGTGGGTCAGGTGAACTCCATGATACACTTTGGGATTCTCTAAACCCTGACCCATAAAAATTGGGGGCACGAGGGGGATAAAAGTCTATCGATTGGATTGGCTTAGTGAACTTAAAGACAGTGAGGGGTGAGCATATTGTGGTTGCTTTTAAGGTGTGGTATCTTAGTTTAAGTGGGAAATGTGTTGTGGACAATGGCTCTTTCAGAGGCTCAGGAGTTTGTGGGGGTGGAGATGGTCACACGCAGTACCTTACGGACATAGACTAAAAGCAGACTTTTAGATTTGGCAAAAACATTGCAGTTAACATTACCTGACAAAATGCGAAAAGATGAGGTGATTATGGCAGTGGCTAAGCATTTAAAGTTGCCTGAGATACAGTTTGACTCATTAGAAATGGCAAAGATCCAGTTGCAGATTAAGCAACTTGAACATGAAAAAGAATTAAAGCAGCTTGAATAGGCAATGAGGGAAAAAGAAAGAGAAAGGGAGATACAGATCGGGGGGAAAGAAAAGGAGAGAGAAGAAAGAAACAAAGAAAGAGTAGGTCTAGCAGAACAAAAAGAAAGAGAAAGAGAGGAAAGGGAAAAAGAGAGAGAGTTTGAACTTCAGAAAATGGCTATGAAACATAACAGTCAGTTAAAATTGGCAGACGTAAAGGGAAAAGTACAGTTGGATGATCGTGATGAGGATAGTGAGAAAGAGCGTCAAAGTCGAAGGCTTGGTGGGGATTTATTTAAATATTTTCAAGCATTGCCAAGGTTTGACGAGAAGGAGGTAGAAGCCTTTTTCATTTCATTTGAGAAGGTAGCTAAACAAATGAAATGGCCACAGGACATGTGGGTATTACTGATTCAAACAATGCTGGTAGGTAGGGCTAGTGAAGCGTTTGCATCACTACTGGAGGAGGTATCTGAGACGTATGAGGAGGAGACAAAATCCATCTTCGGTGCATATGAACCTACAGTTCTGAAGCCTACAGACAAATACTTAGAAATTTAAGGAAAGAATTTGGTCAAACATGCATGGAGTTTGTAAGGCTCAAACAGAGTAATTTTGATAGGTGTATAAGGGCTTTGAAAATAGATCAAACATATGAAGCTCTCAGAGAAATTATACTTTTGGAGGAGTTTAAAAATTCAATTCCTGATGTAATGAGAACTCATGTGGAAGAGTAGAGGGTTAAAACTGCGAGATTAGCAGCAGAAATGGCAGATGATTATGAATTAGTTCATAAATCAAAGCTTGGTTTCCAACATCAGTTTCAGCCGGTGAGGGATAGAAACTGGGGACATGAGAAATATTCAAATGGTAAAGGTAAAGGTGATCTGATGGGAGATAATAAGGAGAGTGTACCTCAGATTAAAAAAGAAATCCAGGAGGGTGGAAAAGAAATGAAAAGTTTCAAATGTTTTCACTGTAATAAACTAGGCCATGTAAAGTCACAGTGTTGGTGGTTGAAGAAAAGCACTGGGAAGGCTGATGTGGCAAAACAGGATAAGACAGTAGGGTTTGTTAAAGTGGTAAAGGAAAGCCCAAGTGAAGCGAAGGAGGTGCGAAAGGTGAAATGAAATGAAATGAAAATCGCTTATTGTCACAAGTAGGCTTCAAATGAAGTTACTGTGAAAAGCCCCTAGTCGCCACATTCCGGCGCCTGTTCGGGGAGGCTGGTACGGGAATTGAACCATGCTGCTGGCCTGCCTTCGTCTGCTTTCAAAGCCAGAGATTTAGCCCTGTGCCAAACAGCCCCTGATTGTACAGCCTGTTCAAGAGGTGATTGATAAGAAGGTGCCAGATCTCTTTAAAGAATTTACTTGTGTGGGTAAAGTTTACCCATGTGTATCAGGAGGAGCAGGTAAAGAAGTCACAATTTCCAGAGATACGGGAGCTAGTCAATCTTTAATGGTAAGAGATGAGGAGTTATGTAGTTTGGGAAGAATGTTGCCAGAAAAGATGGTAATATGTGGAATTCAGGGTGAGAGGAGTAGTGTTCCATTATATAAGGTAAGGTTGGAAAGTCCAGTGAAGAGTGGTGAAGTGGTAGTAGGAGTAATAGAGAAACTATCTTGTCCAAGAATACAGTTTATCTTGGGTAATGATATAGCTGGATCGCAAGTGGGAGTGATGCCTACTGTGGGTGATAAGCCAGTGGATATTCAGACAACTGAAGTGTTGACGGACGAATATCCTGGGATTTTTCCGGATTGTGTAGTATCAAGGTCGCAAGGTCACAGGTTAAGACAAGAGGAGAAATCAAAGAGTGAAGATGAAGTTGACGTGCAATTATCAGAAACGATTTATGATCAGATGGTTGACAAAGAAGAAGAACAGGTGGAGGATGAGGAGGAAACTTTTAGTTCAGGAAAACTGGCAGATTTACAACAGAAAGATATAAAAATAAAACAGATGTATCAGAAAGCATATACGGAAGAGGAATCTGAGTGTATACCAGAGTGTTATTACCGTAAAAGTGATGGCTTGATGAGAAAATGGAGACCTGTACATATGCAGGCGGATGAAAAGTGGGCAGAAGTTCATCAAGTAGTATTGCCGGTAGGGTATAGAAAGGAGGTGTTGCGGGTTGCACATGAGGTACCAGGGGGAGGTCATTTGGGAATAAGCAAAACTCAAGCTAAAATCCAGAAACATTTTTATTGGCCTGGACTACATTAAGATGTAGTTACATTTTGTCAATCATGTCACACATGTCAAGTGATAGGGAAACCTCAAGCAGTGATAAAACCAGCGCCCTTAATACCCATTCCAGCATTTGAGGAACCTTTTACAAGGGTCTTAATTGATTGTGTAGGACTGCTTCGTGCCTACTAGGTTCCCAGAGGCCATTCCAGTACGTAATATAACAGCTAAAAGGATTGTGGAGGAGTTACTTAAATTATTTACTAGATATGGACTACCCACAGAAATTCAATCGGATCAAGGATCAAATTTTACTTCAAAGTTATTCGAAGAAGTTATGGATAGCTTAAGGATAAAACAATTTAAATCAACTGCGTACCATCCAGAATCGCAGGGAGCGTTAGAAAGGTGGCATCAGACATTAAAGACAATGTTGAGGGCGTATTGTCAAGATTATCCAGAGGATTAGGATAAAGGAATCCCATTCGTATTGTTTGCAATTAGGGATGCACCTAATGAGTCTACCAAATGTAGTCCTTTTGAACTAAGTTTCGGTCATGAGGTAAGAGGACCACTTAAATTGATTAAGGAAAAATTGGTGGGTGAGAAATCAGAAATTACATTATTGGATTACATGTCAAATTTTAGGGAATGATTAAATAGAGCAGGTGAATTGGCTAAACAACATTTGAAAGTTGCACAAAATGTGATGAAACGGGTAGCGGACAAGAAATCCAAAGTTTGTAGTTTTGCCAGTGGGGATAAAGTTTTAGTGTTGTTACCAGTGGTAGGGGAGCCTTTAAAAGCCAGGTTTTGTGGACCATATCAGATTGAAAGGAAATTAAGTGAGGTGAATTATGTGGTAATAATACCAGATAGAAGGAAGACTCACCGAGTGTGTCATGTGAATATGCTTAAAAGGTACTTTGAAAGGGAATGAGAGAAAAAGGAGGTTTTAATGATTCTAACTCAAAGTGACGAACCAAATCCAGATGACTGTGAATTTGACATACCTCAAATTAAATTGGAAAATGAGGATGTTCTTAAAAATTGGGATGAATTGTTAAGTTACCTTCCAGAGGAAAAACAAACTGACCTGAAAGAGTTATTGATATCTCATGGGCAAGTTTGGAGAGATAAATTGGGAAGTACTAAAATGGCTATACATGATGTAGATGTGGGAAATGCTGTTCCTATCAAACAACATCCATATAGACTTAATCCTTTAAAATTGACACAGGTTAACAGAGAGATTGAGAGTATGCTGAAGAATTGCATAATTGAAGTGGGTTGCAGCCAATGGAGCTCACCCATAGTGATGGTACCTAAACCAGACAGTACCCAACAGTTGTGTGTGGACTGTCAAAAGGTGAATGCAGTTACAAGAACGGACTCTTATCCTGTCCCACCATTGAAGGATTGCATTGAGAAATTGGGACAATCTGCTTTTATTTCCAACTCCAGACATGGAAAGAACATTTAAATCATCGTATGGAGTTCTTCGATCGACTTCAGGTGGCGGGTTTGGTGATGAACCTAGCTGAACCTTTGGAGAAGCCCGAATCACTTTTCTTGAGGAGTTTGCGATACCCTCAAGACGAAGGGAGACAATGAGATCTCTTAACATGAATGAATTTGATCGAACAGCTGTGCAAAAGTTTTGTGGCGTGATTATTCCACTTATGGAATTGCTGCAGAAACGTAAAAAAATTCAATGGACAGCGGACTTTCAACAGGCATTTGACTACCTGAAAGCTGTTGTAACCAATGTTCCTGTATTGGAGAATTGCAAGGGGCTCTGTGGTCATATTGAACTAAAGTATCTGATTCTAAAGAGAAAAGACGAGGAGTGGAGGAATGGATGGATCGTGCAAAGACTTTGCTCAAAGAGACTGTCAATCGAGAAGGATTTCGGTTGGAGGAAGAAGAACAAAGAAAAATGGACTATATTATTATACCTGTTTGAGTGTGTTGTTGTTTTTTTCAACAAAAAGGTATATTTACTGTGTACATTTCTTAGTGGATGGTGCAAAAGTGAAAAATGAAACTATCTTGAAGTTAATGGTTTGTTTGTTTTTCTTGGGAGGAGGTGTCATGTGAAGTTATCTTGAAGACATGGATGTTTAAGCAATGCACGTTTAAGAAAACAGTGATGTCAGAGAGTGGGTGGAGCTGAGGTCAGGTCAGCCATTTTGCAGTTTAGTTTTTGCAGTTTTGAAAAAGAGCTGGTGTGTGTCTGTGTGTTTCCAAAGAGCTGCAGTTAGTTTGAAAAGAGCTTGTGAGTGTCTGTGTTTTGCAGTGAGCTGGATTTGCTGTGATGTCCGCCATAAAAGACCATCTCTGGATCATTTGGGTGATTTAAACTCATAATAGAGCACCGGAGGAAACCCACACGGGGAGAACGTGCAGACTCCGCACAGTCACTCGAGGCTACAATTGAACACGGGTGCCTGGCGTTGTGAGGCAGCAGTGCTAACCACTGTGCCACCGTACCTCCCACTGTTAAAATTACCTGTACCGAAGCCAGTGTGGAACATTTTGTGAAATTGTTTGTACTATAAAACAAATAACTTTTATGTGAAGGATCACTCCCCTGCCCTTCTTTGAATAGTGTTGTGGGATCTTTGACAGTACTGACGCTCTGACAGCGCAGGGCTCCCTCAGTACTGACCCTCTGACAGTGCAGCACTCCCTCAGTACTGACCCTCTGACAGTGCAGCACTCCCTCAGTACTGACCCTCTGACAGCGCAGCGCTCCCTCAGTACTGACCCTCTGACAGTGCAGCACTCCCTCAGTACTGACTCTCTAACAGTGCGGCACTCCCTCAGTACTGACCCTCTGACAGTGCGGCACTCCCTCAGTACTGACCCTCTGACAGTGCAGCACTCCCTCAGTACTGACCCTCTGACAGCGCAGCGCTCCCTCAGTACTGACCCTCTGACAGCGCAGCGCTCCCTCAGTACTGACCCTCTGACAGTGCAGCACTCCCTCAGTACTGAGCCTCTGACAGCGCAGCGCTCCCTCAGTACTGACCCTCTGACAGTGCGGCACTCCCACAGTACTGACCCTCTGACAGTGCAACACTCCCTCAGTACTGGCCCTCTGACAGTGCAGCACTCCCTCAGTACTGACCCTCTGACAGTGCAGCACTGCCTCAGCACTGACTTTCTGACAGCGCAGCACTCCCTCAGTACTGACCCTCTGACAGTGCAGCACTCCCTCAGTACTGACCCTCTGACAGTGCGGCACTCCCCCTGTACTGACCCTCTGACAGTGCAGCACTCCCTCAGTACTGACCCTCTGACAGTGCGGCTCTCCCTCAGTACTGACCGTCTTACAGTGCAGCACTCCCTCAGTACTGACCCTCTGACAGTGCAGCACTCCCTCAGTACTGACCCTCTGACAGTGCAGCACTCCCTCAGTACTGATCCTCTGACAGTGCAGCACTCCCTCAGTACTGACCCTCTGACAGTGCAGCACTCCCTCAGTACTGACCCTCTGACAGTGCAGCACTCCCTCAGTACTGATCCTCTGACAGTGCAGCACTCCCTCAATACTGACCCTCTGACAGTGCGGCATTCCCTCAGTACTGACCCTCTGACAATGCAGCACTCCCTCAATACTGACCCTCTGACAGAGCGGCACTCCCTCAGTACTGACCCTCTGACAGTGCAGCACTCCCTCAGTACTGACCCTCTGACAGTGCAGCACTCTCTCAGTACTGACCCTCTGACAGTGCGGCTCTCCCTCAGTACTGACCGTCTTACAGTGCAGCACTCCCTCAGTACTGACCCTCTGACAGTGCAGCACTCCCTCAGTACTGACCCTCTGACAGTGCAGCATGCCCTCAGTACTGACCCTCTGACAGTGCAGCACTCCCTCAATACTGACCCTCTGACAGTGCGGCATTCCCTCAGTACTGACCCTCTGACAGTGCAGCACTCCCTCAGTACTGACCCTCTGACAGTGCAGCACTCTCTCAGTACTGACCCTCTGACAGTGCAGCACTCCCTCAGTACTGACCCTCTGACAGTGCAGCACTCCCTCAGTACTGACCCTCTGACAGTGCAGCACTCCCTCAGTACTGACCCTCTGACAGTGCAGCACTCCCTCAGTACTGACCCTCTGACAGTGCGGCACTCCCTCAGTACTGACCCTCTGACAGTGCAGCACTCCCTCAGTACTGACCCTCTGACAGTGCGGCATTCCCTCAGTACTGACCCTCTGACAGTGCAGTACTCCCTCACTCAGTACTGACCCTCTGACAGTGCAGCACTCCCTCAGTACTGACACTCTGACAGTGCGGCACTCCCTCAGTACTGACCCTCTGACAGTGCAGCGCTCCCTCAGTACTGACCCTCTGACAGTGCAGCACTCCCTCAGTACTGACACTCTGACAGTGCGGCACTCCCTCAGTACTGACCCTCTGACAGTGCAGCGCTCCCTCAGTACTGACCCTCTGACAGTGCAGCACTCCCTCAGTTCGTGTGAACTTTGCATGTTCTTCCCATGTCTGCGTGGGTTTCCTCTAAGTGCTCCTGTTTCCTCCCACAGTCCAACGATGTGCAGGTTATGTTGATTGATCATGATCAATGGGTGGGGTTACGGGGGGAGTGGGCCAATATTGATGCTCTTTCGGAGGGTTGGTGAGGACTCAATAGGCCGAATGACCTGCTTCTGCACTGTAGCGTTTCTATGGTTTCTATGAAGGAGGGACAGAAGGATTGAAATCTGGAGACAGCTGGTGAAGAGGTGCAGGAGCAGGTCACCATCGCAGGTGGTTCTTTGGCTTTGGTTAGATAGATATAAATATCTTCTTGTATATTTAATTCTTTCCGGGAAGCCAGTTAGCTGAGTTGGCTCGATGGCCAGTGTGTGGTTCAAAAGAACCCAAAACTGGGTTTGACTGAAAGTGAATGAAAATCGCTTCTTGTCACGAGTAGGCTTCAATGAAGTTACTGTGAAAAGCCCCTAGTCGCCACATTCCAGCGCCTGTTCGGGGAGGCCGGTACGGGAATTGAACTGTGCTGCTGGCCTGCTCGGTCTGCTTTAAAAGCCAGCGATTTAGCCCAGTGTGCTAAACCAGCCCCTGGGGTTTGATCCCCATTCTGGCTGAGGTGGATTAGAGACTTGCCTCCTCGTCTGGCCACGGTCCCAGGTTCGAGTCTCCTGGTCTGGCCAGGGTCCCAGGTTCGAGCCTCCTCATCTGGCCAGGGTCCCAGGTTCGATTCCCTGCTTGGGTCACTGTCTGTGCGGAGTCTGCACGTTCTCCCCGTGTCTGCGTGGGTTTCCTCCGGGTGCTCCGGTTTCCTCCCACAAGTCCCGAAATACGTGCTGTTGGGTGAATTGGACATTCTGAATTCTCCCTCCGTGTACCCGAACAGGCGCCGGAATGTGGCGACTAGGGGATTTTCACAGTAACTTCATTGCAGAGTTAATTTAAGCCTACTTGTGACACTAAAGATTATTATTATTAATCTTTACTTTCCAATCTCTGGCACACCCTCACTCTCGCTCTCCTCTCTCTCTCTCTCCCCCCCCCCCCCCCCCGCCCCTATCGAGCTGGAAAGGTGCCAAACAGGTTTTCTGAGTGAGAATCATTGCCAGCTGGCAGCAGGAGTTGGACATCCAGACGTTTCCTCTCCCGGACGGAACAAGCTCGGAGTCTGGACCTTAGCTGGGAGTTGGGTGAAGATTTCTCTCGCTGTTTAGACTGAAGGATTTCTGAGCAGAGGGGGTGTTTGAACTTGCACTGTGAGCAGAGCAATGCCAGGGGAGAACTCTGCTCCCTGGCCACACTCAGAGCCAGCTGATTGTCAAAACCACCCCCCCCCCGGTTCCTCCTGTCCACCCCCCCACCACCCCCCCCCCCCGTTCCTTCTGTTCCCCCACCCACATTTCCCTGCCACAGTTATTTAAACCTCTGTCCCATTCGACCCGATCCTGACTCTCTCGTTACTCCAAAGGTCTCATGTTGCTGCTGCTTTGGCACAGTCAGGCTGTTGGTTTAGCACAGTGGGCTAAACAGCTGGCTTGTAATGCAGAACAAGGCCGGCAGCGCAGGTTCAATTCCCATACCGGCCTCCCCGAACAGGCGCCGGAATGTGGCAACTAGGGGCTTTTCACAGTAACTTCATTGAAGCCTACTTGTGAGAATCAGTGATTATTATTATGTTCCGGAGGAGGGAGGCGGGGGAGAGAGAGAGAGAGGAGAGCATGCCCATTCCTGACACACCACCGATCCAAAACAAAAAGGTGGACAATGTGGAATATTCCTCAAGGGGACAAAATATTGCCAGGACTATCGGGACAAAAATAATTTTAAAAGCAGGTGAAGTACTTGGGCGTGATTTCGGACAACTTTTCCCAGAGGGCTAGTAGCAGGCAGGACGGGCCGAACGGCCTCTTGCCACACTGTGAGGTTGTGGGATCCTGTGATCAGGGACTTTAGGTTGTTTCCTTATCCACCCCCTCCCCTTCCCCCCCCCCCCCCCACCCCACGCACACACAAAAGAATTGGCCCCGGTGAAGTGAAAGAGGTGACTGTCCAGACCACATCTCCCTGGCCCCAGCACATTGCCTTTGTCCCCATTCCTGTGTCTCCGTTCCCCACTCCAGGAGGGGGACTGTCAAACCTCATTGAATCTCCGCCCACATCCCAGGCCATTTCGTTCCTCCAGAGAGCGAGGAAATCCCATAGACCAAACCCATTAGGGCTGTCGGAGGAATCTCTTAGCCTGTGACGGGGGGGGGGTGTTTTTTACACGTTAATGGAGTTATTGGCATCAAAGAGGAGACGTTGATGTTTGTCTCTGAGGAAAGGGAAAGAGTGCCCGACACTGGGGCAGGTTTCCTCTGGTGATTCTAATGAGCTGCCGGATTTCCAAAGGAGCGATATCACAAAACGCTGCACTTCTATGGAACCCTAATTTAAAACACCCTCTCTCTGGCCCTCTCAGACTCGCCTTAAAGGAACGCTGAGGTAATTGGAGTGAAATGGGGAGAGGGGGAGGGGGCAATAGATTGCATGATCATCATTTATTTATTCCAGCAAATGATGTTAACTTTTATGACAGCAGCAAAATCCACTCCTGAAAACCATGCAAATTCTAAAAAGGAAGACTTACGTTTATATAGCACCAGACATCACAAAGCACCTTATAGCCAATAAGATATTATGAACAGTGGTCAAAGTTGTAATGTGGGAAATAAATAGGCAGCCAATTTGCCCACACTGAGCTGTCACAAACAGCTTTGCAATAATAATAATCTAATAATCTTTATTGTCACAAGTAGGCTTACATTAACACTGCAATGAAGTTACTGTGAAAATCCCCTCGTCGCCACACTCCGGCGCCTGTTCGGGTACACGGAGGGAGAATTCAGAATGTCCAATTCACCCAACAGCATGTGTTTCGGGACTTGTGGGAGGAAACCGGAGCACCCGGAGGTAACCCACGCAGACACGGGGAGAACGTGCAGACAGAGACCCAAGCCGGGAATCGAACCCGGGACCCTGGTGCTGTGAAGCAACAGTGCTAATCACTGTGCTGCCGTGCTGCCCCCTGGATGAAGACAGAGACATGGAATTTGGGATTGGCAGGGCCAATCAGACAAGCTCTGGCAATCAGTGGGAGGGGGGTGTGAGTTGGTGAAGGGGTGGGCTCAGAGGATGCTACAGGGATAGTCATTGCTGTCGGAGGACCTCTTGTGGGCCACAGATTTAGTACTGAATTGAAAAATATTTTGCAGAAGATTCTGGAAATAAAAATTAGTCATTCATCTGAAACAAGAGGATGGCATTTTTGGGTCATAAAAATGTTTGGATTTATAATAACATTATTTGCAGCACCAAAACAGGCCATTCGGCCCAGCTGCTGGTGTTTCTGCTCCACATGAGCCTCCTCCCTCCCCCTCTTCCTCTCACCCTATCAGCATCCCCTTATATTTCTTTCTCCCTCATGTGTTTATCCAGTTTCCCCTTAAATGTATCAATAATATTCACCTCAACTACTCCCTGTGGAAGCGAGTCCCACATTCTCCCCACTCCCTGTGGGAGTGAGTTCCACATTCTCCCCACTCCCTGTGGGAGCGAGTTCCACATTCTCCCCACTCCCTGTGGGAGTGAGTTCCACATTCTCCCCACTCCCTGTGGGAGCGAGTCCCACATTCTCCCCACTCCCTGTGGGAGTGAATCCCACATTCTCCCCACTCCCTGTGGGAGCGAGTCCCACATTCTCCCCACTCCCTGTGGGAGCGAGTTCCACATTCTCCCCACTCCCTGTGGGAGTGAGTTCCACATTCTCCCCACTCCCTGTGGGAGCGAGTTCCACATTCTCCCCACTCCCTGTGGGAGCGAGTCCCACATTCTCCCCACTCCCTGTGGGAGCAAGTTCCACATTCTCCCCACTCCCTGTGGGAGCAAGTCCCACATTCTACCCACTCCCTGGGGGAGCAAGTCCCATATTCTCCCCACTCCCTGTGGGAGTGAGTCCCACATTCTCCCCACTCCCTGTGGGAGCGAGTTCTACATTCTCCCCACTCCCTGTGGGAGCGAGTCCCACATTCTCCCCACTGCCTGTGGGAGTGAGTCCCACATTCTCCCCACTCCCTGTGGGAGCGAGTCCCACATTCTCCCTACTCCATGTGGGAGTGAGTTCCATATTCTTCCCACTCCCTATGGGAGCGAGTCCCACATTCTCCCCACTCCCTGTGGAAGCGAGTTCCACATTCTTAGTTATGTAAGTGTGGTCACACCCAAGGTGCAGGCAGAGAAATGGGTGACCACCAGAAAGGGCAGGCAGTCAGTGCAGGAATCCCCTGTGGTTGTCCCCCTCTCGAACAGATATACCCCTTTGGATACTGTCGGGGGGGATAGCCTCTCAGGGGAAAACAGCAGCAGCCAGAGCAGTGGCACCACGGCTGGCTCTGATGTTCAGAAGGGAGGGTCAAAGCGCAGAAGAGTAATAGTTATAGGGGACTCTATAGTCAGGGGAACAGATAGGCGCTTCTGTGGACGTGAAAGAGACTCCAGGATGGTATGTTGCCTCCCTGGTGCCAGGGTCCAGGATGTCTCCGAACGGGTAGAGGGAATCCTGAAGGGGGAGGGCAAACAGGCAGAGGTCGTTGTACATATTGGTACTAACGACATAGGCAGGAAGGGGCATGAGGTCCTGCAGCAGGAGTTCAGGGAGCTAGGCAGAAAGTTAAAAGACAGGACCTCGAGGGTTGTAATCTCGGGATTACTCCCTGTGCCACGTGCCAGTGAGGCTCGAAATAGGAAGATAGAGCAGACAAACACGTGGCTAAACAGCTGGTGTAGGAGGGATGGTTTCTGTTATCTGGACCACTGGGAGCTCTTCCGGGGCAGGTGTGACCTGTATAAGATGGACGGGTTGCATCTAAACCGGAGAGGCATAAATATCCTGGCCGCGAGATTTGCTAGAGTCACACGGGAGGGTTTAAACTAGTATGGCAGGGGGGTGGGCACGGGAGCAATAGGTCAGAAGGTGAGAGCGTTGAGGGAGAACTAGGGAATAGGGACAGTGTGGCTCTGAGGCAGAGCAGACGGGGAGAAGTTGCTGAACACAGCGGGTCTGGTGGCCTGAAGTGCATATGTTTTAATGCAAGGAGCATTACGGGTAAGGCAGATGAACTTAGAGCTTGGATTACTACTTGGAACTATGATGTTGTTGCCATTACAGAGACCTGGTTGAGGGAAGGGCAGGATTGGCAGCTAAACGTTCCAGGATTTAGATGTTTCAGGCGGGATAGAGGGGGATGTAAAAGGGGAGGCGGAGTTGCGCTACTTGTTCAGGAGAGTATCACAGCTATACAGCGAGAGGACACCTCAGAGGGCAGTGAGGCTATATGGGTAGAGATCAGGAATAAGAAGGGTGCAGTCACAATGTTGGGGGTATACTACAGGCCTCCCAACAGCCAGCGGGAGATAGAGGAGCAGATAGGTAGACAGATTTTGGAAAAGAGTAAAAACAACAGGGTTGTGGTGATGGGAGACTTCAACTTCCCCAATATTGACTGGGACTCACTTAGTGCCAGGGGCTTAGACGGGGCAGAGTTTGTAAGGAGCATCCAGGAGGGCTTCTTAAAACAATATGTAAACAGTCCAACTAGGGAAGAGGCGGTACTGGACCTGGTATTGGGGAATGAGCCCGGCCAGGTGGTAGATGTTTCAGTAGGGGAGCATTTCGGTAACAGTGACCACAATTCAGTAAGTTTTAAAGTACTGGTGGACAAGGATAAGAGTGGTCCGAGGATGAATGTGCTAAATTGGGGGAAGGCTAATTATAACAATATTAGGCGGGAACTGAAGAACATAGATTGGGGGCGGATGTTTGAGGGCAAATCAACATCTGACATGTGGGAGGCTTTCAAGTGTCAGTTGATAGGAATACAGGACAGGCATGTTCCTGTGAGGAAGAAAGATAAATACGGCAATTTTCGGGAACCTTGGATGACGAATGATATTGTAGGCCTCGTCAAAAAGAAAAAGGAGGCATTTGTCAGGGCTAAAAGGCTGGGAACAGACGAAGCCTGTGTGGCATATAAGGAAAGTAGGAAGGAACTTAAGCAGGGAGTCAGGAGGGCTAGAAGGGGTCATGAAAAGTCATTGGCAAATAGGGTTAAGGAAAATCCCAAGGCTTTTTACACTTACATAAAAAGCAAGAGGGTAGCCAGGGAAAGGGTTGGCCCACTGAAGGATAGGCAAGGGAATCTATGTGTGGAGCCAGAGGAAATGGGCGAGGTACTAAATGAATACTTTGCATCAGTATTCACCAAAGAGAAGGAATTGGTAGATGTTGAGTCTGGAGAAGGGGGTGTAGATAGCCTGGGTCACATTGTGATCCAAAAAGACGAGGTGTTGGGTGTCTTAAAAAATATTAAGGTAGATAAGTCCCCAGGGCCGGATGGGATCTACCCCAGAATACTGAAGGAGGCTGGAGAGGAAATTGCTGAGGCCTTGACAGAAATCTTTGGATCCTCGCTGTCTTCAGGGGATGTCCCGGAGGACTGGAGAATAGCCAATGTTGTTCCTCTGTTTAAGAAGGGTGGCAGGGATAATCCCGGGAACTACAGGCCGGTGAGCCTTACTTCAGTGGTAGGGAAATTACTGGAGAGAATTCTTCGAGACAGGATCTACTCCCATTTGGAAGCAAATGGACGTATTAGTGAGAGGCAGCACGGTTTTGTGAAGGGGAGGTCGTGTCTCACTAACTTGATAGAGTTTTTCGAGGAGGTCACTAGGATGATTGATGCAGGTAGGGCAGTAGATGTTGTCTATATGGACTTCAGTAAGGCCTTTGACAAGGTCCCTCATGGTAGACTAGTACAAAAGGTGAAGTCACACGGGATCAGGGGTGAACTGGCAAGGTGGATACAGAACTGGCTAGGCCATAGAAGGCAGAGGGTAGCAATGGAGGGATGCTTTTCTAATTGGAGGGCTGTGACCAGTGGTGTTCCACAGGGATCAGTGCTGGGACCTTTGCTCTTTGTAGTATATATAAATGATTTGGAGGAAAATGTAACTGGTCTGATTAGTAAGTTTGCAGACGACACAAAGGTTGGTGGAATTGCGGATAGCGATGAGGACTGTCTGAGGATACAGCAGGATTTAGATTGTCTGGAGACTTGGGCGGAGAGATGGCAGATGGAGTTTAACCTGGACAAATGTGAGGTAATGCATTTTGGAAGGGCTAATGCAGGTAGGGAATATACAGTGAATGGTAGAACCCTCAAGAGTATTGAAAGTCAAAGAGATCCAGGAGTACAGGTCCACAGGTCATTGAAAGGGGCTACACAGGTGGAGAAGGTAGTCAAGAAGGCATACGGCATGCTTGCCTTCATTGGCCGGGGCATTGAGTATAAGAATTGGCAAGTCATGTTGCAGCTGTATAGAACCTTAGTTAGGCCACACTTGGAGTATAGTGTTCAATTCTGGTCGCCACACTACCAGAAGGAAGTGGAGGCTTTAGAGAGGGTGCAGAAGAGATTTACCAGAATGTTGCCTGGTATGGAGGGCATAAGCTATGAGGAGCGATTGAATAAACTCGGTTTGTTCTCACTGGAACGAAGGAGGTTGAGGGGCGACCTGATAGAGGTATACAAAATTATGAGGGGCATAGACAGAGTGGATAGTCAGAGGCTTTTCCCCAGGGTAGAGGGGTCAATTACTAGGGGGCATAGGTTTAAGGTGAGAGGGGCAAAGTTTAGAGTAGATGTACGAGGCAAGTTTTTTACGCAGAGGGTAGTGGGTGCCTGGAACTCACTACCGGAGGAGGTAGTGGAGGCAGGGACGATAGGGACATTTAAGGGGCATCTTGACAAATATATGAATAGGATGGGAATAGAAGGATACGGACCCAGGAAGTGTAGAAGATTGTAGTTTAGTCGGGCAGTATGGTCGGCACGGGCTTGGAGGGCCGAAGGGCCTGTTCCTGTGCTGTACATTTCTTTGTTCTTTGTTCTTTGTTCTATTCTCCCCACTCCCTGCGGGAACGAGTTACTGCCTTATCATCATGTAAGGTGATGTCCCCTTTAAGACCGGGCTTGGAACCCTTGGGACTCCGCCTCTGGCTCCGCCCATCTGGGAGCCATACATAAAGGGCTGCCTCATGGTCTGTAACATTCAGCTCTCGTCTCTAGCTCTAGCATAGTTATTAGTCCAATAAAGCCTTCTTTACAGTTTAACCTCTAAGCGTCATTATTGAGGGTACCTCAATTTATTAGACTAAACTAGATTCAGGATGGACGCAGGCCTAAAACCAGAGAAGCTCAATCTGGAAGCATGAACGCCGGAGGCGAAGGAAATTTTTTAATACTGGCTGCGGTGCTTCGAGGCCTACCTGGACTCCGCAGAGACTCCCATCCTGGGGCCACGCAAGCTGCGTCTACTCCACGCCCGGGTGAGTCACAGAATCTCCGCCACACTCGAAAAGGCGACGACTTATGATGTGGCGATTGAGTTGCTCCGCAAGCGGTTTGTCAAACCCGTCAATGAGGTGCACGCCCGGCATCTGCTCTCTACCTGCCGGCAGCGCTCGGGGCAATCGCTAGACGAGTTTGTTGAAAAACTCACTGTGCTTGCCAGGGACTGTGACCATCAGGATGTGACAGGGGAAGTCCATATGAACCTGCACATCAGGGACGCTTTTGTGTCCGGCATCCGCTCGACCAACATCCGGCAGCGGCTGCTCGAAAACGGGGCAAACGACCTCCAGGAGACGCTAACGCTCGCCTCCTCGCTGGCGGTGGCCCGACATAACTTGGGTACGTACCCCGCGGACTCTGCCAGCGCCCCCCCGACTTCCTCAGACTCAACCGTATTACAGGCCTGCGCCATGCGGCGACCCGCTCACCATGGGGGCACACGGTGCTACTTCTGCGGGCAGGGCCAGCACCCACGCCCACGCTGCCCAGCCCGCTCCGCGATCTGCAGCGACTGCGGGAAGAAAGGGCACTTTGCGAGGGTCTGCCTGGCCAGACCCAGGGGCCAGAAAAACAAAGAACAGCCGGCCCGAAAATCAGGCTTTCGGGCCCGCAGGCCTCGCAATGCTGCTGGGCACCGACCCGACACGCCCTCTTCTGACGCGTCATCAGCCTCGTGCGAATCATGGGAGCGGCCATCTTGTCGGCGGCCATCTTCTCGACCCGACACGCGCAGCCGGCGGTGGCGGCCATTTTACGAGTCCGACTCGGCTGACGACTCCGACTACCCGCGACTGGGTGCGATCACCCTCGATCAAACTCGGCCAAAACACCTGCAGAACTCCATGATGCAGGTCCAGGTCAATGGGCACGACACTGCATGCCTCTTCGACTCCGGGAGCACGTGGAGCTTTATCCACCCTGAAACGGTAAGGCACCGCTCCCTACGCACCCATCCCACATCCCAAACCATAGCCCTCGCATCTGGGTCCCACTCGATACAAATCACGGGGTACTGTATTGTGGATCTCTCGATCCAGGGCGTCAAATACACCTGTTTCAAACTTTATATCCTCCCTCACCTCTGTGCCCCCCTGCTGCTCGGACTGGATTTCCAATGCAGCCACCGAAGCCTGCCACTGAAGTTCGGCGGACCCTTGCCCCCCCTCACGGTGTGCTGCTGTGCGACACTGAAAGTCGCACCCCCCTCGCTACTCGCGAACCTCACTCCTGACTGTAAGCCCGTCGCCACCAGGAGCCGGCGCTACACTGCCCAAGATATGGCTTTTATCAAGTCAGAGGTCCAGCGTTTACTGGGAGAGGGGGTCATCGAGGCTAACAACAGCCCTTGGAGAGCGCAAGTGGTGGTAGTCCGGTCCGGGGAGAAGAAACGAATGGTCGTGGATTATAGCCAGACCATAAAACACTTCACGCAGCTTGATGCGTACCCCCTTCCTCGCATCGCGGAAATGGTAAATCGGATCGCCCAATACCGAGTCTTTTCCACGGTCGACCTCAAATCCGCCTACCACCAGCTCCCCATCCGACCAAAAGACCGCCCCTATATTGCCTTTGAAGTAGCCAGCCGGCTCTTCCACTTCCTCAGGGTCCCCTTTGGTGTCACAAATGGGGTCTCCGCCTTTCAAAGGGCGATGGACCAAATGGTGGACCAGTACGGTTTGCGGGCTACATACCCGTACTTGGACAATGTCACCATCTGCGGCCATGACCAGCAGGACCATGACGCTGATCTCAAAAAGTTCCTCCAGACCGCCCGAGCCCTTAACCTGACCTATAACGAGGGCAAATGCGTTTTCCACACCACCCGGCTGGCCATCCTCGGCTACGTCGTGGAAGACGGGGTCCTAGGTCCCGACCCCGACCGCATGCGCCCCCTTAAGGAACTCCCTCTCCCCCGCAACCTCAAGGCCCTCAAACGGTGCTTGGGGCTTTTCTCCTATTACGCCCAGTGGGTCCCCAAGTATGCGGATAAAGCCCGCCCACTCCTAAAGACCACCACTTTTCCCCTCTCGGCTATATGTTCGATAACATGCAACGGGGCAAAATAAAAAACAACTAAATTTTGAGGTGGAGGATCGAACTCTCCACCTACTCGTACGATATCAAGTATCATCCAGGGGAGCTCAACGAGCCCCCAGATGCCCTGTCCCGCGACACATGCGCCAACGCGCAGGAGGACCGCCTGCAAGCCATCCACAATGACCTCTGCCACCCGGGGGTTACCCGGCTCGTCCATTTCATCAAGTCCCGCAACCTACCTTACTCAACCAAGGAGGTCAAGGCCATGGTCAGGGCCTGCCAAGTCTGTGCGGAGTGCAAACCGCACTTCTATCGGCCAGACAAGGTTAGGCTCGTGAAGGCCTCGGGCCCCTTTGAGCGACTGAGCGTGGACTTCAAGGGGCCCCTCCCGTCCACCAACCGTTATGCCTATTTCCTCACCGTGATCGATGAGTTCTTCCAAATCCCATTCGCCATTCCCTGCCCCGACATGACCTCAGCCACGGTGATTAAGGCACTGCACAGCATCTTCACCCTGTTCGGTTTCCCTGCTTATATCCAAAGCGACCGGCGTACATCGTTCATGAGCGATGAACTGCGTCAGTATCGGCTCAGCAAAGGCATCGCCTCGAGCAGAACGACCAGTTATAACCCGTGTGGAAACGGGCAGGTGGAGAGGGAGAATGCAACAGTGTGGAAGGCTGTCCTTCTGGCCCTGCGGTCGAGAAATCTCCCAACCACACGCTGGCAGGAGGTCCTACCCGATGCCCTACACTCCATTAGGTCACTCCTCTGCACGGCCACGAATGAGACGCCTCACAACCGATTGTTTCTCTTCCCCAGGAAGTCTACCTCCGGGGTCTCGCTTCCACCTTGGCTGATGGCTCCGGGACCTGTTCTTCTCCGGAGGCACGCGAGGAGCCATAAAACGGACCCCCTAGTTGAAAAGGTCAGACTGCTCCACGCCAACCCCAGTTACGCCTACGTGGAGTACTCCGACGGCAGGCAAGATACGATTTCCCTCCGGGATCTGGCACCCGCTGGATCCTCCACCACAGACGCCCCTTCCCGCGCCGCTCCCCTGCAGGACCCGTCGCCCCCTACAACACACCCCCTTCCGGCCCTACCACCCGTTGGTGAGCCCCTACCGTGCACCCCCTTTACACACCCCGCCGGCGCCGGCACCGCTACCCCCGGCCCTGCCTAGTTCCCCTGCCCCGACCCAGACCGAAGCTCCGACCGCTGTGCTCCCGGATGTGCCCTCAACCGGGACGTCCGTGCCCGCCGCACCACCGCCCGAATTGAGGAGGTCGAGGGGGATGATCCGGCCACCGAGATGGATGGACCTATGATGGCACTTCACCCCCGCCGGACTCCTTTTTAAACAGGGGGTGAATGTGATGAACGGTTACTGCCTTATCATCATGTAAGGTGATGTCCCCTTTAAGACCGGGCTTGGAACCCTAGGGACTCCGCCTCTGGCTCCGCCCATCTGGGAGCCATACATAAAGGGCTGCCTCATGGCCTGTAACAGTCAGCTCTCGTCTCTAGCTCTAGCATAGTTATTAGTCTAATAAAGCCTTCTTTACAGTTTAACCTCTAAGCGTCATTATTGAGGGTACCTCACACACTCTCTCCACTCCCTGTGGGAGCGAGTTCCACATTCTCCCCACTCCCTGTGGGAGCGAGTCCCACATTCCCCCCACTCCCTGTGGGAGCGAGTCCCACATTCTCCCCACTCCCTGTGGGAGCAAGTTCCACATTCTCCCCACTCCCTGTGAGAGCGAGTTCCACATTCTCCCCACTCCCTGTGGGAGTGAGTCCCACATTCCCCCCACTCCCTGTGGGAGTGAGTTCCACATTCTCCCCACTCCCTGTGGGAGCAAGTTCCACATTCTCCCCACTCCCTGTGAGAGCGAGTTCCACATTCTCCCCACTCCCTGTGGGACTGAGTTACACATTCTCTCCACTCCCTTGATTGCTCCCCCTTCCACAAATATTCACTCCCTCCGCCACTGATGTACAGTGGCATGTGTACCCTCTACAGGATGCACTGCAGTAATTTACCAAGGTTCCTTTGACCGCACCTTCCAAACCCATTACCATTACTATCTAAAAGGACAAGAGCAGCAGATACCTGGGAACCCCACCACCTGGAGGTTCCCCTCCAAGTCACTCACCATCCTGACTTGGAAATATATCGCCGTTCCTTCACTGTCGCTGGGTCAAAATCCTGAACCTCCCTCCCTAACAGCACTGTGAGTGTACCAACACCTCGGGGACTGCAGCTGTTCGAGAAGGCCGCTCACCCCCACCTTCTGAAGGGTAACTAGGGATGGGCAGAAAGTTAAAAGACAGGACCTCGAGGGTTGTAATCTCGGGATTACTCCCTGTGCCACGTGCCAGTGAGGCTAGAAATAGGAAGATAGAGCAGACAAACACGTGGCTAAACAGCTGGTGTAGGAGGGAGGGTTTCTGTTATCTGGACCACTGGGAGCTCTTCCGGGGCAGGTGTGACCTGTATAAGATGGACGGGTTGCATCTAAACCGGAGAGGCATAAATATCCTGGCCGCGAGGTTTGCTAGTGTCACACGGGAGGGTTTAAACTAGTATGGCAGGGGGGTGGGCACGGGAGCAATAGGTCAGAAGGTGAGAGCATTGAGGGAGAACTAGGGAATAGGGACAGTGTGGCTCTGAGGCAGCGCAGACGGGGAGAAGTTGCTGAACACAGCGGGTCTGGTGGCCTGAAGTGCATATGTTTTAATGCAAGGAGCATTACGGGTAAGGCAGATGAACTTAGAGCTTGGATTACTACTTGGAACTATGATGTTGTTGCCATTACAGAGACCTGGTTGAGGGAAGGGCAGGATTGGCAGCTAAACGTTCCAGGATTTAGATGTTTCAGGCGGGATAGAGGGGGATGTAAAAGGGGAGGCGGAGTTGCGCTACTTGTTCAGGAGAGTATCACAGCTATACAGCGAGAGGACACCTCAGAGGGCAGTGAGGCTATATGGGTAGAGATCAGGAATAAGAAGGGTGCAGTCACAATGTTGGGGGTATACTACAGGCCTCCCAACAGCCAGCGGGAGATAGAGGAGCAGATAGGTAGACAGATTTTGGAAAAGAGTAAAAACAACAGGGTTGTGGTGATGGGAGACTTCAACTTCCCCAATATTGACTGGGACTCACTTAGTGCCAGGGGCTTAGACGGGGCAGAGTTTGTAAGGAGCATCCAGGAGGGCTTCTTAAAACAATATGTAAACAGTCCAACTAGGGAAGGGGCGGTACTGGACCTGGTATTGGGGAATGAGCCCGGCCAGGTGGTAGATGTTTCAGTAGGGGAGCATTTCGGTAACAGTGACCACAATTCAGTAAGTTTTAAAGTACTGGTGGACAAGGATAAGAGTGGTCCGAGGATGAATGTGCTAAATTGGGGGAAGGCTAATTATAACAATATTAGGCGGGAACTGAAGAACATAGATTGGGGGCGGATGTTTGAGGGCAAATCAACATCTGACATGTGGGAGGCTTTCAAGTGTCAGTTGAAAGGAATACAGGACAGGCATGTTCCTGTGAGGAAGAAAGATAAATACGGCAATTTTCGGGAACCTTGGATGACGAGTGATATTGTAGGCCTCGTCAAAAAGAAAAAGGAGGCATTTGTCAGGGCTAAAAGGCTGGGAACAGACGAAGCCTGTGTGGCATATAAGGAAAGTAGGAAGGAACTTAAGCAAGGAGTCAGGAGGGCTAGAAGGGGTCATGAAAAGGCATTGGCAAATAGGGTTAAGGAAAATCCCAAGGCTTTTTACACTTACATAAAAAGTAAGAGGGTAGCCAGGGAAAGGGTTGGCCCACTGAAGGATAGGCAAGGGAATCTATGTGTGGAGCCAGAGGAAATGGGCGAGGTACTAAATGAATACTTTGCATCAGTATTCACCAAAGAGAAGGAATTGGTAGATGTTGAGTCTGGAGAAGGGGGTGTAGATAGCCTGGGTCACATTGTGATCCAAAAAGACGAGGTGTTGGGTGTCTTAAAAAATATTAAGGTAGATAAGTCCCCAGGGCCGGATGGGATCTACCCCAGAATACTGAAGGAGGCTGGAGAGGAAATTGCTGAGGCCTTGACAGAAATCTTTGGATCCTCGCTGTCTTCAGGGGATGTCCCGGAGGACTGGAGAATAGCCAATGTTGTTCCTCTGTTTAAGAAGGGTGGCAGGGATAATCCCGGGAACTACAGGCCGGTGAGCCTTACTTCAGTGGTAGGGAAATTACTGGAGAGAATTCTTCGAGACAGGATCTACTCCCATTTGGAAGCAAATGGACGTATTAGTGAGAGGCAGCACGGTTTTGTGAAGGGGAGGTCGTGTCTCACTAACTTGATAGAGTTTTTCGAGGAGGTCACTAAGATGATTGATGCAGGTAGGGCAGTAGATGTTGTCTATATGGACTTCAGTAAGGCCTTTGACAAGGTCCCTCATGGTAGACTAGTACAAAAGGTGAAGTCACACGGGATCAGGGGTGAACTGGCAAGGTGGATACAGAACTGGCTAGGCCATAGAAGGCAGAGGGTAGCAATGGAGGGATGCTTTTCTAATTGGAGGGCTGTGACCAGTGGTGTTCCACAGGGATCAGTGCTGGGACCTTTGCTCTTTGTAGTATATATAAATGATTTGGAGGAAAATGTAACTGGTCTGATTAGTAAGTTTGCAGACGACACAAAGGTTGGTGGAATTGCGGATAGCGATGAGGACTGTCTGAGGATACAGCAGGATTTAGATTGTCTGGAGACTTGGGCGGAGAGATGGCAGATGGAGTTTAACCTGGACAAATGTGAGGTAATGCATTTTGGAAGGGCTAATGCAGGTAGGGAATATACAGTGAATGGTAGAACCCTCAAGAGTATTGAAAGTCAAAGAGATCTAGGAGTACAGGTCCACAGATCACTGAAAGGGGCTACACAGGTGGAGAAGGTAGTCAAGAAGGCATACGGCATGCTTGCCTTCATTGGCCGGGGCATTGAGTATAAGAATTGGCAAGTCATGTTGCAGCTGTATAGAACCTTAGTTAGGCCACACTTGGAGTATAGTGTTCAATTCTGGTCGCCACACTACCAGAAGGATGTGGAGGCTTTAGAGAGGGTGCAGAAGAGATTTACCAGAATGTTGCCTGGTATGGAGGGCATAAGCTATGAGGAGCGATTGAATAAACTCGGTTTGTTCTCACTGGAACGAAGGAGGTTGAGGGGCGACCTGATAGAGGTATACAAAATTATGAGGGGCATAGACAGAGTGGATAGTCAGAGGCTTTTCCCCAGGGTAGAGGGGTCAATTACTAGGGGGCATAGGTTTAAGGTGAGAGGGGCAAAGTTTAGAGTAGATGTACGAGGCAAGTTTTTTACGCAGAGGGTAGTGGGTGCCTGGAACTCACTACCGGAGGAGGTAGTGGAGGCAGGGACGATAGGGACATTTAAGGGGCATCTTGACAAATATATGAATAGGATGGGAATAGAAGGATACGGAACCAGGAAGTGTAGAAGATTGTAGTTTAGTCGGGCAGTATGGTCGGCACGGGCTTGGAGGGCCGAAGGGCCTGTTCCTGTGCTGTACATTTCTTTGTTCTTTGTTTGTTCTTTTCCTGCTCTTTCATTCAGTAAGATCATCGTCAATCCTTACATCAACTTCACTTTCCGAACCACTCCCCATAACTCCTGATTTGCTTAGATTCCAAATATCTGTTGCTCTCAGTCTTGAATATACTCAGTGACTGAGCATTTGTAGCCCCGTGAGAGTGTACGGGGAGTGAAGCGCTGATCAGCAACTCCAGCTTGTCAGGCTCTTTAGCACGGATTCCGGCCCCAGCGGATCTGACGCCAGCGAGGCTGGGAGTCGCTTACAATTCACACGGGACAAGTACTGGCCGATTTGCATCTCTTGGATTTTGCTTCAACTGCGCCCCAGCGGGAACACAAAATGCTTGCGATTCAGTTCCGGCAGGAACACCAAACAGAGAATCCAGCCCCTTATTCTTCTAAACTCAAGAGAACATAAGCCAATTCTATCAATCTCTCCTTGTAGGAGAACTCTTTCATCCCAGGAATCTATTAACTGAACCTTTGGTACACATCCTTCCTTGAGTACCGAGACAGAAACTGTGCACAGTACTCCATATTTAGTCTCAACAGAGTCTTGTACAATTACATAAGAACTAGGAGCAGGAGTAGGCCATCTGGCCCCTCGAGCCTGCTCCGCCATTCAATGAGATCATGGCTGATCTTTTGTGGACTCAGCTCCACTTTCCGGCCCGAACACCATAACCCTTAATCCCTTTATTCTTCAAAAAACTATCTATCTTTATCTTAAAAATATTTAATGGAGGAGCCTCAATTGCTTCACTGGGCAAGGAATTCCATAGATTCACAACCCTTTGGGTGAAGAAGTTCCTCCTAAACTCAGTCCTAAATCTACTTCCGCTTATTTTGAGGCTATGCCCCCTAGTTCTGCTTTCACCCGTCAGTGGAAACAACCTGCCCGCATTTATCCTATCTATTCCCTTCATAATTTTATATGTTTCTATAAGATCCCCCCTCATCCTTCTAAATTCTGATGAGTACAGTCCCAGTCTATTCAACCTCTCCTCGTAATCCAACCCCTTCAGCTCTGGGATTAACCTAGTGAATCTCCTCTGCACGCCCTCCAGTGCCAGTACGTCCTTTCTCAAGTAAGGAGACCAAAACTGAACACAATACTCCAGGTGTGGCCTCACTAACACCTTATACAATTGCAGCAGAACCTCCCTAGTCTTAAACTCCATCCCTCTAGCAATGAAGGACAAAATTCCATTTGCCTTCTTAATCACCTGTTGCACCTGTAAACCAACTTTTTGCGACTCATGCACTAGCACACCCAGGTCTCTCTGCACAGCGGCATGTTTTAATATTTTATCATTTAAATAATAATCCCATTTGCTGTTATTCCTACCAAAATGGATAACCTCACATTTGCCAACATTGTATTCCATCTGCCAGACCCTAGCCCATTCACTTAGCCTATCCAAATCCCTCTGCAGACTTCCAGTATCCTCTGCACTTTTTGGTTTACCACTCATCTTAGTGTCGTCTGCAAACTTGGACACATTTGCCTTGGTCCCCAACTCCAAATCATCTATGTAAATTGTGAACAGTTGTGAGCCCAACACTGATCCCTGAGGGACACCACTAGCTACTGATTGCCAACCAGAGAAACACCCATTAATCCCCACTCTTTGCTTTCTATTAATTAATCAATCCTCTATCCATGCTACTACTTTCCCCTTAATGCCATGCATCTTTAGAACATAGAACATAGAACATTACAGCGCAGTACAGGCTCTTTGGCCCTCGATGTTGCGCCGACCTGTGAAACCACTCGAAAGCTCATCGACACTATTCCCTTATCGTCCATATGTCTATCCAATGACCATTTGAATGCCCTTAGTGTTGGCGAGTCCACTACCATTGCAGGCAGGGCATTCCACGCCCTTACTACTCTCTGAGTAAAGAACCTACCTCTGACATCTGTCTTATATCTATCGCCCCTCAATTTAAAGCAATGTCCCCTCGTGCCAGGCATCACCATCCGAGGAAAAAGGCGCTCACTGTCCATCCTATCCAATCCTCTGATCATCTTGTATGCCTCAATTAAGTCACCTCTTAACCTTCTTCTCTCTAACGAAAACAGCCTCAAGTCCCTCAGCCTTTCCTCATAAGATCTTCCCTCCATACCAGGCAACATTCTGGTAAATCTCCTCTGCACCCTTTCCAATGCTTCCACATTCTTCCTATAATGCGGCGACCAGAATTGCACCCAATACTCCAAATGCGACCGCACCAGAGTTTTGTACAGCTGCAACATGACCTCATGGCTCCGAAACTCAATCCCTCTACCAATAAAAGCTAACACATCGTACGCCTTCTTAACAACCCTCTCAACCTGGGTGGCAACTTTCAGGGATCTATGTACATGGACACCGAGATCTCTCTGCTCATCCACACTGCCAAGAACCTTACCATTAGCCCAGTACTCGGTCTTCCTGTTATTCCTTCTAAAATGAATCACCTCACACTTTTCTGCATTAAACTCCATTTGCCACCTCTCAGCCCAGCGCTGCAGCTTATCTATGTCCCTCTGTAACTTGTAACATCCTTCCGCACTGTCCACAACTCCACCGACTTTAGTGCCATCTGCAAATTTACTCACCCATCCTTCTACGCACTCCTCCAGGTCATTTATAAAAATGAAAACAGCAGTGGCCCCAAAACAGATCCTTGTGGTACACCACTAGTAACTGGGCTCCAGTCTGAACATTTCCCACCACCCTTTGTCTTCTTCCAGCTAGCCAATTTCTGATCCAAACTGCTAAATCACCCTGAATCCCATGCCTCTGTATTTTCTGCAGTAGCCTACTGTGGGGAACCTTATCAAACGCTTTACTGAAATCCATCAACTGCTTTACCCTCATCCACCTGTTTGGTCACCTTCTCAAAGAACTCAATAAGGTTTGTGAGGCACGACCTATCCTTCACAAAACCGTGTTGACTATCTCTAATCAAATTATTCCTTTCCAGGTGATTATACATCCTATCTCTTATAAACCTTTCCAAGATTTTGCCCACAACAGAAGTAAGGCTCACTGGTCTATAGTTACTGGGGTTGGCTCTACTCCCCTTCTTGAACAAGGGGACAACATTTGCTATCCTCCAGTCTTCTGGCACTATTCCTGTAGGCAAAGATGACTTAAAGATCAAAGCCAAAGGCTCAGCAATCTCCTTCCTAGCTTCCCAGAGAATCCTAGGATAAATCCCATCCGGCCCAGGGGACTATTCTATTTTCACACTTTCCAGAATTGCTAACACCTCCTCCTTATGAACCTCAAGCCCTTCTAGTCTAGTAGCCTGAATCTCAGTATTCTCCTCGACAACATTGTCTTTTACCTGTGTGAATACTGACGAAAAATATTCATTTAGCTCCTCTCCAATCTCCTCGGACTCCAAGCACAACTTCCCACTACTGTCCTTGACTGGCCCTACTCTTACCCTAGTCATTTGTTTATTCCTGACATATCTATAGAAAGCGTTAGGGTTATCCTTGATCCTACCTGCCAAAGACTTCTCATGTCCCCTCCTGGTTCTTCTTAGCTCTCTCTTTAGGTCCTTCCTAGCTAACTTGTAACTCTCGAGCGCCCTAACTGAACCTTCATGTCTCATCTTTACATAAGCCTCCTTCTTCCTCTTGACAAGTGTTGCGACTGCCTTAGTAAACCACGGTTCCCTTGCTCGACCACTTCCTCCCTGCCTGACAGGTACATACTTATCAAGGACACGCAGTAGCTGTTCCTTGAACAAGTTCCACATTTCCATTGTGCCCATCCCCTGCAGTTTTCCTCTCCATTCGATGCATCCTAAGTCTTGCCTCATCGCATCATAATTGCCTTTCCCCCAGATATAGCTCTTGCCCTGCGGTATATACATATCCCTTTCCATCACTAAAGTAAACATAATCGAATTGTGGTCACTATCACCAAAGTGCTCACCTACCTCCAAATCTAACACCTGTCCTGGTTCATTACCCAGTACCAAATCCAATATGGCCTCGCCTCTCGTTGGCCTATCTACATACTGTGTCAGGAAACCCTCCTGCACACATTGGACAAAAACAGACCCATCTAAAGTACTCGAACTATAGCGTTTCCAGTCAATATTTGGAAAGTTAAAGTCCCCCATAACAACTACCCTGTTGCTTTCACTCCTATCCAGAATCATCTTTGCAATCCTTTCCTCTACATCTCTGGAACTTTTCGGAGGCCTATAGAAAACCCCTAACAGGGCGACCTCGCCTTTCTTATTTCTACCCTCAACCCATACTACCTCAGTAGACGAGTCCTCATCAAACGTCCTTTCTGCCACCGTAATACTGTCCTTGACTAACAATGCCACCCCTCCCCCTCTTTTACCACCTTCCCTGAGCTTACTGAAATATCTAAACCCCGGCACCTGCAACAACCATTCCTGTCCCTGCTCTATCCATGTCTCCGAAATGGCCACAACATCAAAGTCCCAGGTACCAACCTTTTGTGTGGCACCTTGTCAAACGCTTTCTGGAAATCCAGATATACCACATCCATTGGCTCCCCGTTATCTACCGCACTGGTAATGTCCTCAAAAAATTCCACGAAATTAGTTAGCCACAACCTGCCCTTTATGAACCCATGCTGCGTCTGCCCAATGGGATTCCAGCATCTTCCCTGCTACCGAAGTTAAGCTCACTGGCCTATAATTACCTGCTTTCTGCCTACCTCCTTTTTTAAACAGTGGTGTCACATTTGCTAATTTCCAATCCGCCGGGACCACCCCAGAGTCTAGTGAATTTTGGTAAATTATCACTAGTGCATTTGAAATTTCCCTAGCCATCTCTTTTAGCACTTTGGGATACATCCCATCAGGGCCAGGAAATTTGTCTACCTTTATCTAAACCGGAGAGGCATAAATATCCTGGCCGCGAGGTTTGCTAGTGTCACACGGGAGGGTTTAAACTAGTATGGCAGGGGGGTGGGTACGGGAGCAATAGGTCAGAAGGTGAGAGCATTGAGGGAGAACTAGGGAATAGGGACAGTGTGGCTCTGAGGCAGAGCAGACGGGGAAAAGTTGCTGAACACAGCGGGTCTGGTGGCCTGAAGTGCATATGTTTTAATGCAAGGAGCATTACGGGTAAGGCAGATGAACTTAGAGCTTGGATTACTACTTGGAACTATGATGTTATTGCCATTACAGAGACCTGGTTGAGGGAAGGGCAGGATTGGCAGCTAAACGTTCCAGGATTTAGATGTTTCAGGCGGGATAGAGGGGGATGTAAAAGGGGAGGCGGAGTTGCGCTACTTGTTCGGGAGAATATCACAGCTATACTGCGAGAGGACACCTCAGAGGGCAGTGAGGCTATATGGGTAGAGATCAGGAATAAGAAGGGTGCAGTCACAATGTTGGGGGTATACTACAGGCCTCCCAACAGCCAGCGGGAGATAGAGGAGCAGATAGGTAGACAGATTTTGGAAAAGAGTAAAAACAACAGGGTTGTGGTGATGGGAGACTTCAAGTTCCCCAATATTGACTGGGACTCACTTAGTGCCAGGGGCTTAGACGGGGTGGAGTTTGTAAGGAGCATCCAGGAGGGCTTCTTAAAACAATATGTAAACAGTCCAACTAGGGAAGGGGCAGTACTGGACCTGGTATTGGGGAATGAGCCCGGCCAGGTGGTAGATGTTTCAGTAGGGGAGCATTTCGGTAACAGTGACCACAATTCAGTAAGTTTTAAAGTACTGGTGGACAAGGATAAGAGTGGTCCGAGGATGAATGTGCTAAATTGGGGGAAGGCTAATTATGACAATATTAGGCGGGAACTGAAGAACATAGATTGGGGGCGGATGTTTGAGGGCAAATCAACATCTGACATGTGGGAGGCTTTCAAGTGTCAGTTGAAGGGAATACAGGACAGGCATGTTCCTGTGAGGAAGAAAGATAAATACGGCAATTTTCGGGAACCTTGGATGACGAGTGATATTGTAGGCCTCGTCAAAAAGAAAAAGGAGGCATTTGTCAGGGCTAAAAGGCTGGGAACAGACGAAGCCTGTGTGGCATATAAGGAAAGTAGGAAGGAACTTAAGCAAGGAGTCAGGAGGGCTAGAAGGGGTCATGAAAAGTCATTGGCAAATAGGGTTAAGGAAAATCCCAAGGCTTTTTACACGTACATAAAAAGCAAGAGGGTAGCCAGGGAAAGGGTTGGCCCACTGAAGGATAGGCAAGGGAATCTATGTGTGGAGCCAGAGGAAATGGGCGAGGTACTAAATGAATACTTTGCATCAGTATTCACCAAAGAGAAGGAATTGGTAGATGTTGAGTCTGGAGAAGGGGGTGTAGATAGCCTGGGTCACATTGTCATCCAAAAAGACGAGGTGTTGGGTGTCTTAAAAAATATTAAGGTAGATAAGTCCCCAGGGCCTGATGGGATCTACCCCAGAATACTGAAGGAGGCTGGAGAGGAAATTGCTGAGGCCTTGACAGAAATCTTTGGATCCTCGCTGTCTTCAGGGGATGTCCCGGAGGACTGGAGAATAGCCAATGTTGTTCCTCTGTTTAAGAAGGGTAGCAAGGATAATCCCGGGAACTACAGGCCGGTGAGCCTTACTTCAGTGGTAGGGAAATTACTGGAGAGAATTCTTCGAGACAGGATCTACTCCCATTTGGAAGCAAATGGACGTATTAGTGAGAGGCAGCACGGTTTTGTGAAGGGGAGGTCGTGTCTCACTAACTTGATAGAGTTTTTCGAGGAGGTCACTAAGATGATTGATGCAGGTAGGGCAGTAGATGTTGTCTATATGGACTTCAGTAAGGCCTTTGACAAGGTCCCTCATGGTAGACTAGTACAAAAGGTGAAGTCACACGGGATCAGGGGTGAACTGGCAAGGTGGATACAGAACTGGCTAGGCCATAGAAGGCAGAGGGTAGCAATGGAGGGATGCTTTTCTAATTGGAGGGCTGTGACCAGTGGTGTTCCACAGGGATCAGTGCTGGGACCTTTGCTCTTTGTAGTATATATAAATGATTTGGAGGAAAATGTAACTGGTCTGATTAGTAAGTTTGCAGACGACACAAAGGTTGGTGGAATTGCGGATAGCGATGAGGACTGTCTGAGGATACAGCAGGATTTAGATTGTCTGGAGACTTGGGCGGAGAGATGGCAGATGGAGTTTAATCCGGACAAATGTGAGGTAATGCATTTTGGAAGGGCTAATGCAGGTAGGGAATATACAGTGAATGGTAGAACCCTCAAGAGTATTGAAAGTCAAAGAGATCTAGGAGTACAGGTCCACAGGTCATTGAAAGGGGCAACACAGGTGGAGAAGGTAGTCAAGAAGGCATACGGCATGCTTGCCTTCATTGGCCGGGGCATTGAGTATAAGAATTGGCAAGTCATGTTGCAGCTGTATAGAACCTTAGTTAGGCCACACTTGGAGTATAGTGTTCAATTCTGGTCGCCACACTACCAGAAGGATGTGGAGGCTTTAGAGAGGGTGCAGAAGAGATTTACCAGAATGTTGCCTGGTATGGAGGGCATAAGCTATGAGGAGCGATTGAATAAACTCGGTTTGTTCTCTCTGGAACGAAGGAGGTTGAGGGGCGACCTGATAGAGGTATACAAAATTATGAGGGGCATAGACAGAGTGGATAGTCAGAGGCTTTTCCCCAGGGTAGAGGGGTCAATTACTAGGGGGCATAGGTTTAAGGTGAGAGGGGCAAGGTTTAGAGTAGATGTACGAGGCAAGTTTTTTACGCAGAGGGTAGTGGGTGCCTGGAACTCGCTACCGGAGGAGGTAGTGGAAGCAGGGACGATAGGGACATTTAAGGGGCATCTTGACAAATATATGAATAGGATGGGAATAGAAGGATACGGACCCAGGAAGTGTAGAAGATTGTAGTTTAGTCGGGCAGTATGGTCGGCGCGGGCTTGGAGGGCCGAAGGGCCTGTTCCTGTGCTGTACATTTCTTTGTTCTTTGTTCTTTGTTCTTTAGCCCCATTAGCTTGCCCATCACTACCTCCTTAGTGATAACAATCATCTCAAAGTCCTCACCTGTCATAGCCTCATTTCTATCAGTCACTGGCATGTTATTTGTGTCTTCCACTGTGAAGACCGACCCAAAAAACCTGCTCAGTTCCTCAGCCATTTCCTCATCTCCCATTATTAAATCTCCCTTCTCAACCTCTAAAGGACCAATATTTACCTTAGCCACTCTTTTTTTGTTTTATGTATTTGTAGAAACTTTTACTATCTGTTTTTATATTCTGAGCAAGTTTACTCTCATAAGCTATCTTACTCTTCTTTATAGCTTTGTTAGTACTCTCATAAGCTATCTTACTCATCTTTATAGTTTTTTTTAGTAGCTTTCTGCTGCCCCCTGAAGATTTCCCAGTCCTCTAGTCTCCCACTAATCTTTGTTACTGTGTATGCTTTTTCCTTCAATTTGATACTCTCCCTTATTTCCTTAGATATCCACGGTCGATTTTCCCTCTTTCTACCGTCCTTCCTTTTTGTTGGTATAAACCTTTGCTGAGCACTGTGAAAAATCGCTTGGAAGGTTCTCCACTGTTCCTCAGCTGTTTCACCATAAAGTCTTTGCTCCCAGTCTACCTTAGCTAGCTCTTCTCTCATCCCATTGTAATCTCCTTTGTTTAAGCACAAAACACTAGCGTTTGATTTTACCTTCTCACCCTCCATCTGTATTTTAAATTCCACCATATTGTGATCGCTCCTTCCAAGAGGATCCCTAACTATGAGATCTTGAATCAATCCTGTCTCATTACACAGGACCAGGTCTAGAACTGCTTGTTCCCTCGTAGTTTCCATTACATACTGTTCTAGGAAACTATCGCGGATACATTCTATAAACTCCTCCTCAAGGCTGCCTTGACCGACCTGGTTATACCAATCGACATGTAGATTAAAATCCCCCATGATAACTGCTGTACCATTTCTACATGCATCATTTATTTCTTTGTTTATTGCCTGCCCCACCATAATGTTACTATTTGGTGACCTATAGACTACTCCTATCAGTGACTTTTTGCCCTACTATTCCTGATTTCCACCCAAATGGATTCAATCTTATCCTTCATAGCACCGATGTCATCCCTTACTATTGCCCGGATGTCATCCTTAAATAACAGAGCTACACCACCTCCCTTACCATCCACTCTGTCCTTCCGAATAGTTTGATACCCTCAGATATTTAACTCGCAGTCGTGACCATCCTTTAACCATGTTTCAGTAATGGCCACTAAATCATAGTCATTCACGATGATTTGCAGCATCAACTCATTTACCTTATTCCGAATACTACGAGCATTCAGGTAAAGTACACTTATGTTGGCTTTTTTACCTCTGTTCTGAATCTTAACACCTCGATCAGTAACCTCTCCTAAGTTACATTTCCTCTTAACTTTTCTCCTAATTTTCCTTGTCGTTAAACCCATATCTTCATGTAACAACCTGCCGCGTTGCTTACCATTCCTGTTTTCACTTCCTGTTTTATTCCTTTTAGTATTCCTGGTCCTATTCACTGAGCTCCCCTCAGTCACTGTACCTTGTACTGTCACCCTTTTTGATTTTTGACAATGGCTTCTCTGCCTTACACTTTCCCCCTTACTGCCTTTTGTTTCTGACCCTGTTTTACTACCTTCCAACTTCCTGCATTGGTTCCCATCCCCCTGCCATATTAGTTTAAGCTCTCCCCAACAGCTCTAGCAAACACCCCCCCTAGGACATCGGTTCCAGTCCTGCCCAGGTGCAGACCGTCCGGTTTGTACTGGTCCCACCTCCCCCAGAACTGGTTCCAATGCCCCAGGAATTTGAATCACTCCCTCTTGCACCATCTCTCAAGCCACACATTCATTCTATCTATCTTGACATTCCTACTCTGACTAGCTCGTGGCACTGGTAGCAATCCTGAGATTACTACCTTTGAGGTCCTACTTTTTAGATTAACTCCTAACTACCTGAATTCAGCTTGTAGGACCTCGTCCCGTTTTCTACCTATATCGTTGGTGCCTATGTGCACCACGACAGCTGGCTGTTCCCCCCCCCCCCCCCCCCGCCCCGCCCTCCCAGAATGTCCTGCAGCCGCTCCGAGACATCCTTGACCCTTGCACCAGGGAGGCAACATACTACCCTGGAGTCTCGATTGCGTCCGCAGAACTGCCTGTCTATTCCCCTTACGATTGAGTCCCCTATCACTATAGCCCTGCCATTCTTCTTCCTGCCCAGCTGCGCAGCAGAGCCAGCCACGGTGCCATGAACCTGGCTGCTGCTGCCTTTCCCTGGTGAGCCATCTCCCTCAACAGGATCCAAAGCGGTATATCTGTTTTGCAGGGAGATGACCGCAGGGGACACCTGCACTGCCTTCCTACTCTTTGGAATTATGGCAAGACTGCTTCACTCTTGTACTCCAATCCTCTCGCAATAAAGGCGAACATACCATTAGCCTTTCTAATCGCTGGCTGGTCTTTCCTCCCATCTTAAACTTGGCGTTTCTTGTACGAGGACATCCAAATCCCTGAATTCTGACAATAAATAGTTTCTCGCTGTCTGAGACATATTCTGATTTTACTTCCCACCTACCAATGTGGATAATCTCACATTTTCCCAGTTCATTCTCCCTCTGCCACCGTCGTGCCCAGATCATTAATAGGTCACTATCCCTTCGCAGAGACATTGCAGTGAACCTTCCTGACCAGCTCTGTACTGTCAGCAAGTTTGGGTGTACTCTTTGTTCCTCTCGTCCTCAGTTCATCCGAATACTGACGCTTTCCGAGACATTTTTTCAAATAATCCCAGCAGCAATTTCTGGTTCCTCAAATCCCAAATTAAACCCAAGCTCAAGTACAGGGATTTTCGGGCCAAGGTGTCTCCCCACTCAAAGGAACCCACTTTTGAAGACTATACGAAAGAGGTGTTGAAAAGCAGGATTGGTTTTGATACTTTTTTTTACATTTAGAGTACCCAATCCATTTTCTTTTCAGGGGCAATTTTAGCGTGGCACACCTTTGGGTTGTGGGGGTGAGACCCACGCAGACACGGTGAGAATTTGCAAACTCCACACGGACAGTGAGCCGGGGCCGGGATCGAATACTGGTCCTCAGCGCCGTGAGGCAGCAGTGCTAACCACTGCGCCACCTTGCTGCTCCGGGTTTTGCTAAATAATGAGAAATGTTTTCCAGTGACAAATGGTGATTTCAGACAATGGGCAAAGGAACCAGGAGGGAAGATGAGGAAAGTTGTTTTACACAGAAGGTTGTCATGAACTGGACCACACTGCCCGAAGAGGCAGTATAAATAGATTCAATAGCACCGTTGAAAAGAGAATTTTAAATATTTGAAGGGAAGACATTTTCTGGGCCATGCGGAAAGAGCAGAGTGGGACTAAGTACATAAATCTTTTGAAAAGCTGACACCAGGTGTTAGAGATGGGGAGAGGTAATAGGATAAACTTTGCCCCCTTTTGACCGCAACAAGATATATTTTGAGAAGGAGTTTTTTTAAAGCTTTTGGTGTTGTGACATTTAAAGAATAGGGTACAAAACAGGCTTTCTGGTAAGTTTAAGTAAAAATAAAGGAAAAATGTTCATTTGTGCAACATCCGAAATGTAAATGCTATGAAACACTTACACCCTCAAACACACAGACACATACATACAAGAGGAGTTCTGGTGACGAAGTATGTACTTAGATAATTAACAGAATAACAAAAAACAAATCATGTGTTCCTAACCAATCCTTTAGGATGGAAAAATGTTGCAGGCTTGAAATGGTTCTCTTTCCTGGCTCTCTGAAGACAATGGAGGTTGGAAGTTTTTGGACTTTTCGTGCAAAATTGTGGGTTAGCCTCTGTCGAGACGAAGCGATAATCATGCTGGTGAAAACAAATGAGTCCCTCTTTTCACTGTCTGGGATATTTGTCCGTTTTAGTCCGTCTTCTCGCTCGATGATGATCCCTTTTTCCTCTTGGTCCCAGACCTCATTTCTAGGTTCTATTGTGGAGAAGTAAGGTCTCAACTCCCCTCCAGTTGGTTTCAGTCATGTGACGACCAGTATCAGGGCCTCCCATTGTCCACATGGTTTGGAGCCGAGGTGATTGAAACAGAATGGGGGGAATGATTGATAAGCCATTGAAACAGAATGAAATGAAATGAAATGAAAATCGCTTATTGTCACAAGTAGGCTTCAATGAAGTTACTGTGAAAATCCCCTAGTCGCCACATTCCGGCGCCTGTTCGGGGAGGCTGTTACGGGAATTGAACCGTGCTGCTGGCCTGCCTTGGTCTGCTTTCAAAGCCAGCGATTTCGCCCAGAATGGGGGGAATGATTGATAATCCACTGAAATAGAATGGGGAATGATTGATAACCTATGCCAAACAGGCATGAGGCCATTATAATTTTTGAAAACTTGTATATCTGTTTCGCGAAAGGACATTTATGATCTTTAAAAAGGCTTCATATAGGGGCTGGTTTAGCACAATGGGCTAAACAACTGGCTTGCAATGCAGAACAAGGCAGCAGCACGGGTTCAATTCCCGTACCAGCCTCCCTGAACAGGCGCTGGAATGTGGCGACTAGGGGCTTTTCACAGTAACTTCATTGAAGCCTACTTGTGACAATAAATGATGATTATTATTATTATTAGATCACCTTAATTTTGGAACTGTAGGTTGTCCAAGCTTCTGGGAGATTCTAAGAGGTGGATTACAATGAATATGGCTGGACCACATCCTTGTGGAATGTTGCACCTGCCTTTGTCAGGGCTTATCCTGAAACAGTGAGGACAACAAGGCCTTAGACTCTGCCTCCAGAACTACCAGGTAACAAACACAAGCTCACAAAACGGATGCACAAGGACCCCAGTCTGCCTCTATTCCATGTTGATGGTTTTGCCCAGGGGAGGAGAAAGGTCCTTTGTTACTATGGATAGATTATCGATTGCTTTCCAGTGTGCATCAATGGCTAGTCGTCACATGACCGAAACTCTTTAATTTTGGGAATTTAATTTTGGTCCTCCCCTCCTAGAATTACCTAGGCTGTCGGCACTACCAGCTGCGCATCTCTTATTCCGAGGAAATGCCACAAAATCCTGTCTTCAGATCTCTGGGCTGATCTGAACTTCAACTCGAGAGTGGAAACATTCGCCCTCATACTGGACTTCAACAACTTTTGGATAGTCAGAGGCTTTTTCCCAGGGTAGAGGGGTCAATTACCAGGGGGCATAGGTTTAAGGTGCGAGGGGCAAGGTTTAGAGTAGATGTACGAGGCAAGTTTTTTACACAGAGGGTAGTGGGTGCCTGGAACTCGCTGCCGGAGGAGGTGGTGGAAGCAGCGACGATAGTGACGTTTAAGGGGCATCTTGACAAATACATGAATAGGATGGGAATAGAGGGATACGGACCCAGGAAGTGTAGAAGATTGTAGTTTAGACGGGCAGCATGGTCGGCACAGGCTTGGAGGGCCGAAGGGCCTGTTCCTGAGCTGTACATTTCTTTGTTCTTTGTTCTTCTTTGTAAACACTTGAACTGTGAACTATTTTGTTTTGATATCTGTAGTAGCAAAACTCCTTTATTTCACTGTGTCATTCTTGTGTAAACCTCTCCTGGAAAAGACTGGGTGGATATTTAATTTTCTCTAACTTCAAGAATTCGACCAGATCTCGCAGCCATGCCGAAAACCCAGGTGGCACCGCCGATCTCCAACTCAATAGGATTCGTCGTCTTCCTCCCCTGTCTGTAACATTATCAACATCGCATATTAGCTCACTGACAGGTCTGGAAGACATTGCCTGTCAAATCTCATTCATTGAGCTGGAGAGGGCCGTCAGTTTGCACCTGGAAAATCAATTTGCATTTTTAAGTAATTTCCCAGTCATATTGCCTCTGCCTGTCGGGAAACCTCAAACAGACTTTCCGGCCAACATATCGAGAGGCCACAGTACCCATAATGCCATGTTTTTACCTTAAAAACAAGTCCACGGTCCAACTATCTTTACAGGCAGGACGTGACAGCTGTTGTAGTACAACTTTATGAATGTGAGCCTGCCTCTGTATACAAGAAGAGAAGGGAAATGATGTAAGATAACGTTAGCGACCTCATTTCCTCCGAAATGGTGCAAGTATTGTGTGTTCCAGTTAAACTGTCGCTTTGAGCAGCAGAGCAAACAATAGCTCCAAGCTTTACAGCAATGTTCTCATGTGCTTGGTCTTAATAAATGAAGCCACAATGTATTTTACATTGTATATACCCAACCTTATGAGTGATTGGTGGCTTGTGTCTTATGCAGAGAATAAGCTCAAGGACAATGGGCAGAATTACCTCCTTTTATATCGGAATGATTCCACGATTTGATCCACCCCCAACCCCAGTATTAGATCTTCAACTGAGTTACAACCACAACAAATACTGGCATTTACACATTATTTATTTATTCATAGAATCATAGAATTTACAGTGCAGATGGAGGCCATTCGGTCCTTCGAGTCTGCACCGGCCCTTGGAAAGAGCACCCTACCTAAGCCCACACCTCCACCCTATCCCCGTAACCCCACTGTGGTAATACCAGGTATTGCGGTACCAGAGAGAGGAATAACCATTGGCTAGACGGCGGGGTCTACCATTGGGCAATGTACATAGCCCCGCCCTGAGAAGCGGGGTATAAGAACCAATGCCGTCCCAGCAGCACTCACTTCTGTAAGTTCGCTGCTGGGTGCAGTTCTATCTGATTAAAGCTGAATCAATATGACTCCACGTGGACTCAAGCGTATTGATTGTGTATCAATTTAATCAGATAAGTACTTTTGAAGGATGGATCTCCGCATCAAGCCGGCGTGCTTTCAGCTCAGCCCGCACGCAGAAAACTCCACCAAGATTTTTAAGCATTGGCTGGCATGCTTCCAGAGCTACCTCGATACGGCTGCCGACACCCCCACGGAAAGGCAGAAAATACACCTCCTACGTTTGCAGGTCAGCCCAACGATCTACCCCCTGATCGAAGGGGTGGCCAACTATGATAAAGCCATGGAACTGCTGGAAGGACACTACATTCGTCCACTGAACCAGGTCTACGCCCGTCACCTGCTGGCAATGAGACGGCAGAGCCCAGATGAGACGCTAGAAGATTTCTACAGGGCGCTGATCGTGCTGTGCCAAAACTGCGGCTGCCCAGCGGTGACGGCGAACGAGCACTCCGAACTTTTAATTCGAGACGCTTGTGTGGCATGTATGCTCTCCCCGACATTCGCCGAAGGCTGCTCGAAATGGAGATGCTGGGCCTCACCGAGGCCCGGGCCCTGGCAGGTTCCATGGACGTGGCGTACAGAAACGCCCTTGCGTACGCCCCCGTGCGCACCGCGCACCCCTGGGCTGCGTGGCACCCCGCCGCGGCAGCCCCCCCCGACTTACCCGCCTAACCCCCAGACTTACCCGCTAACTCCGCAGGCCTGCGCGGCAAGGCACCCTGCTACCGCCGCCAGCCAACGCTGCTTCTTCTGCGGCCGGGCGAATCACCCGCGCGCTGCCCGGCCCGCACCGTCACCTGCAAAGGGTGCGGCAAGAAAGGCCACTATGCCGCGGTCTGCCTCGCCCGCGCGGTGAACGCGGTGTCCAGTGACTACCCTCAGCCATTCCTCCAGCCGTCCGCCGCGCAACCACAGCCGTTCCTCCACGTCCCGACCGTCCCAGGCCCACCGCCGCACTCCCTTTTCCCAGCCCCGCCGGCCCAACGCGCACCGCAGTTTTTGCCCCACCAGGCAGAGTCGCAGACGCAGCCATTCTTCCCCCCCCGGCAACCACGCTGGAGGAGTAGGCGCAGCCATTTTGTCCCTCGCCGGTCCAATCGTCGGGGTCTCCGTCCCCGAACTCCATGGGCGACCCCTGGCCGGGGTCTCAAGCCCCCAGCACGGCTGACTACGCGCTGCCGGGCCAAAACCCCTTGCTGCAGCTGGCCTCCATCACACTGGAGCAGCATGCGCCGCCAGTTTACTCCTCCCCGTCGCCATCTCCGGAGTCCCCGGACTCCACGTGCGATCCATGGCCGGCGCCATCTTGGATGGGGCCTCAAGCCCCCAGCGCGGATGGCTAGGCGCCGCCCGACCAAAACCCTTTGCTGCAGCCGGCCTCCGCCTCGTGGGAGCAGAGTGCGCCGCCATTTTGTCCCTCCCCGCCGCCATTTTGTCCCTCCCCGCCGCCATTTTGTCCCTCCCCGCCGCCATTTTGTTCCTCCCCGCCGCCATCCTCAGAGTCCCCGGACTCCATGCGCAATCCATGGACGCCGCCACCTTGGATGGGGCCTCAAGCCCCCAACACGGCTGACGATGCGCTGCCCGATCTTCACTCCTTGCTGCAGCTGGCCTCCGTTACCCTGGACCAGAGTCGGCCCCGAACGCTAGCGAAGGCCACCACGACGATCGGCATCAACGGCCACGTGAGGTCATGCCTCATCGACTCCGGGAGCACGGAGAGCTTCGTCCACCCCGACACGGTAAGGCGCTGTTCTCTGGTCACCTACCCCACCCAACAAAGGATCTCCCTGGCCTCCGGGTCACACGCGGTGGAGATAAAGGGGTTCTGCCTCGCGAACCTCACTGTCCAAGGCAGGGAATTTTGCAATTTCCGCCTATACGTGCTGCCGCACCTCTGCGCAGCCACCCTTCTGGGACTGGATTTCCAGTGCCACCTACAAAGCCTTACTTTTAAATTTGGCGGCCCTATATCCCCCCCTTACTGTTTGCGGCCTCGCGACCCTTAAGTTCGACCCGCCTTACCTGTTTGCGAACCTCACCCCGGATTGCAAACCCGTCGCCACCAGGAGCAGACGGTACAGTGCCCAGGACCGGACCTTCATCAAGTCCGAGGTCCAAAGGCTGCTGAAGGAAGGGGTAATCGAAGCGAGCAACAGCCCCTGGAGGGCTCAAGTCGTGGTGGTAAAGACCGGGGAGAAGCATAGGATGGTCATCGACTACAGTCAGACCATCAACTGGTTTACGCAACTGGACGCCTACCCCCTTCCCCGTATTGCCGACCTGGTAAACAGGATCGCGCAATACGAAGTCTTCTCCACGGTGGATCTCAAGTCTGTCTACCACCAGCTACCCCTCCGTAATAGTGACCGCCAGTACACTGCCTTCAAGGCAGATGGGCGGCTCTACCACTTTTTAAGGGTTCCCTTCGGTGTCACAAACGGGGTCTCGGTCTTCCAGCGCGAGATAGACCGAATGGCTTACACGCAACGTTCCCGTATCTTGACAACGTCACCATCTGCGGCCATGACTAGCAGGACCACGACACCAACCTCCGTAAATTTCTCCAGACCGCGCACCTCCTGAATCTGACCTACAATAAGGATAAATGCGTGTTTAGCACCGACCGTCTCGCCATCCTAGGCTACGTAGTGCGAAATGGAGTCATAGGCCCCGACCCCGAACGCATGCGCCCCCTCATGGAGTTCCCCCTCCCTCACTGCCCCAAGGCCCTAAAGCGCTGCCTCGGCTTCTTCAGCTATTATGCACAGTGGGTCCCCAATTACGCAGACAAGGCTCGACCCCTAATCCAATCCACAACCTTCCCCCTGTTGACGGAGGCCCGCCAGGCCTTCTGCCGCATCAAAGCAGACATCGCAAAAGCCACGATGCGCGCCATCGGCGGGTCCCTCCCCTTCCAGGTCGAGAGCGATGCGTCCGACGTAGCTCTGGCCGCCACTCTCAACCAAGCGGGCAGGCCCGTGGCTTTTTTCTCCCGCACTCTCCACGCCTCTGAAATTCGCCACTCCTCAGTCGAAAAGGAGGCCCAGGCCATAGTGGAAGCTGTGCGGCACTGGAGGCATTACCTGGCCGGCAGGAGATTCACTCTCCTCACGGACCAACGGTCGGTGGCCTTCATGTTCGATAATGCACAGCGGGGCAAGATCAAGAATGACAAGATCTTGCGGTGGAAGATTGAACTCTCCACCTTCAATTATGAGATCTTGTATCATCCCGGGAAGCTGAACGAGCCTCCTGATGCCCTATCCCGCGGCACTTGTGCCACCGCACAAGTAGACCGCCTCCGAGCCCTCCACGAGGACCTCTGCCACCCGGGAGTCACCCGGTTCTTCCATTTTGTTAAGTCCCGGAACCTGCCTTACTCCATTGAGGAGGTCAGGACTGTCAGCAGGGACTGCCGAATCTGCGCGGAGTGCAAACCGGACTTCTACCGACCAGAGAGGGCGCATCTTATAAAGGCTTCCCGTCCCTTTGAACGCCTCAGCATGGACTTCAAAGGCCCCCTCCCCTCCACCGACCGCAACACGTATTTACTGAACGTGATTGATGAGTACTCCCGGTTCCCATTCGCCATCCCCTGCCCGGACATGATCACAAACACCGTCATCAAGGCACTCCAAACTATTTTTACACTGTTCGGTTTCCCCGCATACATCCACAGTGATAGGGGGTCCTCCTTTATGAGCGACGAGCTGCGCCAGTTCCTGCTTAGCAAAAGCATCGCCGCGAGCAGGACGACCAGCTACAACCCCCGGGGAAACGGGCAGGTAGAAAGGGAGAACGGAACGGTCTGGAAGACCGTCCTGCTGGCCCTTCGGTCCAGGAATCTCCCAGTCTCCCGCTGGCAAGAAGTCCTCCCAGTGGCCCTGCACTCCATTCGGTCACTGCTATGTACTACCACGAACCAGACACCTCATGAACGTCTCCTTGTTTTCCCCAGGAAGTCCTCCTCAGGGACCTCGCTCCCAACCTGGCTGGCAGCACCCGGACCCGTCCTGCTGCAGAAACATGCGAGGGCGCACAAGTCGGACCCGCTGGTCGAAAGGGTCCACCTGCTGCATGCCAACCCCCAGTACGCCTACGTAGCGTTCCCCGACGGACGGCAAGATACGGTCTCCCTCCGGGACCTGGCGCCCGCCGGAGCCCCACGCGCGCCCGAGCCACTGCCCCCCCCCCCCCCCCGTACCTGACCGGAGGGTCAGTACTGCCGCCAGAACCCCGACCCAGAGCCGAGCAGGCACCGACGCCCCCTACAGGCACCCCTTCCTTCTGCCCATCTTTCGACCTTACAGCGCCGCCTAGGGGTGACGAAACTGCCTGGGAGGAAGACACCACGTTCCCGGAGTCACTACTGCCGGGGCCCTCGCCAGGATCGCCGCCGAAACCTAGACGCTCCAGTAGGACGACCAGGCCGCCCGATCGTCTGATTGCAGCACCATGAGGAAAATTAACAACGCAAGAACTTTCTCCGCAACCCTCGACAGCTTGGTGCCTGCAATACCTGGTCCTACCGTGAAAAGGCGACAGTAATACTGGCCATCACCCCGCTGACTCTTTTTTTTAACAGGGGGTGAATGTGGTAATACCAGGTATTGCAGTACCAGAGAGAGAAATAACCATTGGCTAGACCGCGGGGTCTACCATTGGGCAATGTACATAGCCCCGCCCTGAGAGGCGGGGTATAAGAACCAATGCCGTCCCAGCAGCCTTCACTTCTGTAACTTCGCTGCTGGGTACAGTTCTATCTGATTAAAGCTGAATCGATATGACTCCACGTGGACTCAAGCGTATTGATTGTGTATCACCCACCTAACCTTTTTTGGACACTAAGGGCAATCTAACGTGGCCAATCCACCGAACCTGCACATCTTTGGACTGTGGGAGGAAACCGGAGCACCCGGAGGAAACTCACGCACACACGGGGCGAATGCGCAGTCTCCACACAGACAGTGACCCAGCCGGGAATCGAACCTGGGACCCTGGAGCTGTGAAGCAACTGTGCTAACCGCTGTGCCACCGTGTCCTCCATATTCTTGGAATGTGAGCATTGCTAGCTGTAGAATCCGACAAAGTGGCCAGACGGGGACTCACAGTTGGATAAAAAACAAGCACAATTTATTTGACAGACAGCAATCTTTCCAGTCCCCAATGGGTCTCCCTCGCAGACCTGCACTCAGGTCAGGGTTTATATACCGAGAGGCTCCCCTTGTTAACCGGGAAGCCCCGCCCCATTCATCGGGGTAGTTCGTATTCCGGGGTGGTCACGGGGAAACGGGCGATGCAGACCCTTGACCTCCGAGGGAGGGAGGGGGGTTATAACACCAGCCAGGCCAATATTAATTTCCCTCGACACTGAGTGGCTTGCGAGGCCAATTCAAAAGTCTTTTTGCTCTGGGCCTCGAGTCACTTTTAAGCAGATTCCCACTCCCGAAGCCTCTTTGTGAACCACATGGATTTTTTAAGACAATTCAGTAGGTTTGTGAATTTATATTTGAATTTATTTATTAAATTAATTGAATTCAAATTTCCCCCAGTTCCCACGGTGGGATTTCAACTGATTTCCGGGCCCCCGGATTAGTAATCCACGACTATGCTACCGTCTTCATTGTGCCTTGAACATAGTAGAACATCCCAAAGTGGTTCCTTGAAGTGGAACCAGAAAAAAACATTGGCATCAAGGCAAAGAGATTTTTGGACAGGTGGTCAGAAGCTTGGTCAAAGACATTTTATGGAATGTCTTGCAGAAGGTTATAGATTGATTTCAAAACTGCAAGGACTAGATTTTTTTGTAAGGGCATAGAAATATAGAAGATAGGAGCAGGCGGAAGCCATTCGGGCCTTCGAGCCTGTTCTGCTATTCGTCACGATCATGGCTGATCATCCAACTCAATAGCCTAATCCTGCTTTCTCCCCATAACCCTTGATCCCAATCGCCTCAAGTGCCATATCTAACTGCCTCTTGAATGTATTCAATATCTTAGCCTCAACCACTTCCTGTGGTAATGGATTCCACAGACTCACCTCTGTTTGGGTGAAGAAATGTCTCCTCATCTCTCCCTTGAATCCTCAGACTTTCACCCCTGGTTCTGGACACACCCACCATCGGGACCATCCTCCCTGCATCCACCCTGTCCAGTCCTGTTAGAATTTTATACATCTCTATGAGATCCTCCCACATTCTTCTGAACTCCAGCGAGAATAATCCCAACCTAGTCAATCTCTCCTCATTTGACAGTCCCGCCATCCCCGGAATCCGCCTGGTGAACCTCCGCTGCTCTCCCTCGAGAGCAAGAACATCTTATGGAAGCAAAGGGGAAGACGGTGGCAAGATACAGATCGGACATTGTTTCATTAAATGGCGAAACATGCTCTCGGGGCTGGATGGCTCGCTCCTGTTCCTACGTTCCAAAGAGTGGCAGAAAGGTTTCGGGACGAAATCTCTGACCTTAGCGCTTGATCGGTTGAAGTTATGGCCACGGTTGTTGGAGTGCAGAGCTCTCAGCAGGTTGCAAGGCTGGAGGAGGTTACAGGAATAGGGAAGGGTGAGGCCATGGAGGGGTTTGAACATGACTCTGGAAATCTTTTAATCAAGCCATTACTAAAATGGGAGCTATGCTATCTCCTCGAACCACATTTTCCCCCTTTTTCTCCACAGCCTTTCATATTCTTCCATTTCAAATGCAATTTAATAATAATAATCTTTTATTATTATCACAAGTAGGCTTACATTAACACTGCAATGAAGTTACTGTGAAAAGCCCCTCGTCGCCACATTTCGGAACCTGTTCAGGTACACTGAGGCAGAATTCAGAATGTCCAATTCACCGAACAAGCACGTCTTTCGGGACTTGTGGGAGGAAACCGGAGCACCCGGAGGAAACCCACGCAGACACGGGGAGAACATGCAGACTCCGCACAGACAGTGACCCAAGCCGGGAATCGAACCTGGGACCCTGGAGCTGTGAAGCATCAGTGCTACCTACTGTGCTACCGTACTGCCCATATATAGTTGATCTCACTAGCCACTGGGGGTGAAGTATTCCATGATACTAAATCTCCCCCACAACCACCGCCCCCCCCTCCCCCCGCCTTCATTCCTTGCGTGATAATCCATGATAGTTTATGTTGCTTGTGCTACCAACCAGAAGTACATGTTTGTTTGAAAACCATATGTACGCTCAATACTGAGAAAGCTTGATCTGTTTCTTTTTGGAGGTTATCATTATATCTTGGCCTTCGGTGAACCCAGTGCCCCCCTCCCAGTTCTTTTGTTGAAGAGAAAAGGATGGTTCAACACTTTGTTAAAAAACAAAACAGGATCCATTAGCTTTCAGGAAACGAAAACCCGGCAACGTATGTTTTGAACATTATTTCCATGTCAAACCAATGTTATGAATTCTGTTTCCCGTTTGATACTGACTGTCAATAAGTTGGGTAATTGCATCCCTTCCACTCCTGTCATCAGCCCTCTTGAAGCTTCCTTGCGATCGCATGAGTTGTACCTGAGCATGCTCCGAGGGAGACACGCAAAGGCCGTGCTCGTTTTTCCGATTTCCGAGTCACAGGATACATTTCTCTGATCTTCTAAGTTTGTTTGCTGGTATGTTTTGCAAATATAATGGAGTGCAAAGGAAAGGGCAGGATGCCCCTCGCATGCGTCACCCATTCTGTGGAGTTCAGAAGAATGGTAGATAATCTCATTGAAATGTATAAAATTCTTAAGAGGACATGACAGGGTAGATGGTGAGAGACAGTTTCCCTCTGGCTGGAGAATCTATGATGTGGAGATGTCAGCGTTGGACTGGAGTTGGCACAGTAAGAAGTCTTTCGGAGTACAGCTAGCGATTCCAAAAGAACCTGTTGGACTTTAACCTGTTGTTGTAAGACTTCTTACTGTGGAGAATCTAGAACTAGGAAGCAATGTCTCAGCACGAGGGGCCAACCATTTAGAACTGAATGAGGAAAAAGGCTTTCATCGGGAGGTTCAACTCCGATTCAATCTATAAATTTGCAGATGATACGACTGTGGTGGGTCGTATCTCAAACAACGACGAATCAGACTACAGAAGGGAGATAGATCACTTGGTTGCACGGTGTACCGAAAACAACCTCTCTCTAAATGTCGGAAAGACCAAGGAACTGATCATCGACTTTAGGAGGCGCAGCACGACACACACTCCCGCCTGCATCAATGGCTCCGAAGTGGAGATGGTCGATAGCTTTAAGTTCCTGGGAGTCACCATCACCAACAGTCCTGGTCCACTCACGTTGATGCAACAGTCAAGAAAGTCCAACAACATCTCTACTTCCTACGGAAGCTAAAGAAATTTGGTATGTCTGCATCAACTCTCACAAACTTTTACAGATGTGTGACAGAGAGAGCATCCTATCCGGCTGCATTACAGCCTGGTATGGCAACTGCTCGGCCCGAGGTCGCAAGAAACTGCAGAGTGTGGTGAACTCAGCCCAACGCATCACACACAAGCTTGCCATCCTTCCATTGATTCTGTCTGCACCTCCCGCTGCCTCAGGAAGGCAGACAGCATTATCAGAGACCCCTCCCACCCAGGCTTTGGCCTCTTCCAGACCCTTCCATCTGGCAGAAGATACAGAAGTCTGAAGACTCGCACATCCAGACATAGGAACAGCTTCTTCCCCACAGCTACAAGACTCCTCAACGACTCCCCCTCGGACTGATCTGTTCCCTATAAGAACACTATTTATGACACCCTATGCTGCCCTTGTTTGGCCTTGTTCCGCACTGTAACCAATCACTGTTTGTCAATGTACCATGTGTCAATGTTCTCTGTTAATTATTCTTTTGTCTACTATGTACGTACTGTGTACGTTCCCTCGGCCGCAGGAAAACACTTTTACTGTACTTCGGTACATGTGACAATAAATATTAATCAATCAATCTATCATTCTTGAGTATAGCTGTGATGGAAGGAGTCCACAACAAAGGAGCAGGAGTTTAAAATTAGAGCCAAGTGATTTAGAGGTGAGGTCAGGAAGAGCTTCTTCAGGGGTGGGAACATCTGAAGATCTCTCCCCATGAAAAGCTGTTGGGTCAGGGGTCAACTAGAGTTTTCAACATGGGGATTGATAGATTTTTGTCAGGCAAGAGTATTAATGGATTTTTATTAACGGATCATGAGTGCACTGATGCAGTGGGCCCTGTGGCACAGTGGGTAGCTTCCCTGCCTCTGAGCCGGATGCTCTGGGTTCTCATCCCACCCCAGAAATTGATGGCCATGGAAGGTGGGTTCCCCCCCCCCCCCCAATAGCAGCAGAGAGATAGAGGAACAGATTGGGCGGCAGATCTTGGAAAGGTGCAGAAGTAACAGAGTTGTTGTCATGGGTGACTTCAACTTCCTTAATATTGACTGGAACCTCCTTAGTGCAAATGGTTTGGATGGAGCAGATTTTGCCAGGTGTGTACAGGAAGGTTTCCTGACTCAATATGTAGATAGGCCGACTATGGGGGGAGGCCATATTGGATTTGGTGCTCGGCAACGAACCAGGTCAGGTGTCAGATGTCTCGGTGGGAGAGCATTTCGGTGACAGTGACCACAACTCCTTGACCTTTACCATAGTCATGGAGAGGGATAGGAACAGACAGTATGGGAAGGTATTTAACGTGGGCAAGTGCGAGGTCTTGCACTTTGGAAAAAAGAATAGAGGCATGGACTATTTTCTAAACGGTGACAAAATTCATAATGCTGAAGTGCAAAGGGACTTGGGAGTCCTAGTCCAAGATTCTCTAATGGTAAACTTGCAGGTTGAGTCCGTAATTAAGAAAGCAAATGCAATGCTGTCATTTATCTCAAGAGGCTTGGAATATAAAAGCAGGGATGTACAGGGTGGGTTTTCTCCAGGTGCTCCGGTTTCCTCCCACAGTCCAAAGATGTGCAGGTTAGGTGGATTGGCCATGATAAATTGCCCTTAGTGTCCAAAATTGCCCTTAGTGTTGGGTGGGGTTACTGGGTTATGGGGATAGGGTGGAGGTGTTGACCTTGGGTAGGGTGCTCTTTCAAAGAGCCGGTGCAGACTCGATGGGCCGAATAGCCTCCTTCTGCACTGTAAATTCTATGATAATCTATGATTAGCAGGGGAGACTAGGACCCGGGGGCACAGCCTTAGAATAAAAGGGAATCACTTTAGAACAGAGATGAGGAGAAATTTCGTCAGCCAGAGAGTGGTGGGTATGTGGAATTCATTGCCACAGAGGGCGGTGGAGGCCGAGACGTTGAGTGTCTTTAAGACAGAAGTTGATAAATTCTTGATTTCTCGAGGAATTAAGGGCTATGGAGAGAGAGCGGGTAAATGGAGTTGAAATCAGCCATGATTGAATGGTGGAGTGGACTTGATGGGCCGAATGGCCTTACTTCCGCTTCTATGTCTTATGGTCTTATGGTCTTAATTGGGGAGGGGAAATTATACTGCTATTGTACAGGAGCTGAGGAGCATAAAGTGGGAACAATTGTTCTTGGGGAAATGCACAACAGTAATGTGGGGATTGTTTAAGGAGCACTTGCTGCGAGTGCTGGATAGTTTTGTCCCACTGAGACGAGGAAGGAATGGAAAGGTGAAAGAGCCTTGGGTGGCAAGAGAAGGGGAGCTTCTAGTCAAGAGGACGAAGGAAGCTTATGTAAGGTTGAGGAAGCAAGGATCTGACTCGGCTCTAGAGGGTTACAAGGTAGCCAGGACGGAACTCAAAAATGGACTTGGAGAGCTCGAAGAGGGCATGAAAAAGCCCTGGCGGGAAGGATTAGGGGAAACCCCAAGGCGTTCTACACTTATGTGAGAAATAAGAGGATGATCAGAGTGAGTAGGGCCGATCAGGGATAGTGGAGGGAACTTGTGCCTAGAGTCTGAGGAGATGGGGAGGCCCTAAATGAATATTTTGCTTCAGTATTCACCAGAGAGAGGGACCTTGTTGCTCATGAAAACAGTGTGAACCAGGTTAATAGACTCAAACAGATTGATGTTAAGACGGAGGTGTGCTGGAAATTTTGAAAAGCATCAGGATAGATAAGTCCCCTGGGCCTGACGGGATATACCCAAGGTTACTACGGGAAGCGAGGGAGGAGATTGCTGCGCCGTTGGCAATGATTTTTTGCGTCCTCACTCTCCACTGGAGTATTACCGGATGATTGGAGGGAGGCGAATGTTGTTCCACTGTTCAAGAAAGGGAATAGGGAAATCCCTGGGAATTACAGACCAGTCAGTCTTACGTCTGTGGTGAGCAAAATATTGGAAAGGATTCTGAGCGATAGGATTTATGATTATTTAGAAAAACATAGAACATAGAACATTACAACGCAGTACAGGCCCTTCAGCCCTCGATGTTGCGCCGACCTGTGAAACCACTCTAAAGCCCATTTAGACTATTCCCTTATCGTCCATATGTCTATCCAATGACCATTTGAATATCCTTAGTGTTGGCGAGTCCACTACTGTTGCAGGCAGGGCATTCCACACCCTTACTACACTCTGAGTAAAGAACCTACCTCTGACGTCTGTCTTATATCTATCTCCCCTCGATTTAAAGCTATGTCCCCTCGTGCAAGACATCACCATCCGAGGAAAAAGGCTCTCACTGTCCACCCTATCCAATCCTCTGATCATCTTGTATGCCTCAATTAAGTCACCACTTAACCTTCTTCTCTCTAACGAAAACAGACTCAAGTCCCTCAGCCTTTCCTCATAAGATCTTCCCTCCATACCAGGCAACATTCTGGTAAATCTCCTCTGCACCCTTTCCAATGCTTCCATATCCTTCCTATAATGCGGTGACCAGAATTGCACGCAATACTCTAAATGCGGCCGCACCAGAGTTTTGTACAGCTGCAACATGACCTCATGGCTCCGAAACCCAATCCCTCTACCAATAAAAGCTAACACACCGTACGCCTTCTTAACAACCCTCTCAACCTGAGTGGCAACTTTCAGGGATCTATGTACATGGACACCGAGATCTCTCTGCTCATCCACACTGTCAAGAATCTTACCATTAGCCCAGTACGCTGTCGTCCTGTTATTCCTTCCAAAATGAATCACCTCACACTTTTCTGCATTAAACTCCATTTGCCACCTCTCAGCCCAACGCTGCAGCTTATCTATGTCCCTCTGTAACTTGTAACATCCTTCCGCACTGTCCACAACTCCACCGACTTTAGTGTCATCTGCAAATTTACTCACCCATCCTTCTACGCCCTCCTCCAGGTCATTTATAAAAATGACAAACAGCAGTGACCCCAAAACAAATCCTTGTGGTACACCACTAGTAACTGGACTCCAGTCTGAACACTTCCCATCAACCACCACCCTTTGTCTTCTTCCAGCTAGCCAATTTCTGATCCAAACTGCTAAATCTCCCTGAATCCCATGCTTCCATATTTTCTGCAGTAGCCTACTGTGGGGAACCTTATCAAGTGCTTTACTGAAATCCATATACACCACATCAACTGCTTTACACTCATCCACCTGTTTGGTCACCGTCTCAAATAACTCAATAAGGTTTGTGAGGCACGACCTACCCTTCGCAAAACGTGTTGACTATGTCTAATCAAATTATTCCTTTCCAGATGATTATACACCCTATCTCTTATAAACCTTTCCAAGATTTTGCCCACAACAGAAGTAAGGCTCACTGGTCTATAGTTACCGGGGTTGTCTCTACTCCCCTTCTTGAACAAGGGGACAACATTTGCTATCCTCCAGTCTTCTGGCACTATTCCTGTTGACAAAGATGACTTAAAGATCAAAGCCAAAAGCTCAGCAATCTCCTCCCTAGCTTCCCAGAGAATCCTAGGATAAATCCCATCCGGTCCAGGGGACTTATCTATTTTCACCCTTTCCAGAATTGTTAACACCTCCTCCTTATGAACCTCAAGCCCTTCTAGTCCAGTAGCCTGAATCTCAGTATTCTCCTCGACAACATTGTCTTTTTCCTGTGTGAATACTAACGAAAAATATTCATTTAGCACCTCTCCTATCTACTCGGACTCCAAGCACAGCTTCCCACTACTGTCCTTGACTGGCTCTACTCATAGTTTGTTTAAAGATAGTCAGCATGTCTTTGTGAGGGGCAGGTCATGCCTCACAAGCCTCATTGAATTCTTTGAGGATGTGACGAGACACATTGATGAAGGTCGGGCAGTGGATGAGGTGTGTATGGATTTCAGTAAGGCATTTGATAAGGTTCCCCATGGTAGGCTCATTCAGAAAGTTAGGGGGCATGGGATACAGGGAAATTTGGCTGTCTGGATACAGAATTGGCTGGCTGAAAGAAGACAGCGAGTGGTAGTGGATGGAAAGTATTCCGCCTAGAGATCGGTGACCAGTGGTGTCCCACAGGGATCTGTTCTGGCACCTCTGCTCTTTGTGGTTTTTATAAATGACTTGGATGAGGAAGTGGAAGGGTGGGTTAATACGTTTGCCGATGACACAAAGGTTGGTGGAGTTGTAGATAGTGTCGAGGGCTGTTGCAGGTTACAACAGGACATTGACAGGATGCAGAGCTGGGCTGAGAAGTGGCAGATGGAGTTCAACCTAAATAAATGTGAAGTGATTCATTTTGGAAGGTCGAATTTGAATGCTGAATACAGGGTTAAAGGCAGGATTCTTGGAAGTGTGGAGGAACAGAGGGATCTTGGGGTCCACGTACATAGATCCCTCAAAGCTGTCACCCAGGTTGAGAGGGTTGTTAAGAAGGCGTATGGTGTGTTGGCTTTCATTAACAGGGGGATTAAGTTTAAGAGCCACGAGGTTTTCCTGCAGCTTTATAAAAACCCTGGTTCGACCACACTTGGAATATTGTGACTAGTTCTGGTTGCCTCATTATAGGAAGGATGTGGATGCTTTGGAGAGGGTACAGAGGAGATTTACCAGGATGCTGCCTGGACTGGAGGGCATGTCTCATGAAGAAAGGTTGAGGGAGCCCGGGCTTTTCTCACTGGAGTGAAGAAGGCAGAGAGGTGACTTGATAGAGGTGTAAAAGGTGATGAGAGGCATGGATAGAGTGGATAGCCAGAGACTTTTCCCCAGGGTAGAAATGGCTGTCACGAGGGGACATAATTTTAAGGTGATTGGAGGAAGGTATCGGGGAGATGTCAGAGGTAGGTTCTTTACACAGAGAGTGGTGGGTGCGTGGAATGCACTGCCAGCATTGTGGAGGTGTGGAGTCAGAGTCATTAGGGACATTTAAGCGACTCTTGGACAGGCACATGGACAGCAGTAAATTGAAGGGGTGTAGGTTAGGTTGATCTTAGATTAGGATAAATGGTCGGCACAACATCGTGGGCTGAAGGGCCTGTACTGTGCTGGACTGTTCTATGTTCTATAACCCGTCCAAACGGGTTGAATAGTCAGTCGCCTGTAAGCCCTTCCAATACGGCAATCGCAGGAGGCAAGAGTGGGAGAGTCTCCTGGTCAACCACCCTTTGTGTGGAGTGACACCCCTCCAGCTATAACCTCTGGCATAGGTCATAGGATATGAACTAGGCAGTCACCTAGTGGGGGCGGGGAGGGGTTTCAAAAAAAACTGTCTGCTTGTAAAGAAAACAAACTGAAAACTGGCTGGACTTGTATTGATGGGCAAATAAGAAATTTGTTTCCACTTTCACAGCAGTTCGGTTATTAAATTTGAAAGGAAAGGGATTGTGTTCATTATTCCAGCTGTGTTTTCCTTTTAGAAAAAGTGGCGAAATTTCATCTTGGTCACGGTTTTAAAAAAGCCTTTTAAACTGACTTGTGTCAGCGGCGAGGCCGCCTCGCAATGCTACTGTGACAATCTGCTCACCCACCCACATTCTTTCATTGGGTGTGAATCGAGGCATCTTTTAGTTAAAGTCAATGCACTACTGAAAATCAATTTATGTGATACAGATTGCGCACAATTCTCTGATAAGTAAAGATTTAAACTATCCTGAATGTTATTTCCAGTGTCTCTGCTGTTAGACTCAATCAAGCGTTTGAGATTCATTTCTGTTTCAAAATATGGATTGGACATTCTGAATTCTCCCTCCGTGTACCCAAACAGGCGCCAAACTGTGGCGACTAGGTGATTTTCACAGTAACTTCATTGCAGTGTTAATGTAAGCCTACTTGTGAGAATAATAAAGATAATTATTGTATAGTATTGGGGGGGAGGGGGGTGGTGGAGAGTTACAAGAAATTAGCAAATGCTGCTGGATTTAGTAACACACAGAAATGAAATGCAAATATTTTTAATTAAGCTTTTGACAAGAAAGCAAAGTCCAGCAGCTGAATGGCAATATTTTTTAAAATTCTGATATTAAAAATAGCTTTTCAATTTTGGGTAGTTATTGTCTGGGGGCCGGCTTGTCCAATCTTTTCGATTGGAGGTGGGGGCACTTTCAAAATTTTCTTACTCAAGGGACCGAATGGAAAATCTCAGAAAGATAAATGATGGCACATCATCAAACATGATTTTTTTTTTAAACTGAGGTTTTCTGCTCTTCTTCAGCGATCACCCGTTAACGAGTATGATTGTCCGCTAAAGAAAGTCTGTGTGACTGGTCATGGGGTCTGTGGGTTCTTGCGAGGCTGATGAGAAAAGATCCGGGAGCTGCATCTTCAACCGCACACTTTGCAGGTGTTTCCAGGGGGTGGGATCGGTCCTTGCACTCTAGATCGCTGGCATTCCTTTCTCAGGCTCCTTTTCTGGGCCTCCTCTTGCCGTCGGGTGACCTTGAAGAAGAATTCATCATCATAGAATCCCTACAGTGCAGAAGGAAGCCACTCGACACATCAAGTCTGCACTGACTCTCCGAAAGAACAGGCGACCAAGGCTCATTCCCCCGCCCACCCAGCCCTATCCCCCCCCTAACCTAACCTGCAGGCCCCCGTCACTAAGGGGCAATTTAGCGTGGCCAATCCCCCTGATCTGCACATCTTTGGGCTGTGGGAGGAAATCGGAGCAGCCGGAGGAAACCCACGCAGACACGGGGTGAATGTGCAGACTCCGCACAGGCAGTCACCCGAGACTGGAATTGAACTCGGGTCCCTGGCGCTGTGAGGCAACAGTGCTAACCACTGAGCCGCTTTTCAACCAGGAGGTTCCTCCAAGTAGATCTCTTCTGAGCAAAGGTCTCCCAGGCATTGACGTCTATGTTGCATTTCGTTAGGTAAGCCTTTAGGGTGTCTTTCTTAGTCCTCCCCTTGTTCGGGAGTCTTCCTCCAGCTGGACAATGATTCACTTTGGCAGTCGGGACTCTGACATCCTAAGCACGTGGCCGGACCAGTGGAGTTGGTTTCGAATTGGATTGGATTGGATTTGTTTATTGTCACGTGTACTGAGGCGAACAGTGAAAAGTATTTTTCTGCGAGCAGCTCAAAAAGATCATTAAATACATGTAAAGGACATAAAAGAAAATACATAATAGGGCAACACAAGGTACACAATTTAATTACATAACACTGGCGTCGGATGAAGCATACAGGGTGTAGTGTTAATGAGGTCAGTCCATAAGAGGGTCATTTAGGAGTCTGGTAACAGTGGGGAAGAAGCTGTTTTTGAGTCTGTTCGTGCGTGTTCTCAGACTTCTGTATCTCCTGCCCGATGGAAGAAGTTGGAAGAGTGAGTAAGCCGGGTGGGAGGGATCTTTGATCATGACCTTGATGCTGATTCTCTTGACTCCTTCAAGGACACTGATGTTAGTCTACTTGTCCTCCCAGCTTATGCAGAAAATCTGTCTCAGACAGTGTTGATAGTGGACCTTGAGGTGGCATCTGAACATAGTCCATGTTTACGAGCCATGTAAAAGAGTTGGGAGGACAACATCCTTGTACACAAGGACCTTGGTGTCAGCATGGATGTCGCGGTCGTCAAAGACTCCTGTCCTTAGTTGACTGAAGCATGTGCTGACGGATTGGATACAATGTTGGATCTCTGCATCAGTGTCAGCCTTAGAAGAGGCATGGTTCCCCAGGTGCGGGAAATGTTCCACGTTTGGTCAGGTTTCCACATTGTTCATGCCCTGGGGAGTGTTGATATAGGGCTTGAGTCATCTTGAGGTTGAGGCTGAGACCGAATCTTTGATATGCTACCATGAAGGAGTCAAGCTTGTAGATTCTCTCCTGAGAGAGTGGAGATGGCGATGTCATCCACATACATGAGCGATGTCAATGTAGTTTTCTTCTTGGATTTAGAATTCTTTTCCAAGTCAGATAGTTTACAAAGTGATGCTATTTTAAAGGCAGAGCAACCTTGTCTGGAGACAAGGGAAAGACTGAAACTAATCAAGTGAAGCAGCCATTGGAAGACCTTCAGATAGAGTAAGGAAGGGTTCTCATAAGAGCCAGGATCTGCTTTGTAATACATGGAGCACAGTGGTTAGCACTGCTGCTTCACAGCTCCAGGGTCCCAGGTTCGATTCCCAGCTTGGGTCACTGTCTGTGCGGAGTCTCCACGTTCTCCCTGGGTGGGATTCTCCCAGCCCTCGCCGGGCCGGAGATTCCCCGCAACCGCGCTACGCCACCCCTACGCCGGCACGGGTTTCTCCGCGGAGCGGAGAATCGGTGCCATTGGCACCGGCGTGTTTGGTGCGGCGCCAGTTGCGGGCCGCTCTAGGCAGCCGGGCCGCCAATTCTCCGGCCCGGATGGGCCGAGCGGCTGCTCTGAAAAGGCAGAGTCCCACCGGCACCATCCACACCTGGTCACAGCCGGCGGAAACTCTGCGTGCAGGGTTGGGGGGGGGCAGCCTGTGGGGGGGGGGGGGGGGGGGGGTCCGACCCCGGGGGGGCCCACCGATCGGCGGGCAGGCCTCTCGCTCCCCGGGCATACTTTCTTACGCGCCGGCCCTTGAACCCCCGCGCCATGTTGCGACGGGGCCGGCACATTGAGGGAGGCCACCGCGCATGCACAGGTTCGCGCCGGCTCCACTGCGCATGTCCTCGTTGACGGCGGCGCCACAGCGCATGCGCGGCCCACAGTTCGCGCCGGATGGGAGGCTGGAGCGGCGTGAACCTCTCCAGCATCGTGCTCGCCCCATGTAGGGGCCATAATCGGTACTCCCAGCGGCCCGATGGTGTGGACACTCTGCCGCCGAATGAGAGAATGCCGCCCAGGGTGTCTGCGGGGTTTCCTCCGGGTGCTCCGGTTTCCTCCCACAAGTCCCAAAAGACGTGCTGTTAGGTGAATTGGACATTCTGAATTTTCCCTCTGTGTACCCGAACAGGGGCCGGAATGTGGTGACTAGGGGCTTTTCACAGTAACCTCATTGCAGCGTTAATGTAAGCCTACTTGTGACACTAATAAAGATTATGATTATTATTATGTGGGGCATTCGAATTTCTAATTGACAAACACTTGTATTATCACTGAGCAGGACAAAATCGAGCTGATGTCACAAGACAGTTTTGGGAATCCAGATTCGAAACATTAGCTCTGTTCTCTCTCCACAGATGCTGTCAGACTTGCTGAGATTGTCCGGCATTTTTTGTTTTTGTGTCATAAGACAATGTCTGGTTGTTTTGGACCAATGTTTGAGACAATTCTAGTTTCTCTGGTGATGATTCATTAAGCATCATCTTCTTATCCTATACAACACTAATTAAATCTGTTCCGACACCCTGGGCTAGTGCGCGGTCAATTCCACCCCACAGTCCCCGAGTCCCAACATTAGTAAATTGCATGGTTTCCTGAGACCTTTGACCCTTGGCTGCTCCAATGACTGACAGGCACCAGATTTGTAAGTAAAATATTTTTTTTAACTGTTTATTTATAACAAGAGAAGAGATAAACATGTAATGGTAATAACAGAACAACAGTCTGCAAATGGCTCCCCAAAGCCCGTCCCACCCTTCACCCAGACACATACAACACATTCACATGGAGGAGGTAGGGAAAGGATCAAAAATAATAGGGATTAAAAGTGCATGAGCTGAATCTTTGCTGCTGAGGTTGTAGTCTTTGCAGTGGGCGATCTTGAAATCATCAGTTGGTTTGGATCTTTTAGTATTTACCTTCAGTTGGACAATGTGGGCTATAGGAATTACTCTAGAGAGTCACTTTCATTTGCCTGATCTCCACCAGCTTGACTCTCAGTCTCACTGAGCCAATCTTAGAATCCCCTGCATGAGAGTTTAAAAGAGTGTTTTCCGTCCACTCTAACCCACAAATGCTTGTCTGCCTTTTCTCTGTGCAGGGTACTGGCTGTGGTATGGAGAAAGCAAAGGGCCTGGACTTCAGGACCCATTTTGGGTTCTCAGTAGAGATATCAGCCTGGGCTTTTCCCAGCCTTCACAGAGGTTCAACATGCACAGGCCTGTCTGGAAAGACTTCTTGCAGCATTCAAATCAGGAGTCAATCCTTCACAGGCCTGGCTGGGTAGATCCAGTGTTTCAAATCTGCCTCTGGCAGCCCTCAATGTCTAAGCAGGACCTGTTCTTCCTTGGGTATGAGCAATACTGAATAAAAATGGAACTGCCGCTTCTTTTCCCCAGCAACCCCTGGGGTGCTCCACTAATCACAATCGAGAATAGAGTATGTCCCGGAATCCCAGAAGAGTCAATTGGCTGCTAGCCAAGTCCATCAGAGTGATATTGCGGGGCTTTGGATTGAGGGATGTGCCTGGGCCAGTTTAGAGAGCAGATTGCAGTGGGGATGGGGTGGTGGATTGGGTTCAAATGTTTATAGTTTAAAACCCCAAATCAGCAATGTTGCAGCAGCCAACAAGACAATACTTAAAAGGGACACAAGGATAATCACGGACTTAAAAGGGGTTCCTTATAAATCATGTTGCTAAACACACTGACTGCCCCAAGGTGTCCCAATCATTGTTCTTAAACATGCAAATTACTATTTAATAGAATCATAGAATTTTACAGCACAGAAGGAGGCCATTCGGCCCATTGCATCTGTACCGGCTCTCGAAAGAGCTACCTAGCTCATCCCATTCCCCAGCCCTTTCTCCGTAGCCCTCCGAATTCTATATTATCTGAAACTATACCCCAGTACATTCACTTGTGAATTTTCTTTAGTGACGCCTAATCATATCGGAGATTATCTGGTTGTATACTTCTGATTCAAAATATTTGAACATCCCTAAAAGAAACTATTTCTTGGACTGTGACGTATTCAGAATTATAATTTGAAGCCATTGAGTTTGTGGTTTCAAATGTGAACAATCCTGTTTCCCTTACTATTGATGAAGAATCCTGGCTGCTTGTCCTCTCCATGTTTATGTCTTAAACTCACGAATATCACACTGTGCCGGGATCCTCAAAACCCTTTGCAATCACGTGGAACAAAAGATCCACATGGGAAAACAACCCTAGTGCTAGTAATAAGTTAAACAAGACCCTGAAGTGTTTGTAAATTCCGCCTGACTGGATGGTTGTAGTAGAAATGGAGGCTGGAATATCCATAAAGAAAAATGTTACACTGTATGCAGAAAGTAAATATATACTGGCAACTATGTATGCCAGAAATGTTAATACAACGGTTAACGCAGATAATGGCACCATCACGATCTCTGACCAGACTCCAGCAGTGGCTCAGGTACTGGACCGAAAACCCCAACATTTTATTTTTCTAAGACTGCAAGGAAAGATCAATTCGCTCCAGGAGCGATTGCAAGAAGAAATAGGGTTTTATTATCATTCCAATATTAAACTTTTTAACTTCAAAACCAAAAAGAACAGTTTACTCGCTGTCATGTGAGAGTACCTTTAAGAAATGGGTGTTTTTTTATAGAATAACTGTCGAGGGTGTACCTTTAAGAAATGGGTGTTTACTACTGCAGTGATGTCAGAGTGTGGGTGGAGCTGGGCTGTCCGTCAGCTTTTAGTTTCACTTTGAGAAAAAGCTTGGGTGTGTCTGTGTTTTTTTGGTTTTGTTTCAGTGTTGGAGCTGCAGTCAGCCAGAGAAGGTGTAATGTTGTTCTTTCTGCCATGTAAAGACTATCTCTTGATCATTTCATGAATTCAGAGTGATAACTGTTCTCAGTAGTGAATTTAAATCTGATGTGCTTCTGTTAAAAGTTTTTTTAAAAGTCTTATGGATGTTAAAAAGAAAGTTTAAGGATTACTTAGTGTTATATTCTTTGGGGGTTGTATTTGAATTGATGGTTGCTAAGATGTTCACTGTATGTTTTAAAAAGGTTAACTTGAGTTGATAGAATAAACATTGTTTTGCTTTGAAAAATGTCTGCTGCACCACACCTGTAGAGTGGGCCGTGTGCTCCTCATAAAACAATCTATTAAAAGTTGTGGGTCAGGTGAACTCCATGATACACTTTGGGGTTCTCTAAACCCTGGCCCATAACAAATTGGGGAGCTCGTCCGGGATAAAAGTCTATCTATTGGATTGGCTTAGTGAACTTAAAGAAAGTGAGGGGTGAGCATATTGTGGTTGCTTTTCAGGTGTGGTATTCCAATTTAAGTGGGGAGTGTGTTGTGGACAATGGTTCTTTCAGAGGCTCTGAAGTTTTTGGGGTGGAGGCAGTCACACGCAGTACCTTACGGACAGAGACTAAAAGCAGACTGTTAGATTTGGCAAAAACATTACAGTTAACATTACCAGACAAAATGCGAAAAGATGAGGTAATTATGGCGGTGGCTAAACATTTAAAGTTGTCTGAGATACAGTTTGACTCATTAGAAATGGCAAAAATTCAGTTACAAATTAAACAAATGGAACATGATGAATACGAAAGAAATAGAGAGGAAAAAGAAAGAGAGAGGAAAAAGAAAGAGAGAGAGTTTGAACTTCGGAAAATGGCCATGAAACATGACAGTCAGTTAAAATTGGTGGATTTAAAGGGAAATGTACAGTTTGAGGATAGTGATGAGGATAGTGAGAAAGAGCGTCAAAGTCGAAGGCTTGGTGGGAATCTATTTAAATATGTCCAAGCATTGCCAAGGTTTGACGAGAAGGTGGTAGAAGCCTTTTTCATTTCATTTGAGAAGGTGGCTAAACAAATAAAATGGCCACAAGACATGTGGGTATTACTGATTCAGACAAAGCTGGTAGGTCGGGCTAGTGAAGTCTTTGCATCACTACCGGAGGAGGTATCTGGGATGTATGAAGAGGTGAAAAAATCCATCTTAGGTGCTTGTGAACTAGTGCCTGAAGCTTACAGACAAAGGTTTGGAAATTTAAGGAAAGAATTTGGTCAAACATGGAGTTTGAATTCACTGCTACAATGACAGAGAGATGGTTCTAAGATGGGCGAAGAAAACTCGGAGCTGCAGGTGGGAGAACGCGGTGATCCGCGTGTACCAGGATTGGAGTGCGGAGGTGGCGAGAAGGAGGGCAAGTTTCAACTGGGCCAAGCCGGTGCTCCACAAAAAGAAGGTTAAATTTGGAATGTTGCAGCCGGCTAGACTGTGGGTCACACACCAAGGGAAGCACCACTACTTTGAGACGGCAGAAGAGGCCAGGGAAAGGGGGAAGTTGCCCCCGACTATGTCGGAGGCAAAGATATCGTTACTCTTAAAGAAGGAAAAAGACCCGCTGCAGTGCGGGTCTTACAGGCCTATTTCCCTCCTGAATGTGGATGCTAAGCTCCTGGCCAAGGTGATGGCGACAAGGATAGAGGATTGTGTCCCGGGGGTGGTCCACGAGGATCAAACTGGGTTCGTTAAGGGGAGACAGCTGAACACGAATATACGGAGGATGCTAGGGGTGATGATGATGGGGAGGCGGAGATAGTGGTGGCGATGGACGCTGAGAAAGCATTTGACAGAGTGGAGTGGGACTACCTATGGGAAGTGTTGAAGAGATTTGGTTTTGGAGAGGGGTTTATTGGATGGGTACAGCTGCTATATAGGGCCCCGGTGGCAAGTGCGATCACGAACAGGCAGAGGTTCGACTACTTCCGTCTTTATAGAGGGACAAGACAGGGGTGTCCCCTGTCTCCGTTACTGTTTGCATTGGCAATTGAGCCGCTGGCCATAGCACTGAGGGGCTCTAGGAAGTGTGGGGGAGTACTCAGGGGAGGAGAAGAACACCGGGTATCATTGTATGCAGATGATCCATTGCTGTATGTTGCGGACCCATTGGAGGGGATGCCTGAGATAATGTGGACACTCAGGGAGTTTGGGGAATTTTCGGGGTACAAATTGAATATGGGGAAGAGTGAGTTGTTTGTGGTGCATCCGGGGGAGCAGAGCAGGGGAATAGATGATTTACCGCTGAGGAGGGTAACAAGAGATTTCCAGTACTTAGGGATCCAGATAACCAGGAACTGGGGAACCCTACATAGGCTTAATTTAACACGATTGGTGGAACAGATGGAGAAGGATTTTAAGAGATGGGACATGGTGTCCCTGTCACTGGTGGGCAGGGTGCAGGCGGTCAAAATGGTAGTCCTCCCGAGATTTCTTTTTGTGTTCCAATGCCTACCGGTGATGGTTACGAGGGCTTTTTTCAAAAAAATTGAGAAGAGTGTTATGAGCTTTGTGTAGGCTGGGAAGACCCCAAGAGTGAGGAGGGGGTTTTTGCAGCGTAGCAGGGATAGGGGGGGACTGGCACTGCCGAGCTTAAGTGATTATTATTGGGCCGCCAATATCTCAATGGTGTGTAAGTGGATGGGAGAAGGGGAGGGAGCGGCGTGGAAGAGACTGGAAATGGCGTCCTGTAAAGGAACCAGCCTACAAGCATTGGCGACGGCGCCGTTGCCGTTCTCCCCGAAGAAATACACCACAAGTCCAGTGGTGGTGGCAACGCTGAAAATCTGGGGGCAGTGGAGACGGCATAAGGGAATGACGGGTGCCTCGGTGCGGTCCTCGATAAGGAATAATCATAGGTTTGTCCCGGGGAGAATAGATGGGGGATTTAGAACATGGCAGAGAGCAGGGATTGTGCAACTGAGTTTGTGAGTCTGGGAGCGCTGACGGAAAAATACGGGTTGCCCCAGGGGAATGCATTTCGGTATATGCAATTGAGGGCTTTTGTGAGGCAACAGGTGAGGGAATTTCCGCAGCTCCCGACGCAGGAGATTCAGGATAGAGTGATTTCGGGGACATGGGTGGGGGATGGTAGGGTGTCAGCTATATACAGGGAAATGAGAGACGAGGGGGAGATCATGGTGGATGAGCTGAAGGGAAAATGGGAAGAAGAGCTGGGGGAAGAGATCGAAGAGGGGCTGTGGGCAGATGCCCTACGCACGGTAAATTCTTCGTCCTCATGTGCCAGGCTTAGCCTGATACAATTCAAGGACTTGCACAGGGCGCACATGACCGGAGCAAGGCTCAGTAAATTTTTCGGGGTAGAGGATAGGTGTGGGAGATGCGCGAGAAGCCCAGCGAACCACACCCACATGTTTTGGTCATGCTCGGCACTGCATGGGTTCTGGGTGGGGGTGGCAAATGTGCTTTCGAAGGTGGTGGGGGTCCGGGTCGAGCCAAGCTGGGGGTTGGCTATATTCGGGGTTGCAGAAGAGCCGGGAGTGCAGGAGGCAAGAGAGGCTGATGTTTTGGCCTTTGCGTCCCTAGTAGCCCGGCGAAGGATATTGTTAATGTGGAAGGAAGCTAAACCCCCGGGCGTGGAGGCCTGGATAAACGACATGGCAGGGTTTATAAAACTGGAACGGATAAAATTCGCACTAAGAGGTTCGGCTCAAGGGTTCACCAGGCGGTGGCAACCGTTCATTGACTATCTCGCAGAACGATAAAGGAACTGGGAAAGTAGCAGCAGCAACCCAGGGGTGGAGGGGGGGGGGGGCTCGGGGGGGTCCTCAGGGGTGTTTTTGTATGGATATTTTTACTTGGATATGTATATTGGCTTGTTTGACTTTATTATTTGGGAGAGTTAATGTTTTGTTATGGCAGTTGCCATTTAGTTTCTATATTATTTATTTATTTGTTAAAAACGGTCACTATTATTTATATTGTTTTATTGTTATAAAGGGGAAACATTTTTGTACTGTTTTGTTTGGCTGAAATAAGATTTGAATAAAATATATTTTTTTTTAAAAACATGGAGTTTGAAAGGATCAAACAGAATAATTTTGATAGGTGGAAAAGGGCTTTGAAAATAGACCAAACGTATGAAACTCTCAGAGAAATTATGCTTTTGGAGGAGTTTAAAAATTCAATTCCTGATGCAATGAGAACTCATGTGGAAGAGCAGAGGGTTAAAACTGCGAGATTAGCAGCAGAAATTGAACAATGATCACAATTGAACTTTGAATTGAACAGTGACCACAATTCAGTAAGTTTTAAAGTGCTGGTGGACAAGGATAAGAGTGCTCCTGGGGTGAATGAGCTAAATTGGGGGAAGGCTAATTATAACAATATTAGGCGGGAACTGAAGAACCTTGATTGGGGGTGGATGTTTGAGGGCAAATCAACATCTGACATGTGGGAGGCTTTCAAATGTGAGTTGAAAGGAATTCAGGACCGGCATGTTCCTGTGCGGAAGAAGGATAAATACGGCAAATTTCGGGAACCTTGGATAACGAGAGATATTGTAGGCCTCGTCAAAAAGAAAAAGGAGTCATTTGTCAGGGCTAGAAGGCTGGGAACAGACGAAGCCTGTGTGGAATATAAGGAAAGTAGGAAGGAACTTAAGCAAGAAGTCAGGAGGGCTAAAAGGGGTCACGAAAAGTCATTGACAAACAGGGTGAAGGAAAATCCCAAGGCTTTTTACACATACATAAAAAGCAAGAGGGTAGCCAGGGAAAGGATTGGCCCACTGAAGGACAGGCGAGGGAATCTATGTGTGGAGCCAGAGGAAATGGGCGAGGTAATAAATGAATACTTTGCATCAGTATTCACCAAAGAGAAGGAATTGGTGGATGTTGAGCCTGGAGAAGGGTGTGTAGATAGCCTGGGTCACATTGAGATCCAAAAAGACGAGGTGTTGGGTGTCTTGAAAAATATTAAGGTAGATAAGACCCCAGGGCCTGATGGGATCTACCCCAGAATACTGAAGGAGGCTGGAGAGGAAATTGATGAGGCCTTGACAGAAATCTTTGGATCCCCACTGTCTTCAGGTGATGTCCCGGAGGACTGGAGAATAGCCAATGTTGTATCGTAAAAATCATGTGTTGATGAGAAAATGGAGACTTTTACATATGCAGGCAGATGAAAAGTGGGCAAAAGTTCATCAAGTAGTATTGCCGGTAGGGTATAGAAAGGAGGTGTTGAGAGTTGCACATGAGGTACCAGTGGGAGGTCATTTGGGAATAAGGAAAACTCAAGCTAAAATCCAAAAACATTGTTATTGGCCTGGACTACATAAAGATGTAGTTAAATTTTGTCAGTCATGTCACACATGTCAAGTGATAGGGAAACCTCAAGCAGTGATAAAACCAGTGCCCTTAATATCCATTCCAGCACTTGAGGAACCTTTTACAAGGGTCCTAATTGATTGCATAGGACCGCTTCCTAAAACGAAAAGTGGGAATCAATATCTTTTTACTGTAATGGATGTGTCTACTAGGTTGCCAGAGGCCATTCCAGTACGTAATATTACAGCTAAAAAGATTGTGGAGGAGTTACTTAAATTCTTTACTAGATATGGACTACCCACAGAAATACAGTTGGATCAAGGACCAAATTTGACCTCAAGGTTATTCAAAGAAGTTATGGATAGCTTAGGAATAAAACAATTTAAATCAACTGCGTACCATCCAGAATCGCAGGGAGCGTTAGAAAGGTGGCATCAGATATTAAAGACAATGTTGAGGGCTTATTGTCAAGATTATCCAGAGGATTGGGATAAAGGAATTCCATTCGTACGGTTTGCAATTAGGGATGCACCTAATGAGTCAACCAAATCCAGTCCTTTTGAACTAATTTTTGGTCATGAGGTAAGAGGACCACTTAAATTGATTAAGGAAAAATTGGTGAGTGAGAAATCGGAAATTACATTATTGGATAACGTGTCAAATTTTAGGGAACAATTAAATAGAGCAGGTGAATTGGCATTTAAAGGTTGCACAAAATGTGATGAAACTGTTTCGGACAAGAAATCCAAAGTTCGTAGTTTTGCCAGTGGAGATAAAGTTTGTGTTGTTACCAGTGGTAGGTGAACCTTTAAAAGCTAGGTTTTGTGGACCTTATCAGATTGAAAGGAAATTAAGTGAGGTTAATTATGTGGTAAAAACGCCAGATAGAAGGAAGACTCACCGAGCGTGTCATGTGAATATGCTTAAAAGGTACTTTCAAAGGGAAGGAGAGCAAAAGTAGGAGGTTTTAATGATTCTAACTCAAAGTGACGAACCAAATCCAGATGACTGTGAATTTGACATACCTCAAATTAAATTGGAAAATGAGGATGTTCTTACAAATTGGGATAAATGGTTGAGATACACACCCTCTACACACCCTCCAGCAACAGTACATCCTTTCTCAGGTAAGGAGACCAAAACTGAACACAATACTCCAGGTGTGGCCTCACTAACACCTTATACAATTGCAGCACAGCCTCCCTCGTCTTAAACTCCATCCCTCTAGCAATGAAGGACAAAATTCCATTTGCCTTCTTAATCACCTGTTGCATCTGTAAACCAACTTTTTGTGACTCATGCACTAGCACACCCAGGTCTCTCTGCACAGCGGCATGTTTTAATATTTTATCATTTAAATAATAATCCCTTTTGCTATTATTCCTACCAAAATGGATAATCTCACATTTGTCAAATTTGTATTCCATCTGCCAGACAGCCCATTCACTTAACCTATCCAAATCCCTCTGCAGACTTCCGGTATCCTCTGCACTTTTTGCTTTACCACTCATCTTAGTGTCATCTGCAAACTTGGACACATTGCCCTTGCTCCCCAACTCCAAAGCATCTATGTAAATTGTAAACAATTGTGTGTCCAACACTGATCCCTGAGGGACACCACTAGCTACTGATTGCCAACCAGAGAAACACCTATTAATCCCCACTCTTTGCTTTCTATTAATTAACCAATCCTCTATCCATGCTAATACTTTACCCTTAATGCCATGCATCTTTATCTTATGCAGCAATCGTTTGTGTGGCACCTTGTCAAAAACTTTCTGGAAATCCAGATATACCACATCCATTGGCTCCCCATTATCTACCGCACTGGTAATGCCCTCAAAAAATCCCACTAAATTAGTTAGGCACGACCTGCCCTTTATGAACCCATGCTGTGTCTGCCCAATAGGACAATTTCCATCCAGATGCCTCACTACTTCTTCCTTGATGATAGATTCCAGCATCTTCCCTCCTACCGAAGTTAAGCTAACTGGCCTATAATTACCCGTTTTCTGCCTAACTCCTTTTTTAAACAGTGGTCTCACGTTTGCTCATTTCCAATCCGCCGGGACCACCCCTGGGTCTGGTGAATTTTGGTAAATTATCACTAGTGCATTTGCAATTTCCCTAGCCATCTCTTTTAGCACTCTGGGATGCATTCCATCAGGACCAGGAGACTAGTCTACCTTTAGCACCATTAGCTTGCCCATCACTACTTCCTTAGTGATAAAAAGGTTAATGCAGTTACAAAAACGGCCTTTTATCCTATCCCATGTCTGGAGGATTGAAATGAAATGAAATGAAAATCGCTTGTCACAAGTAGACTTCAAATGAAGTTACTGTGAAAAGCCCCTAATCACCACATTCCGGTGCCTGTTTGGGGAGGCTGGAATGGGAATTGAACCGTGCTGCTGGCCTGCCTTGGCCTGCTTTAAAAACCAGCTATTTAGCCCTGTGCTAAACCAGCCCCTGCATTGCATTGAGAAAGTGGGACAATCAACTTTTATTTCCAAACTGGATTTACTTAAAGGTTACTGGCAGGTACCTTTATCCGAAAGGGCGAAGGAGATTTCAGATTTTGCGACTCCAGATGGTATATACCAATTCAAAGTTATGCCATTTGGCATGAAAAACACCCCAGCCACATTTCAGCGGTTAACTAACAAAGTCATTTCAGGATTACGCAATAGTTCGGTATACATCGACGATCTGGTAATTTTCAGCCAGACATGGAAAGAACATTTAAAACATCTGATGGAGTTATTCGATCAACTTCAGGAGGCGGGTTTGGTGATAAACCTAGCCAAAAGTGAATTTGGAAAAGCCCAAGTCACTTTCCTTGGCCACACAATCGGACAGGGTCGAATGGTCCCACAGGATGTGAAACCAAAGGTTAGTGGAGAGTCTCCAATACCCTCGACACGAACGGAAATAATACGATTTCTTGGCATGAGTGGATTTGATCGAACATTTGTGCAACGTTTTTGTAGCACGGTTGCTCCACTGATGGACTTGCTGAAGAAACTTTGAACATTTCAGTGGACTGCCTGGAATCTGTGATAACCAATGCTCCTGTGTTGGAGAATTACAAGGGACTCTGTGATCAGATTGAACTAAAGTATCTGACTTTAGAGAGACATGCCGAGGTGTAGAGAAATGGATGGATCGTGCAGAGACCTTCTTGTTGAAAGAGACAGTCAATCAAGAAGGATTCCAGTTGGAGGAAGAAGAACAAAAAAAAATGGACTATATTATTATACCTGTTTGCGTGTGTTGTTTTTTTGAAACAGAGAAGTATATTCACAGTGTGCATTTCTTAAAGGATAGTGAAAAGGTGAAAAATGAAACCATCTTGAAGTTGATGGTTTATTTTTTTTCTTGGGGGGAGGTGTCATGTGAGAGCACCTTTCAGAACTGGGTATTTTTTTATAGAATAACTGTAGTGGGTGTACCTTTAAGAAATGGGTGTTTATTACTGCAGTGATGTCAGAGGGTGGGTGGAGCTGGGCTGTCTGTCAGCCTTTTACTTTCGCTTTAGGCTTTTTGCTGCAGGGTGGGTTTGGTTTCATTTTAGTTTTGGAGAAGCTGCAATCACAGCAGGATGTGTGTGAATCTCTGCAGCTTATGAGTGTCCATTTGCTGATTTCAACGTGGTAACTGTTCTCAGTAATGAAGTTAAACCTGAGTTATTTCTGTAAAAGGTTTTGTTTTAAGTCTTATGGATGTTAAAAGGAAAGTTTAAAGGATTACTTAGTGTTGTATTCTTTGGGGGTTGTATTTGAATTAATGGTTGCTAAGATGTTCACTGTATGTTTTTAAAAATGTTAACTTGAGTTCATAGAATAAACATTGTTTTGCTTTAAAAAATACTTTTCCATTTCTGCTGTACCACACCTGTAGAGTGGGTCGTGTGCTCCCCAGACCACAATCTATTAAAAGTTGTGGGTCAGGTGAACTCCATGATACACTTTGGGGTTCTCTAAACCCTGGCCCATAACATCGCACACCTTTAAACTTTTCACTTTCCCATGAAACAACAGGAAAATACACATACAACTGTCAATCCAGCTTAAACAAGTAAGGCCTCTTCTGACACAACCTTTGCATCACCACAAAATCTTTTTCTACTGATTGGTTGAGAATGGGGTATTTTAATTAACTAGCATAACCCATTCACCATGCAGGTTGAATGGACAAACAACTTTTATGTGTTCGTATTACATGATGATTTTAATACTAGATATTTGGACTTTGGGAGAGACTGAAGCTGGCGGCATTTACAATCTTTGATTCATGTGACTCATGAGCGGCACGGCGACACAGTGGTTAGCACTGTTGTTTCACAGCGAGGGGTCCCAGATTCCATTCCCGGCTTGGGTCACTGTCTGTGCGGAGTCTGCACGTTCTCCCCGCGTCTGCGTGGGTTTCCTCCGGGTGCTCCGGTTTCCTCCAACAGTCCAAAGATGTGCAGGTTAGGTGGATTGGCCATGATAAATTGCCCTGCGTGTCCAAAAAGGTTAGGTGGGGTTACTGGGTTACGGGCAGAAGGTAGAGGTGTGTGCTTTAGAAGGGTGCTCTTTCCAAGGGCCGGTGCTGACTTGATGGGCCGGATGGCCTCCTTCGGTACTGTAAATTGTATGATTCTATGATTTCTAGCATCTGCATTGGTTTGTTTTATTAATGAATCTGGTACCCAAGTGGGAAGATTTAGGTCAGCCAAGATCAATCTGAATGACAGAACAGACTTTTTTTTTAAAAATATTTTTATTCACATTTTTACATATTTTCAACAAACCCCCCCTTACAGAAAAAAGAAAAACAAAGAACGCATAAATAAACATCTTACAACTATATAAACACAGCAGTAAACACAAAATACACCCCCCCCCTCCCTCCCCTCCCGGGTTGCTGCTGCTGCTGACCACCTCCTAACGCTCCGCTAGAAAGGTTAGGAACGGTTGCCACCGCCTGAAGAACCCTTGCACAGACCCTCTCAAGGCAAACTTTACCCTCTCCAGTTTAATGAACCCTGCCATGTCGCTGATCCAGGCTTCCATGCTCGCGGGCCCCGCATCCTTCCAGTGTAGCAGAATCCTCCGCCGGGCTACCAGGGACGCAAAGGCCAGAATACCGGCCTCTTTCGCCTCCTGCACTCCCGGCTCGTTCGATACCCCAAATAATGCCAATCCCCAGCTCGGCTTAACCCGGGTGTTCACCACCTTAGACACCGTCCTCGCAATATCCCTCCAGAACCCATCCAGCGCCGGCCACACCCAGAACATGTGGGCGTGATTTTCTGGGCTCCCCGAGCAACTCACACACCTGTCTTCCACCCCAAAGAACCTGCTCAGCCTCGCCCCTGTCATATGCGCTCTGTGAAGAACCTTAAATTGTATCAGGCTAAGCCTGGCACAAGAGGAGGAAGAATTAACCCTACCCAGGGCGTCCGCCCACGCACCCTCGTCTGTCTCCTCCCCAAGCTCCTCCTCCCATTTACCCTTTAGCTCCTCCACCGAGGTCTCCTCCTCCTCCTGCATCTCCTGGTAGATCGCCGAGACCTTATGGCAGAACTGACTTGAGGGACTGAAAGGTTTCCTCTGGTTCTTAAGTAAACCTTAACCTGTCACTACTTCCTATAATTGACTAGGGAGAGAAGCATAAAAATTATATTTAGTGTTGCTTTCACACCCAGTCCAGTGATAGTATTATCAATTCCAACCAGACAGAGCACATTTTCATTGTAATATAATGTTTTCCCAGAATATGACACTGATTATTGTTGGGAGTGGATTGTTTTCATGTGACAGTCTTCACTGTGTCTGTTTACATGTTGCCTTTACAAACAGGTATGAAAGTTCCTCTTTGAACCTGATGCTCCTGATTCAGACAGGACAGAAGGTTCCCAAATGATTCATGATTGACATCTTAACAGTGACCGTCGCGTGGCAGTCAATGATTCAGATTGGAATTGATTAAGAGAGTGACATCAAAACACTGCTGTGACAGAGAGACTTTGCTGCTGCTCAGGAAAGGATAAAACATGGGCTGCAGACAAGGCAGCTGAGATTGGGGAGATAGCATGGACATGGCACGCAGACACTGCATTCCAGCATGGGTTGTTGTTGACTGCCTGCTTCCAGGAGCAGCTGGCAACAACTGTTGACACTAGCACATTGCACACTGCATTCAAAGTCGCACCAACAAAAGACAAGGCAGCTCGTCCAGCAACTAAATGGATCTGACAAATTGTTAATGTCCCCCACCCCCTCAGACATGTTATCTTTGCCAACTATCGGAAGAAACTTACACCATCAAAAGATGTTTGACTTGAGAAAGGAATGAGGGCTGGAGACACATTCTCTCACAAAGACAGACCAACACGGTAAGGTACTGGAAAGAGACGCAGAATTTTTTGAAACACGGAGAATCTCTCATTTTTAACAGGCCTTAAACAGGTAATGCATTTTGGAAGGGCTAATGCAGGTAGGGAATATACAGTGAATGGTAGAACCCTCAAGAGTATTGAAAGTCAAAGAGATCTAGGAGTACAGGTCCACAGATCACTGAAAGGGGCTACACAGGTGGAGAAGGTAGTCAAGAAGGCATACGGCATGCTTGCCTTCATTGGCCGGGGCATTGAGTATAAGAATTGGCAAGTCATGTTGCAGCTGTATAGAACCTTAGTTAGGCCACACTTGGAGTATAGTGTTCAATTCTGGTCGCCACACTACCAGAAGGATGTGGAGGCTTTAGAGAGGGTGCAGAAGAGATTTACCAGAATGTTGCCTGGTATGGAGGGCATAAGCTATGAGGAGCGATTGAATAAACTCGGTTTGTTCTCACTGGAACGAAGGAGGTTGAGGGGCGACCTGATAGAGGTATACAAAATTATGAGGGGCATAGACAGAGTGGATAGTCAGAGGCTTTTCCCCAGGGTAGAGGGGTCAATTACTAGGGGGCATAGGTTTAAGGTGAGAGGGGCAAAGTTTAGAGTAGATGTGTGGTGTTGGGTGTTCTAACACACAGAAGAGCCAACACAGTTGCATATGGTACAACGCTTGTTTATTTAAACTCACTATTTACAACTTGGTCTTTGCACTCTGCACGTGGGGGGCTCCCTGCTTGTGGTGTTTCAACAGCTCTTTCATGCTTCCTTCTCCCCAGACCTACTGACCTCCAGGTGTCGTGCTCGTGCTTTTTATGTGGTTGGTGTTCTTGTCTGTGATTGGTTGTGGTGTTGTGTACTCTGATTTGCCTGTTAGTGTGTCCATCATGATGTGTGTGTTTGAATATCATGACATCCCCCCTTTTTACAAAGACATGTGCCTACGTGGTAATAAATATGATCGTGACGTGAGTGCATCTAAGAGTGTGTGTGTGTCGTGTGCAGCATGTGTCTATGACGGAACTATGTACATGGGGCGATGTCGAGTGCGTCACATGAATCCAGTTGTACCATAACATAACAGAAATGCGAACGAGAGAAGAAGAAAAAAAATTTTGAACAGTTGTCCAGTCAGACGACATCTGGAACGATAAACAACAACAGGTTATCATGTAAAATTGTCCAACTTATTAAACATATGAACTGTATTATAAGTCCATTCTAATGGGTTTGCGACGAATTCGGGTTGACCGCCTTAAGGGTGGATCAAGAACCACCGGCTGCTGTGCAGGCATGGCCATGGGTGGCGATGGAAAGGGCGTGATGTGCGGCAGCTCCACAAAGTCATCCTCGGAAGCCTGTTGAGGATCTGGCGTGTTGTGTGGCTGTGAACGTGGAAGTCGGCGAAGGGCGCGCCGATTGCGGCGACGCACGGAACCATCCGGCATGCGAACCAGGAACGAGCGGGGAGCCACTTGTCGGAGGACTTCGGCCGGTGCTGACCAGCCACCATACGGTTGATGGACGCGTACTTCGTCTCCGGAGGACAGGGGGGGCAGGTCCGTCGCTCGTGTGTCGTACCGACCTTTCTGGCGATCACGCTGCAGTTGCATGTCCCGAAGAACCGCCTCATGGTCTGTTGTCGGTGCCAGGACGGAAGGTACCGTCGTCCTGAGGGAGCGACCCATTAGTAGCTGCGCTGGCGAGAGGCCCGTGGATAACGGGGCCGATCGATAGGCCAGCAAGGCAAGGTTAAAGTCCGATCCGGCATCAGCCGCCTTGCACAGGAGCCGCTTTGCGATGTGGACACCCTTTTCAGCCTTCCCGTTCGATTGTGGATGCAGAGGGCTGGATGTCACATGAGTGAAACCATATGCTGCGGCAAAGGACGACCATTCACGGCTGGCAAAACAAGGTCCATTGTCTGACATGACAGTCCTTGGAATGCCATGGCGAGCAAACGTTTCCTTGCAGGCCCCAATGACTGCGGACGACGTCAGATCATGGAGAGGCATGACTTCCGGGTAGTTTGAGAAGTAGTCTATAATAACAATGTAATCTCTGCCGAGCGCGTGAAATAGGTCAACACCCACCTTCGCCCAGGGGGACGTCACCATCTCGTGTGGTAGAAGTGTTTCCGGAGGTTGCGCCGGCTGAAACCTCTGACAGGTTGTGCAGTTGAGCACCATGTTGGCTATGTCTTCATTAATACCCGGCCAATATACCGCCGCCCGGGCCCTTCGTCTGCATTTTTCGACACCCAAGTGGCCTTCGTGTAGTTGACGAAGAATCATCTGGCGCACACTGTGTGGAATGACGATCCTATGCGATTTCATAAGGACCCCGTCTATATTGGTGAGATCATCTCGCACATTATAAAACTGGGGGCACTGCCCTTTTAGCCACCCTTCCGTCATGTGGCGCATCACTCGCTGCAGCAGAGGGTCAGTCGCCGTCTCTGCGCGTATGTGGGCCAGACAAGGATCATCGGCTGGCATATTTGCTGCTGTCAGAGTCACGTGTGCCTCAATTTGACGCACGAACCCCTCCGCATCTGGTGGTGTGCTCACTGCTCGGGAAAGAGTGTCCGCCACTATGAGTTCCTTCCCCGGAGTGTAGATCAGTTCAAAATCGTACCTCCTGAGTTTGAGTAAGATGCGCTGGAGGCGAGGAGTCATGTCGTTCAGGTCTTTGTTAATGATGTTGACCAGGGGGCGGTGGTCAGTTTCGACCGTGAATCGTGGCAGGCCATACACATAGTCGTGGAACTTGTCCAGTCCAGTTAACAAGCCCAGGCATTCTTTTTCGATTTGCGCGTAGCGCTGTTCGGTAGGGGTCATGGCTCGTGAGGCATACGCAACCGGGGCCCATGATGACGTGCTGTCTTTTTGCAGGAGTACCGCTCCAATACCAGATTGGCTGGCGTCTGTTGAGATCTTTGTAGGGCGAGTCGCGTCAAAGAAGGCCAGCACTGGTGCCGTGACCAGTTTGTGCTTGAGCTCCTCCCATTCCTGCTGATGCGACTGGTGCCAGTTGAATTCCGTCGATTTTTTTACGAGATGGCGCATGTTTGTTGTATGAGAAGCCAGGTTGGGAATGAACTTCCCAAGGAAGTTGACCATGCCCAGGAATCTTAAGACAGCCTTCTTGTCAGCCGGTCGTGGCATGGCTGTGATGGCGCTAACCTTGTCTGCATCGGGACGGACCCCGGACCTTGAGATGTGGTCCCCGAGGAATTTCAGCTCCGTCTGGCCGAAAGCACACTTCGCACGGTTGAGACGCAGGCCATTTTGCCGTATGCGGGTGAAGACACGTCGAAGACGATGCATGTGTTCCTGCGGAGTGGTGGACCAAATGATGATATCGTCCACATATACACGTACCCCTTCGATGCCTTCCATCATCTGCTCCATAATGCGGTGGAATACTTCAGATGCCGAAATGATGCCGAATGGCATCCGGTTGTAGCAGAATCTGCCAAAAGGGGTGTTGAATGTGCATAGTCTTCGGCTGGCCGGGTCCAGTTGGATCTGCCAGAATCCTTTGGACGCATCCAATTTAGTGAATATGTTGGCTCGCGCCATCTCGCTGGTGAGGTCTTCTCGTTTTGGGATGGGATAGTGTTCCCGCATGATGTTGTTGTTCAGATCTTTTGGATCTATACATATACGGAGCTCGCCAGAGGGCTTCTTTACACAGACCATGGAGCTGACCCATGGCGTGGGCTCCGTGACCTTGGATAGGACCCCTTGGTCCTGAAGAATCTGCAGTTGTGCCTTGAGGCGGTCTTTGAGAGGCGCAGGAACCCTGCGAGGTGCGTGAACGACAGGGATGGCGTCCGGTCTGAGTCGAATCTTGTACGTGTGTGGCAATGTCCCCATGCCTTCAAAAACCTCCTGGTTGTGAGCGAGGAGGGAATGGAGATTCGCGTGGAACTCAGCATCCGGGAAGTCGGATATCTCATCTGGAGAGAGAGACATGATGCGCTGTACCAGGTGAAGGACCTTACACGCTTGTGCGCCCAGTAACGAGTCCTTTGATGAGCCCACAACTTCGAAGGGGAGTGTGGCCGTGTACCTCTTGTGAGTCACCTGTAGCTGGCAAGATCCTACGGACGGGATAACGTTCCCGTTATAGTCAACCATCTTAAGCCGGGATGGTGTGATGGGTGGTTTGACCTTCATGGCCTGGACTGCAGAGTAAGCAATCAGGTTGGCGGATGCGCCGGTGTCCAGACGGAAGGCGACGCGCGATCGGTTGACCGTCAGGGTGGCACACCACTCATCGTCTGGATTGATGGCATTGACCTTGTTGACATCAATGACGGCAACTCTGAAGTCATCCTGGTCATCTGCATCACTTAACTGGAAGTCTTGATGCGTGGGCTGGACGGTCCTGACTCGTGTGCGAGGTTGTCGAGGATGCGCCGGATCCATGGGTTGAGCCGCACGACAGCGGGCTGCGTAGTGGCCTATCATGGCACATCTGTTGCACTGTTGGTATTTTGCAGGACATTGCCCTTTTAAGTGTAGACCTCCACACTTGCTGCACGTCATGACGTCACGGCGTTCGTTGCGCCACTGCGCATGCGCAGTGCGATCTTGCGGTGGGCGCGCCTGCGCAGTGCGTCCCTCGTTGTGGCCGTTATTCTTGGCGCGCACCTGCGCGGGAGACCGCGAAAAGCGCGGGAAGCGGCCGCTGTCGTCCGGGCCGTGGGGCGGGAAGAAATCGACGGCCTGGATGCGTTCAACGTCGTGGGCGGCCTGGCTTGCCGATTCGACGGCTGGGGACCCCCTCCGTGCCAACTCGGACGCCTGAAATCGGGCAAAACGGCAGGCAGCATTCTCATGGAGGACACAGGCTTCCACAGCAGACGCTAAGGTGAGGCTCTTTATTTTAAGAAGCTGCTGGCGTAGGCCACTGGAGGCAACGCCAAAAACAATCTGGTCCCTGATCATGGACTCTGTGGTGGTGCCGTAACCGCAGGACTGCGCCAGAATCCGGAGGTGCGTCAAAAAGGGTTGAAAAAGCTCCTCCTTACCTTGCAGGCGTTGCTGAAAGATGTATCTTTCGAAAGTTTCGTTTACTTCAGTTTGAAAGTGCTGGTCCATTTTGAGGATGACCGTGTCATATTTGGCCTGGTTTTCGCCTTCCTCGAACACCAGTGAATTAAAGACATCATTTGGGTGCTGGCCTGCGTAGAAGAGGAGCATTGCAATCTTCGAATCATCCGAGACATTCTGTTTTTCGGTGGCACGGATGTACAGGTCAAATCGCTGCCTGTAGAGCTTCCAGTTGGTGCCTAGGTTCCCCGTGACTTGCATCGGCTGCGGTTTGCCGGTGTGGTCCATGTCCAGAATGGCAGGTTGGTAGGCAGGTATCGATCCACTCCTGTACCATGTGGTGTTGGGTGTTCTAACACACAGAAGAGCCAACACAGTTGCATATGGTACAACGCTTGTTTATTTAAACTCACTATTTACAACTTGGTCTTTGCACTCTGCACGTGGGGGGCTCCCTGCTTGTGGTGTTTCAACAGCTCTTTCATGCTTCCTTCTCCCCAGACCTACTGACCTCCAGGTGTCGTGCTCGTGCTTTTTATGTGGTTGGTGTTCTTGTCTGTGATTGGTTGTGGTGTTGTGTACTCTGATTTGCCTGTTAGTGTGTCCATCATGATGTGTGTGTTTGAATATCATGACAAGATGTACGAGGCAAGTTTTTTACGCAGAGGGTAGTGGGTGCCTGGAACTCACTACCGGAGGAGGTAGTGGAGGCAGGGACGATAGGGACATTTAAGGGGCATCTTGACAAATATATGAATAGGATGGGAATAGAAGGATACGGACCCAGGAAGTGTAGAAGATTGTAGTTTAGTCGGGCAGTATGGTCGGCACGGGCTTGGAGGGCCGAAGGGCCTGTTCCTGTGCTGTACATTTCTTTGTTCTTTGTTTGTTCTTTGTTAACTGTTAAACTTTTAGCTTTTTGACACGGGTGCCACCTTGACAGTTCACATTAACGTCGCTCCAATGGACGAACACTGATATGTATTTTGCCCTGCTCCCAACTTTGTTGCTTCTTATTTCCTGCAAAGGTACAGTCTATTGTTCATCTGAACTAACCGATGCTGCATTGCAATGTTGATTACACAGCAAACTGATTGCTGAGAATTTACAACGCAAAACGAGCCATTCAACTCAACTGGCCCATGTTGGCTGTTCGCGCTCCTTGGATTCATTAGTTAATATCTGATATTTATGGCTGCTGGCTCTGGTCAGCGATGTAAGTGGAAACATCTTCTCAAAGATTTTTTTCTTAAATTTCCAATTAAGGGCAACGTAGCGCGGCCAATCCACCGACCCTGCACATCTTTGGGTTGTGGGGGTGAGACCCACACGGACACGGGGAGAATGTGCAAACTCCGCACGGACAGTGACCCGGGGCCGGGATCGAACCCGGGTCCTCGGTGCCGTGAGGCAGCAGTGCTAATCACTGAGCCACCGTGCCTGCCGCCCGAACCACCTTCTCAACGCCTGCCCTATCAAATTCTGATGTGACAGAAGCCGGCGTTGGAATGGGGTGGGCACAGTAAGAAGTCTTACAACACCAGGTTAAAGTCCAACAGGTTTGTTTGGACTCACTAGTTTTTGGAGCGTAGTGTGACTCACCTGATTAAGGAGCTCCGCTCCGAAAGCTAGTGATTCCAAACAAACCTGTTGGACTTTAACCTGGTGTTGTAAGACTTCGTACTGTCAAATCCTGTTATAATTTTATAAAGATCTCTGCTAGGTCTTTTCTGAAGACAGGGCCCAGCATGTTCAGTCTTTTTGACAGTTGCAGCCTGTCAGTGCCATTCCTGCTCACTCCCTCCACATCTACTCTTCTGCCTCTGTACCCTCGTCGTGAAATTAAATTGAACAGTGAGAATTAAACAAAAGAGAAATACGGCAGATGCTGGAAATCTAAGATAAATGCAGAAAATGCAGGAAACAGTCAGCACTCTCTGGGCAGAGGGAAACAAGAGTTCACGTTTCAGGTCAATGACCCCTTGTCAGAACTGATTTTACACTCTTGAGATCAGTGGGGAAGAAAATCAGCTGATTTGTAAATGTGAAACAAACTTCCGATTCGATGGGCTATGGGCTGGTGATAAAGAACAAAGAACAAAGAAAAGTACAGCACAGGAACAGGCCCTTCAGCCCTCCAAGCCTGTGCCGACCATGCTGCCCGTCTAAACTAAAATCTTCTACACTTCCAGGGTATGTATCCCTCTATTCCCATCCTATTCATTTATTTGTCAAGACGCCCCTTAAACGTCACTATCGTCCCTGCTTCCACCACCTCCTCCGGCAGCGAGTTCCAGGCACCCACTACCCTCTGTGTAAAAAACTTGCCTCGTATATCTCCTCTAAACCTTGCCCTTCGTACCTTAAACCTATGCCCCCTAGTAATTGACCCCTCTACTCTTGGAAAAAGCCTCTGACTACCCACTCTGTCTATACCCCTCATAATTTTATAGACCTCTATCAGGTCGCCCCTCAACCTCCGTCTTTCCAGTGAGAACAAACCGTGTTTATTCAACCTCTCCTCATAGCTAATGCCCTCCACACCAGGCAACATCCTGGTAAATCTCTTCTGCACCGTCTCCAAAGCCTCCACATCCTTCTGGTAGTGTGGCGACCAGAATTGAACACTATACTCCAAGTGTGGCCTAACTAAGGTTCTATACAGCTGCAACATGACTTGCCAATTCTTATACTCAATGCCCCGGCCAATGAAGGCAAGCATGCCATATGCCTTCTTGACTACCTTCGCCACCTGTGTTGCCCCTTTCAGTGACCTGTGGACCTATACACCTAGGTCTCTCTGACTTCCAATACTCTTGAGGGTTCTACCATTCACTGTATATTCCCTACCTGCATTAGACCTTCCAAAATGCATTACCTCACATTTGATGACCAATATCCCACCCCCTCCCTGACAATGTTCCTTCGGTGATGTTTCTTGTATATCACTGATTCAAATCGCTCCACCATTGGCAGCTGTGCCTTCAGTCACGTGGGCCCTAAACTCTGGAATTCCATCTCTAAACCTCTTTTTTTCTCCTTCCAAATGCTCCTCAAAATCTAGCTCTTTAACCATGATTTTGGTCACATGTCCCGCTATCCCATGTGGCAGTGTCATTGTTTTTTGATAATGATCCTGCTGAAGCTCCAAGGGCTGGTGAGGAGGGAGGTGTTAGATGAATGTTCTTACTGGTCTACTTTTTCCATTCTTTTCCAACACATTTGTCCAATCACCTGTGCCGTCTTTGGCTGAGATATGACCATCAGCAATAGTCACGGACGGGGAAGGGGAGAACGAGGAGCTTCCTCAATGGGGAACCTGTCTTCAGCGACTCCCATTTAGACACCCCATCATTAATTTCTCTCCCAGGCAGAGCTCCAGCCGGCACAGCACCAATCCTGGGAACCATCTGGTCAATCCAGGACAGCGACCCCCATCTTTCTGTGAAGAAATGCTCCTTGAGATCACCGCCATAAAGTTTGGCTCTAAGTTTAATTTTTTTCCCCTTTATTCTGGGCTCACTCCCACCCCCAAAGGAAGCAGTTTCTTTTTTTTTCAATTTAGAGTACCCAATTATTTATTTTCAATTAAGGGGCAATTTAGCGTGGCCAATCCACCTAGCCTGCACATCTTTGGGTTGTGGGGGTGAAACCCACGCAGACACGGGGAGAATGTGCAAACTCCACACGGACAGTGACCCAGGGCCGGGATTCGAACCCGGGTCCTCAGCGCCGCAGGCCCAGTGCTAACCACTGGAATCAGTTTCTATCTATTGGTGGCACACTGGTCAGCACCGCTGCCTCACAGCACCAGGGTCCCAGGTTCGATTCCCGGCTTGGGTCATTCTCTGTGAGGAGTCTGCACGTTCTCCCCGTGTCTGCGTGGGTTTCCTCCGGGTGCTCCGGTTTCCTCCCACAGTCCAAAGGTGGGCAGGTTGAGTGGATTGTCCATGATAAATTGCCCTTCAGTGTCCAAAGATGTCCAGAGTAGATGGGGTTACCGGGATAGGGTGGGATAATGGGCCTAGGTAGGGTGTTTTGTCAGAGGGTCGGTGCAGACTCGATGGGCCGAATGGCCTCCTTCTGCACTATAGTGATTCTATGGAACTCTTTCTTTTAAAATATTTTTATTCTCCATTTTCCCATTGTCTTCAGAATTTACACCCCACCAACAAAGAATAAACGGTAACGAATACATTGCCAATCCCCTTATTAACAACAACGATGCCATCCTCCCACTACCCCAAACAACGGCCCACCTGACAATATAAGTATCAAATAAAATAAAAACCTCCCAAGGTGGGAAAAAAGGAAAAAAGAAAAAGGAATCAGGAATTGCCCATGGTCACCATTGACATATATAGTCCACCCCCCCCAACCCCCCCTTCCGCAATATTCAACGCCATCCAATCCCCAAAAGAGTATCGTGAATGACACCCATGAATTGTAGACCCCCCCCCACCCAGACACCCCCCCTCCACTTCCTCATGTAAACTCCTCCAACTAACTTCGATTCCTTCCCCCAACTTTTCACCCCGTCTAGACTCACCGGAACATGTTCTACCAGGCTCCGATGGCCGCAGCCCCTCCCCCACCTCACTCCTGTTTATTGGCCGGCTTAAACCAGCCAGCATGGAGGCCCCCCGCCCGGATCTCCTTCCTCCTTTCCCGGTCCCAGGAAAACCAAGAAATCCCCTTTAGCACACAACCCCATCATACACTCCCAAGCCCCAAAGAACCATCAATACAAATGAAAGTCCCAACTCTTCCCTTGTCCAAATATTCAGCGTCGACTCATTTAGTACATACACCAACACGCAGTGAAAAAAATCAAGTTACATGAGGCTACATTGGTACATGACCCGCTCTCAGTCCCATTTCTCAATTCTGCCACAGTCCTTCTGCCTTTGCAAATTCCTGCGCTGCTTCCACCGCCCCAAAATAAAAGTCCTTGGATTTGTAAGTCACCCTCAACTTAGCTGGATCCACTATGCAGCACTGCACCTTGCTGATGTACAGTGCCTTCTTCACCCGGCTGAAGGCAGCCCGCCTCCTCGCCAGCTCCACCGTAAAGTCCTGGTATCTGCGTATACCAGCTCCAGCCCACTGCACCACCCGCTTCTGCTTTACCCAGCACAGGACATTCTCCTTCACGCTGTACCTATGGAAACACAGAGTTACTACTCTTGGCGGCTCACTCGCCTTTGGTATAGGCCTCCACGACCAATGAGCCCGATCCAGTTTGTATTGGGAGGGATCGTCCCCCTCCCCCAATAGCTTCGCCAACATCATGGCAAAACACTCCGTCGGCCGTGGCAAAATACTCCGTCGGCCTCGGGCATTCCACCCCAACGGGCAGACCCACAATCCTCAGATTCTGTCACCTGGATCTGTTTTCCAGGTATTCCATTTTGGCTCGCAGACCCTTGTTGGTCTCTATCACTCTCCGCAACTCCTTCCCCATCGAGGTGAGTTGACCACTGTGCTGGGATGATGCCTCCTCCACTTCCTTCAGTGTCTCACCGTGCTCCCGCACCTCCGCCGCTGCACTCGATACCGCCGCCCTCACCGGGGCAATCACCTCCTCCACCAGCACTTTCTATACCGTCCCCATCTCCTTCTTCATCGCTTCCATGCGCTTTATGAACTGCAACCATCACTTTGGTCATTTCTTCCGTTGTGAGTGATGTGGCCTCCCCTGGTGCTCCAGCCTCCGCTTTCCTTACAGTTCCTGCGCTGACTTTTCCACTCACCGGCGGACTTCCATTAACCCCCTTTTTCACGGTCGTTTTTTTCCCAAACTTGACATTTCTCCTCCCTGTGCCTACTTACAGCTTTTTCAGCCTCCGTTGCCCCCGGGACCGGGCGTCAAAACTCCGAAATTTCTATTCCTGAGCGGGAGCCCTCCAGTGTGCGGCTGCCTCCCGCTCTATCTAACCTTTTGATATTAAAAAATTCCCTCCAATCTTCTAAACTCAGGGGGACATAAGCCAAAATTTACACAACCGGTCTTCATAATCTAATCCTTTAAACCTCCATTATGCTGTTTCAAATGTTTTATACACTTTCAATCCTTCTGTAAACATCCTAGCCCTTGGCGTACCATTATCCTAATGCCTTCATGAGGCGTACGTCTGAACCTATTTTCATGAACAAAACCACTGTGAACAGATGAATATCACGCACGGAAAGGATTTGCTTTATATACGCCTCAGGACATTTTTAAAACGCTCCACCACCACTGAATACTTCAGGAGTGCAGTTGTGAATTTAGTTAATCTGAGACGATTACCAATTTACACACAGCAAAGTCCTACTGGAAACATGGGTGACAGATAACCTGATTGTCAGTGATGTTTGTTGAGGGGTGAATGTGGCGTTGAGAGAATTCGCTTGCTCTTTTTTGAATAGTGCCCTGAGATCTTTAACATCCATCCTCAACGCAAGCCCTTGGTTCAGTCCTTGCTTAAGAGCTGGCCGTTGAGGAACCGCGGGCAGATACCCTGTGAACCACCAGCCCAACTAAGATTTTCAGCACTCTATTAATATCACTTTAATATTGTCAATTGATAGCCCGTACCTAGTTGTGACTGGAATTTATTTGAGAGTCCGTAATGCGTAAGGCCGAGTATGTGGGGGTTGTGTTACCGTGAGGGTGAGGGAGGGGGTGTGATTAAGTGAGGGTGGGGCTGTGTTACAGTGAGGGTGGGGGTTGTTAGACCGAGGGTGGGGGGCGTTACATAGATTATCATAGAATTTACAGTGCAGAAGGAGGCTATTCAGCCCATCGAGTCTGCACCGGCTCTTGGAAAGAGCACTCTACCCAAGGTCAACACCTCCACCCTATCCCCATAACCCAGTAACCCCACCCAACACTAAGGGCAATTTTGGACACTAAGAGCAATTTATCATGGCCAATCCACCTAACCTGCACATCTTTGGACTGTGGGAGGAAACCGGAGCACCCGGAGGAAACCCACGCACACACGGGGAGGATGTGCAGACTCCGCACAGACAGTGACCCAATCCAGAATCGAACCTGGGACCCTGAAGCTGCGAAGCAATTGTGCTGTCCACAATGCTACCGTGCTGCCCAGTGAGGGTGGGGCTGTGTTACGGTGTTACAGTGAGGGTAATAATCATAATCGCGAGGAGACTTCCGGCGGCGGAGAGGAGCGGTCGCACACAGAGGAGCTACGGAGGGGCGAACATAGTCGCATCCCGTTCCCCCCACGAAGAACGCTGGGCCCCCGCACGGCGGGAGCGAAGGAAGAGGAGCAACCCGGACCCCGAGGCGGAGGGGGGCCAGAGACCCGGGCGCTCGGGAACGGAGTGAGCGGCAGGAGAGGCACGTGCAGAGAGCCCCCCAGACCCCGGGGAGAAGGAGAGGAGGCCGCAGGGAGCCAGAGGGGGGAAAGGTACGCGGGAGGAGCCAGGGGCCAGAGACCAGGAAGCGACCGGAGAGAGTCGCGCCCCCCCCCGAATGGAGACGGCACAGCGGGCCTGCGAGCTGGCCCGACCAACCGAGCCCCCCCCCCCCCCCCCCGCACAGCAGAACGCGGATGGCCTGAGCCAAAGCGGAATCCGAGCCAGCAGCAAGGCCCGACCGCCCCCACCCCTCCCCGCGGCAACCGCCACGAGGCAGGCAGCGGCGGAACAAAGGGGGACTCCCGGCCCGAGACAGTAACTCCCTAGAGGGGGGTCGCCGCACTAGCAAGAAAGCTAGCACCGGGGACATGCAAAAAAGCAGGGCCGCAGCGCGCCCCCAACAGAGGGGACGGCACCAGGCAGAGGGCGGTTAGGACCACGCAACAGAGGCGGGAGGGCAAATGGGGACAGGAGCAGGGGAAAGAGGGACAAAGGAGGGATATACAGGAGAGGGGGAGAAAGGGAGAGGAAAGGGGGGGAGGGGCACAGGGGGGCAGAACACAGGGATGGAGGGACAAACAAGGCTAGAAAAGGAACAGCAAAGGGCTACAGAGTGCCGCAACCAAGGGCTCGGAACAAGGAATCGCTGCAAACATCCACCCAGTACGGCCTCTGGGCGAAGGGAAAACCCAAAGTGAGGGGGGCGACCATGGCGGGGGCCCCCTGGACGGAGGGAAGCCCCGGAGTGCAGGGGCCCGACCGCATGGAGAGAGCAGTGACAGTGACCATCCAGGACGGCCCCCGAGCAAGGGAGAACCCCGGAGAGCAGGGGCGCATCCACCAGGTGAACATGGTTAATCCCACAGGAGCGAGGGGACAGAAGCCCCCCACCAGGATAGTCACCTGGAACGTAAGGGACTCAACGGCCCAGTGAAAAGATCCAGAGTCCTCAACCACCTAAAAAACATGAAGGCAGACATAATCTTCCTTCAAGTGATGCATCTGAGAGAGCAGGACCGACTGGGTGGGACAGACCTACCATTCCTGTTACAGGATGAGGGCCAGGGGGTGGCAATACTGATCAGCAAATGGACGATGTTTAGGGCGACTAAAACGGTTGCGGACCCAGGGGGACGATACGTCATGGTTAGCGGGACCCTGGATGGGACACCGGTAGTACTAGTTAACCTGTACGTGCCCAACTGGGACGACCCGAGCTTCATCAAGAAGACCATGGCAGAAATCCCCGACACAGCGACGCACCGGCTAATCATGGGGGGGGGGGGACCCCAAGACGGGGAAAACCGCAAACATGGCAAAGGAACTCGGTCACTTTATGGAACAGATTGGAGAGGTGGACCCCTGGAGGTTCACCCACCCAGTGGAGAAGGAATTCTCCTTCTCCTCCCCAGTACACAATGTATACACCAGAATTGACTTCTTCGTGGTGGGGAAAACGGTGCTTCAGGGGATAGACAAAGTGGAATACTCTGCAATTGTGATAACAGACCACGCTCCACACTACATGGATGTGAGGCTGGAGACGGGCAGGGCCCAACGCCCTACATGGAGGTTGGACATTGCCCTACTAGCTGATAAGGCCTTCAATGAAACAATATCGCGGGCCATAGCAGGATGCACGGAGAACAAACAGAACGGGGAGGTCTCGTCCTCCACGTTCTGGGAAGCGCTAAAGGCCATACTAAGAGGGGAAATCATCGCTTTCAAAGCGCGAAGAGATAGGGAAGAAAAGGCGGCCAGGCAGCAGCTGGTTGACTCCATACTGGAGGTAGACAGTAAATACTCTGAGGCCCTGACCGTAGAGCTCCTGGCGGAGAGGAAAGAGTTGCAAAGGAACTTCGATCTGCTCTCCACCAGGAAAGCAACGCACCAACTCCGGCACGTGGGACCCTATACGAACACGGAGACAAAGCCAGCCGCCTGCTGGCACACCAGCTGAGAAAGCAGGCAGCCCCCAGAGAAATTGCGCAAATCAAGGATACCAGAGGTGCATTACAAACAGAGCCAGAAAAGATCAACAAGGCATTCAGGGCCTTTTACCCAAGGGCTGTACACCTCAGAGCCCCCAATGGGGGAGTCCGGGATGAAACCGTTCCTTGATGGACTGGACATACCTGTCGTGGGGGAGGGCAGAAAACGGGGCCTGGAAGCACCACTAGCACTGGGAGAGATCATGGACAGCATTAGCTCCATGCAGGCGGGGAAGGTGCCGGGACCGACGGGTTCCCGGCGGACTTCTACAAAAAATTTGCGATAGCACTGGCCCCTCACCTGCGGGAGATGTTCACAGACTCGCTAGCGAGGGGCACACTGCCGCACACGCTAGCACAGGCCTCAATCTCGCTGATACCTAAGAAAGATAAAGACCCAACGGAATGTGGGTCATACCGACCCATCTCACTGCTGAACGCAGATGCCAAAATACTGGCCAAGATTCTAGCCAAAAGGCGAGAAGATCGCGATCCAGAGGTGGTCGCAGAGGACCAGACGGGCTTTGTCAAAGGTAGACAGCTTACCTCCAACATCAGGCGCCTGCTGAACGTGATAATGACCCCCTCCGGGGAGAGAACACCAGAGGTGATCGTCTCCCTAGACGCAGAGAAGGCCTTCGACAGAGTCGAATGCAAATACTGGAGCAGTTCGGGCTTGGAACAGGATTCACCTCCTGGGTAAAACTCCAATACAACGCTCCCATGGCGAGCGTACGGACAAACGACACCAACTCCTGATACTTCCAGCTGCACAGGGGCACCAGACAAGAATGCCCACTGTCCCCGCTGCTGTCCGCCCTGGCGATCGAGCCACTAGCAATTGCGCTCAGAGCGGCAAAAAGCTGGAGGGGGATCCGAAGGGGAGGCAGAGAGCACAGAGTCTGACTCTATGCAGATGACCTGCTCCTCTACATTTCGGACCCACAGAGCAGCATGGACGGAATCATCGTGCTCCTGAAAGAGTTTGGCGCCTTCTCGGGCTACAAACTCAACATGAGCAAAAGCGAGATCTTCCCGGTACACCCACAAGGAGGGGGGGCAGCCCTAACGGGACTGCCGTTTAAACAAGCCCGACTCAAATTCCGCTACATGGGGATCCAAATAGCCCACGACTGGAAAGAGATCCACAAATGGAACCTCACCAGTCTGACAGAGGAAGTAAAAAAGGACCTGCAAAGATGGAACACACTCCCACTCTCCCTCGCGGGGAGAGTCCAGACGATCAAAATGAACCTGCTGCCCAGGTACCTCTTCCTACTCAGAGCCATCCCGATCTACATCCTCAAGGCCTTTTTCCAAGCAGTAGACAAACTAATCATGGCGTTCGTAGGGGGGGGGTAATAATCCTCAGGAGGCAGGGGTACCGTCACTACAGCAGTATTTATTTGCAATAACTATATCCAAGAGCAGCGCCAAACAGTGCTGCTAGCATTCCAGTCAACTTAAGACTGGTTCACAAAGCCTACACAGGTGCTTATATGGGCCCCCTCAATGAGCTATCATTGAGGGAGCTCATTCTCCAATTGGCCAACCAATAAATCCAATTGGAGGTCATTACAACCCCCCCCCCCCCCCCCAAGGTCCGAGGAATTCCTGCCAGCTGGCATTCCTCTGAGCTTCTTCCTGCTCCTCCTGTCCGGGTCGGTCACCTCTGTGTCGTCCACCGGGTCGTTCTCCGACGTGGGTGGGGTGTACCTTATAGGTGCCCGTCTTTTCCTTGACGACCTCCTTGGAAGTTGTTCTTCCTCCTCCTCGGGGAGAGGTGTAGCGGCGGCCTCGTCGAACGTGTCCATCTCCGACTCTGATGACTGGATGACGGGGTCTGGAGAAATTGCTCGGGGCTGGAGTGTGGGTATCTTTCCCGTCTGAGCTATCCCAGCTTGAGGCGGTCCTGCTTCGACTGCCTCCAGGTGTGGTTCCACTGCCCTTATTTGGTCTAGGTGTTTCTTCAGCACCTTATCTCCTATCGAAACTTCATAGGATATGGGCCCTGTTTGGGACACTACCGTGCCTTTAACCCATGTTGGTCCATTCCCATAATTCTTGACCCAAACCGGTGCCCCCACCTGGAAATGTCTCTGCTGCCGACTATTATCATGCCCCCTGCGTTGGACCTCCTGTTGTTTCTCCACTTTCTCCGTTAAATTTGGGAAAAGGAGACTCAGCCTCGTTCGCAGCCGCCTTTCCATTAAGAGTTCAGCTGGCGGTATGCCCGTTGTGGAATGCGGTGTGGTCCTGTAAACAAACAGCCAGCGGGAGAGCTTTGTGTGCATTGACGCTGCCGGCTGCTTCTTGAGTCCCACTTTTAGTGTCTGGACCGCTCTCTCTGCCAGGCCGTTGGACGCTGGATGGTAAGGGGCTGTTTTGATGTGGTGGACTCCGTTTCCCTTTAGGAATTTTCCAAATTCCCCACTTGTGAATGCCGTTCCGTTGTCCGACACCACTACCTCTGGAAGTCCATGTGTTGCAAACGAGGCCCTGAGCTTTTCAATTGTCGATGCTGTGCTTGCCGCGTTTACCCAGTGGACGTCCAACCATTTGGAGTGAACAAAGAACAAAGAAATGTACAGCACAGGAACAGGCCCTTCGGCCCTCCAAGCCCGTGCCGACCATACTGCCCGACTAAACTACAATCTTCTACACTTCCTGGGTCCGTATCCTTCTATTCCCATCCTATTCATATATTTGTCAAGATGCCCCTTAAATGTCCCTATCGTCCCTGCTTCCACTACCTCCTCCGGTAGTGAGTTCCAGGCACCCACTACCCTCTGCGTAAAAAACTTGCCTCGTACATCTACTCTAAACTTTGCCCCTCTCACCTTAAACCTATGCCCCCTAGTAATTGACCCCTCTACCCTGGGGAAAAGCCTCTGACTATCCACTCTGTCTATGCCCCTCATAATTTTGTAGACCTCTATCAGGTCGCCCCTCAACCTCCTTCGTTCCAGTGAGAACAAACCGAGTTTATTCAATCGCTCCTCATAGCCCATGCCCTCCATACCAGGCAACACTCTGGCAAATCTCTTCTGCACCCTCTCCAAAGCCTCCACATCCCTCTGGTAGCGCGGCGACCAGAATTGAACACTACACTCCAAGTGCGGCCTAACTAAGGTTCTAACTAAGGGCGTCCACTATCACCAAAATCATTGAGCCCATGAAAGGGCCGGCGTGGTCAATATGCAGGCGGGTCCACAGTCTGCCTGGCCATTCCCACGGGTGCAATGGTGCAGCTGGTGGCACTCTTTGCCCCTGTTGGCACTCCTGGCACCGACGTACCAAGGCTGCTATGTCTGTGTCCAATCCTGGCCACCAGACGTAGCTTCGAGCTAGCATCTTCATTTTAGACACCCCTGGGTGTCCGTGATGTAACTCGGTTAAGATTGCCCGAAGGCCCTGAGCTGGGACTATTACCCGGGCTCCCCATAATAGGATACCGTCTTCTACGGTTATTTGGTCCCTTCTGCTCCAGTATCGCTGCATCTGGGGCTCCACTGGTCTCTCCAGTTCCCCTGTTAGCAGTAAATGCTTCATCTTGGTTAAAACTGGGTCTTTTTGCATCCACAACCGAATATGTTGTGCGTCCACTGGTAGGGTGTCCAAAAAATTTAGAGTAATGACTGTCTCCTCTACTTTCGGTATTAGCGGCGGGGTGTCTGGGAGGGGAAGTCTGCTCAAAGCATCTGCATTTGCTACTCGCGTTCCCGGTCTGTGCTCCAGAACGTATCTATACGCTGCCAGTAGCAACGCCCAGCGTTGGATTCTAGCTGATGCAATCGGGGGTATTGACTTGTCTTCTTTTAATAACCCTAATAATGGGAACTTCCGGTGACGGCGGGCGGGAGGCGGCCGCACAATGGAGAGCCCCCGCTCGGGAATGGCAGTTTCGGGGCTTTAAGCCCGGTCCCAGGGTCCACGGAGGCGGCAGAAGCAGGGAGAAGGCACGGAGGAGGCACAGTGAAGACACAGGGGGGAAAAAAAAACCCAAAGAAAAATGTCGAGGGTGAGCAAAAAGACGGCCGAAGAAAAACCAGCTGGAGGTCCGTCGGGGAGTGGAAAGGTCACCGCGGGGTCACCAAGGAAAATGGAGGCTGGAGCACCAGGGAAGGCCGCACTGCTTACGGCTGAAGAAATAACCAAGGTGATGGCTGCGGAATTTGAAAAGCAGTTGGCGCAGATTGCGAAATGCATGGAGACGGTGAGGAAGGAGATGAGGGAGGTTTTGAGTGCGCTGGCGGAGGAGGCGGTTTCCCCGGTGAGGACGGAGGTGGCGAGCGCAGTGGCGGAGGTGCAAGAGCAAGGGGAGGCGCTGAAGGAAGTGAAGGAGACGTTATTGCAGCACGGTGATCAACTTGCCTCGGTGGGGAAGGAGATGCGGAAGGTGATGGACACTAACAAGGATCTGCGAGGAAAAATGGAAGACCTGGAAAATAGATCCAGGCGACAGAACTTGAGGATTGTGGGGCTGCCCGAAGGAGTTGAAGGACCGAAGCCGACTGAGTATTTTGCCGCGATGCTGGCAAAACTACTGGGGGAGGGGGAGGACCCCTCCCGATATGAACTGGATCAGGCTCATCGGTCGTGGCGGCCTGTACCAAAGGCGAGTGAGCCGCCAAGGACAGTGACTCTGTGCTTCCGTAGGTACAGGGTGAAGGAGAAGGTCCTGAGCTCGGCCAAGCATAAGCGGGTGGTGCAGTGGGCTGGAGCTGGTATACCTGTATACCAGGACTTTACGGTGGAGCTGGCAAGGAGGCGGGCTGCCTTCAACGGGGTGAAGAGGGCACTGTACATTAGCAAGGTGCGGTGCGGCATTGTATATCCAGCGAAGCTGAGGGTGACTTACAAGCTCAGGGACTTTTATTTTGGAACGGTGGAAGCAGCGGAGGAGTTTGCGAAAGCAGAAGGACTGTGGCAGAACTGACAAATTGAGGAATGGCCATGTGCCGATGTAACCTCATGACTGTATTTTCTTCTTTTTTGTATCACTGCGCGCGGGTGTAGAGATTAAAGGAGCCAAGGTGGTATATATTTGGACAAGGGAAGGGACGGGGCTTTCACTCAAAATTAGAGTTCTTTGGGGTGTAGGTGGATAGGTGGGGTTTGTGTACTAAAAGGGGATCTTTGGGCTTTCCTGGGGCCGGGCAAGTGGGAAAGGGACCCGGGCGGGGGCCTCCACGCTGGCCGGTGTGTGCCGGCCAGTGAACGGGAGTGAGGTGGGGGGAGGGGCTGCGGCACATTTTTCTCTTTTCAGCCGTACGCCTGCCTTTGCCAAACGTCTGAGCACTTCCTCCAGGTTCCTTAAGTGTTCCCTGTTTGTCCTACCCGTGATTAAGACATCGTCCAAATAAATCGCCACCTGCGGTAGTCCCTGCAGAATATTTTCCATCGTACACTGGAATATAGCGCAGGCTGATGACACTCCGAAGGGTAGCCTAGTATAACAAAAAAGTCCCTTCAGGGTGTTGATTGTAGCGAACGTCTGGGAGTCCTTGTCCAGTTTTAACTGCAGGTAGGCGTGGCTCATGTCCAGTTTTGTGAACAAAAGCCCACCTGCCTATTTGGCATATAGGTCGTCTATTTTCGGGATCGGGTATTTGTCCAGCAGTGCGTATTTGTTTACCGTCTGTTTGAAATCTCCACAGAGATGTATCGAGCCGTCTGGCTTCAAAATTGGTACCACCGGCGCTGCCCATTCTGAGAACTGTACTGCTCTGATAATGCCGTCGCGCCGTAACCTTTCTATTTCGACATCTACTTTCTTCCTTCATGCACAAGGTACCGGCTTGGTCTTACAAAATTTTGGAAGGGCTTCTGGGTCCTAGTGCAAAGTTGCTTTGGCGCCTATAATTTCCCCCAAACCTTCTTGGAAGACCTCCGGGTATTTTTGGAGTACTCCACTCAACTGCCCGCTTCCACTCTGGAAAATTTTCATCCAATCTAAGTTTAGGTCTTTCAGCCAGTTCAGTCCTATTAAGTTCGACCCAGAGCCCTCTACTATCGTCAATGGTAATCTGAGCAATTGTTTGTCATATTCCACGGGTACCTGAGTCATGCCTAGAATTTCCAGGGGTTCCCCCGTGTAGGTTTTAAGTTTTGTCGATGTTTTTGTCAGGGTTAGTGACTGGAGTCCATCTTTGATTTTTTTCAATGCTGCCACTCCCATTACTAATACGGCGGCCCCCGTGTCTATTTCCATTATTGTCGGCCAACCGTTCACCCGTGGGGTAATGGAACAAAGAACAAAGAAATGTACAGCACAGGAACAGACCCTTCGGCCCTCCAAGCCCGTGCCGACCATGCTGCCCAACTAAACTACAATCTTCTACACTTCCTGGGTCCGTATCCCTCTATTCCCATCCTATTCATGTATTTGTCAAGATGCACCTTAAATGTCACTATCGTCCCTGCTTCCACCACCTCCTCCGGTAGCGAGTTCCAGGCACCCACTACCCTCTGCGTAAAAAAACTTGCCTCGTACATCTACTCTAAACCTTGCCCCTCTCACCTTAAACCTATGCCCCCTAGTAATTGACTCCCCTACCCTGGGGAAAAGCCTCTGACTATCCACTCTGTCTATGCCCCTCATAATTTTGTAGACCTCTATCAGGTCGCCCCTCAACCTCCGTCGTTCCAGTGAGAACAAACCGAGTTTATTCAACCACTCCTCATAGCTAATGCCCTCCATACCAGGCAACATTCTGGTAAATCTCTTCTGCACCCTCTCGAAAGCCTCCACATCCTTCTGGTAGTGTGGTGACCAGAATTGAACACTATACTCCAAGTGTGGCCTAACTAAGGTTCTATACAGCTGCAACATGACTTGCCAATTCTTATACTCAATGCCCCGGCCAATGAAGGCAAGCATGCCGTATGCCTTCTTGACTACCTTCGCCACCTGTGTTGCCCCTTTCAGTGACCTGTGGACCTGTACTCCTAGATCTCTTTGACTTTCAATACTCTTGAGGGTTCTACCATTCACTGTATATTCCCTACCTGCATTAGACCTTCCAAAATGCATTACCTCACATTTGTCCGGATTAAACTCCATCTGCCATCTCTCCGCCCAAGTCTAAATCCTGCTGTATCCTCTGACAGTCCTTAATAATCTTAATAATCTTTCTTCGTCGCAATATTATATAACTGTTCCCCTTCAGAGGAGGATGGGGCGTCTAGGTTGTGTACTTCCCTGCGTCTCCACCTGCTAGTCCTCTTTTGCCACCTCCTTCTGTCGCTGTTTCTGTCGCTGTTACCCCACTCGCTCTGGTGCCAGAAACGGTCATTCTCTGTTGGGGGAGCCTCAGCCGGTAGTTCCCTCTGTCTCCAGTTAGTCCTAGCAGACTTGGGGGCAGTTCTGGGGTTTTCCTTTGGCCCTCTATTCCTCAGGCTTTTCCTGAGGGCGGCTATCTGGTAGCTGGACCGTTGTGGTAGTCCCTCTCACAGGCATCTACCTCCATTGGCGTGCCCTTTAGTTCCTGCACCCCACTTGCTGCCGTTTCTAGGGACAGTGCGAGCTGTAACGTCCGCCTGCAGTCTAGCTGCGTTTCCGCCAACAGGCGCTTCTGTATTGTGAGGTCATTTATGCCACACACTAACCGGTCCCGAAGCATTTCATTGAGCGTTGGGCCGAACTCACATTTTTCCACCAGCCTTCTCAGGCTGGGTCAAGAAATTTGTGACTGACTCTCTGTCTTCCCGCTTCGTTGTGTAGAATCTGTACCTACGCAAAATGAGGGGTGGTTTTGGGTCATAGTGCTCTTCCACCAATTTCGTTAATTCTTGGAAAGGTATCGTGTCCGGCGTATCAGGATAAGTTAGACTACGTATAATGGCGAAGGCTGAGGGTCCGCACACCGACAGCAGGATAACCCATTTCCTTTCGTCCTTCATTATCTCATTGGCCTGGAAGAAGTAACACATTCGCTCCACATACTGGGACCAGTCCTCAATAGTCAGGTCGAATGCATCTAACTTCCCAAAAAACGGCATTTTTGAAATAGCAAGGCTTACCCTCCGAGTGCGGCAGCTGGTCTCCGCAAGGTTCTTTGTTTACCTCGTCGCCACTGTAATAATCCACAGGAGGCAGGGGTACCGTCACTACACCAGTATTTATTTGCAATAACTATATCCAAGAGCAGCTCCAAACAGGGCTGCTAGCATTCCAGTCAACCTAAGACTGGTTCACAAAAGGACTTCCAGTTGCGGCGATGCACTGCTAAGCCACACGTTTTGGCAGCTCCCGTTCTAACGGACTTTTGGGCTCTTTTCGGGAGCCCCAACGGAAATTGTTCCAGACCAAACCCAGTGTAGGGTGATGAAGGAAGGTGCCCCCCCCCCCCCCCCCGGGTGTGGATGGAAAAGACCAGTGGCAGTGGCCAGATTGCGAAGGATCCTTTGGAGCAGCGGCAGAGAAGAGAAGGAAGAAGCAAGATGGCGGCGGATGGAGCCCAGACGACATGGGGCCCGGACCAGCAGGAATTCCTCCGACGGTGTGTGGAGGAACTAAAGAAGGAGGTGCTGGCGCCGATGTTATTGGAAATCGATGGGCTAAAGGAAACACAAAAGGCCCAGGCGATAGAGCTCCGTGGAGTGAAGGCAAAGGCAGCCGAAAATGAGGATGAGATACAGGGCCTTGTGGTAAAAACGGAGACGCATGAGGCGCTACATAAGAGATGTATCGAAAGGCTGGAAGCCCTGGAAAACAGCTCGAGGAGGAAGAACCTCCGGATTCTAGGTCTCCACGAAGGAACGGAGGGAGCTGACGTTGGGGCTTACGCGAGCACGATGCTCCATACGCTAATGGGAGCTGAGGCCCCCTCGGGCCCCCTGGAGGTGGAAGGGGCTCACCGGGTCCTTGTGAGAAGACCAAAGGCGGGAGAACTACCAAGGGTGATAGTGGTGAGATTTCACCGCTTCACCGACAGAGAGGCTGTTTTGAGCTGGGCCAAGAAGGTACGGAGTAGCAGGTGGGAGAATGCGGTGATACGAGTGTATCAGGACTGGAGTGCGGAGGTGGCGAGAAGGAGGGCGAGCTTTAATCGGGCCAAGGCGGTGCTTCACAGGAAGAAAATAAAATTTGGGATGCTGCAGCCGGCGCGATTGTGGGTCACGCATCAGGGCAAGCACTACTACTTCGAAACGGCGGATGAGGTATGGACCTTCATCCAAGAAGAGAAACTGGACTAGAACTGAGAGACTGATGTTGGGGGGGAAACAACGAGGTTGTTGTACAGAAGTGTAAATTGGGGAATGGGAGGTTTATAGTATTGAAACGATAGACGGGGAATTTTTCTCCTCTAGATGGGAGGACACGGAGAAATGTGGGCGCCGGTGGAAAAAGGGACTGAGAGGGGGGGATGGGGAATGAAGGAGCTGCGCCATAGGGGGCGGGGCCGATAGGAAAGCGTGGTTTTTTTCCCGCGCTATGGAGATGATGGCGGGAAGATAGGCGCAGGAAGTAAGAGAGTTCCACACACAGGGGGGTCAAAAAGAGAACGGGGGAAGCCGGGGTCAGTTAGAGTCAGTTGACTTTCGGAAGCATCATGGGGGGAGTAACCATGCTAGATGGGGATCTAGCCGGGGGGGGGGGGGGGGGGACTAACTGGGTTACTGCTGCTGAGAGCAAGGGGGAGCTGGCAAGAGAAGAGGTGGTCGGGACGGGAAGGTGCCGCCTGGGGGATGGGTGGGTGCGCGGGACCCGGACGGGGGGCTGGCCCAGAATAGGGGATGGCTAGTCGGCGAGGGGGGGGGGGGGGGGGGGCGGGCGGCCCCCCAATCCGACTGATCACGTGGAATGTGAATGGCCTCAATGGGCCGATTAAGAGGGCCCAGGTGTTCACGCACTTAAAAAGACTGAAGGCGGATGTAGTCATGCTTCAGGAGACGCATCTGAAGGTGGCGGATCAGGTTAGGTTAAGGAAAGGATGGGTGGGGCAGGTGTTCCACTCAGTGTTGGACGCGAAAAATAGGGGGGTGGCGATATTGGTGGGGAAGCGGGTGTCGTTCGAGGCTAGGAATATAGTGGTGGATAACGGGGGTAGATACGTGATGGTGAGTGGTAGATTGCAGGGAAAGGAGGTCGTGCTGGTAAATGTATATGCCCCGAACTGGGATGACGCGGGATTTATGAAGCGGATGCTGGGACGTATCCCGGACCTGGAGGTGGGAAGCCTGGTAATGGGGGGGGGACTTCAATACTGTGCTGGATCCAGGGCTAGACCAGTCTAGATCCAGGACCGGAAGAAGGCCGGCAGCGGCCAAAGTGCTTAGGGGGTTCATGGAGCAAATGGGGGGAGTGGATCCGTGGAGATTTGCTAGGCCGGTGGCCAAAGAGTTCCCCTTTTTCTCCCATGTCCACAAGGTATACTCCCGGATAGATTTCTTTGTTTTGAGCAGGGCACTGATCTCGAAGGTGGCAGGAACGGAGTATTCGGCCATAGCCGTTTCAGACCATGCCCCGCACTGGGTGGATCTGGAATTAGGAGAGGAGAGGGAGCAGCACCCACTCTGGCGACTGGATGTGGGACTATTGGCGGATGAGGATGTCTGTGGAAGGGTGCGGGGATGTATTGAGAGGTACCTGGAGGTCAATGACGATGGTGAGGTTCAGGTGGGGGTGGTATGGGAAGCGCTGAAGGCGCTGGTTAGGGGAGAGTTGATCTCCATTAGAGCTCACAAGGAGAAACAAGAGGGCAAAGAAAGGGAGAGATTAGTGGGGGAGATTTTGAGGGTGGATAAAAGATATGCGGAGGCCCGGGACGAAGGACTATATAGAGAGAGGCAAAGACTTCAGACGGAGTTTGACCTGCTGACCACAGGGAAGGCAGAGGCACAGAGGAGGAAGGCACAGGGGATGAGATATGAGTATGGGGAAAAGGCGAGCCGGCTGCTGGCCCACCAACTTCGCAAGAGGATAGCGGCGAGGGAGATTGGGGGAGTTAGGGATGAAACGGGAACTACGGATCGGAGAGCAGGGAAGGTAAATGAGGGGTTTAAGACCTTTTATGAGAGGCTATATAAGTTCCAACCCCCGGAGGGAAAAGAGGGAATGCAACAGTTTCTGGACCAACTAAGGTTCCCGAGGGTGGAGGAGCAGGAGGTGGCAGGTCTGGGGGCGCCAATTGAGGTGGATGAGGTGACTAAAGGACTGGGGAATATGCAAGCAGGGAAGGCCCCGGGACCAGATGGGTTCCCGGTGGAATTTTACAGGAAATATGCGGACTTGTTGGCCCCGCTGCTGGCGAGAACCTTTAACGAGGCCAGAGAAGGGGGGTCTCTACTCCCGACAATGTCGGAGGCGACGATATCACTAATCCTGAAGCGGGATAAAGATCCGCTGCAATGCGGGTCATATAGGCCTATCTCACTCCTAAATGTAGACGCCAAGCTGCTGGCAAAAGTGCTGGCGACGAGGATAGAGGATTGTGTCCCGGGGGTGGTGCATGAAGACCAGACAGGGTTTGTAAAGGGGAGACAACTGAATGTCAACGTTCGACGGCTGTTGGGGGTGATAATGATGCCCCCAGCGGAGGGGGAGGCAGAGATAATGGTGGCGATGGATGCGGAGAAGGCATTCGATAGGGTAGAGTGGGAGTATTTATGGGAGGTGTTGAGGAGGTTTGGGTTCGGGGAGGGGTTTGTCAGTTGGGTCAGACTCCTATATGGGGCCCCAGTGGCAAGTGTAGTCACAAACCGGCAAAGATCGGAGTATTTTCGGCTACACAGGGGAACAAGGCAGGGGTGTCCCCTGTCCCCATTACTGTTCGCGTTGGCAATTGAACCACTAGCCATAGCGTTGAGAGACTCTAAGAAATGGAGGGGGGTGGTTAGAGGGGGAGAGGAACATCAAGTGTCACTCTACGCAGATGACCTACTGCTATATGTTGTGGACCCTGTAGAGGGGATGACAGAGGTTATGCAGATATTGAGGGAGTTTGGAGATTTTTCGGGATACAGGCTAAATATGGGGAAGAGTGAGCTTTTCGTAATACACCCCGGGGTTAGCGATATTTGGGGTAGCGGAAGAGCCGGGAGTGCAGGAGGCGAAAGAGGCCGATATTTTGGCCTTTGCGTCCCTGGTAGCCCGGCGAAGGATCTTACTCATGTGGAAGGAAGCGAAACCCCCCGGCGTGGAGGCCTGGATAAACGACATGGCAGGGTTCCTAAAACTAGAACAAATGAAATTTGCGCTGAGAGGATCGGCTCAGGGGTTCTCCAGGCGGTGGCAACCGTTCCTTGACTATCTCGCGGAACGTAAAGGGAAAATAGATCGTCGGCAGCAGCAGCCCGGGGGGGGGGGGGGGGGGGGGGGGCACTATTTTTTGTTACTTTGTTACTTCACTATATTATTTAAATAATAATGTTATTTAGCAGTTACTGTGCTATTTTTATGTTGATTTGTAAAGTGGAAAAATTGTGTTTGAAAACTTTAATAAAATATATATTTTAAAAAAAAAGACTGGTTCACAAAGTCTACGCAGGTGCTTATATGGCCCCCTCAATGAGCTCCCAACCCTACAATTCTACCACTGGGCAGCGACGGCCGAGCGAGTAAGGGGATGGATCAAGGAGTAAGAAGCCGAGTGGATGTGCGCGGAGGAGGCCTCCTGTAAGGGGTTCTCCCTCCGGGCCCTCGCCATGGCGGCACTCCCATCCCCACCCAAAAAACACTCCAGCAGCCCGGTGGTGATAGCCACCCTCCAGTCCTGGAACCAGCTACGGCAGCAATTTGGCCTGACCAAAATGTCAGACAAAGCTCCCATCTGCAACAACCCTAGGTTACCACCAGCACTGACTGACGCCACCTTCAAAAGGTGGAGACAGGACGAGGGGACACTGACAGTCAGGGCCCTATACACCGAAGGCAGGGTCGCGACACTGGACAAACTGACGGAGAAATTCCAGCTGGCCAGGGGGAACGAGCTAAGGTACCTGCAGCTCAGAAACTTCCCACGAAAGGATACAAGGACTTACCCACAACCGCCACGCCATTACTGGAAGAGTTACTGGACGCAAGCATACTAGAGAGAGGAAACTGCAGCGACATGTACGACTGGTAGAAGGGGCCGACACTGTACTGGACGCAACAAGAATGAAATGGGAGGAGGACTTGGGGATCGAGATAGGGTGGGGACTCTGGAGCGAAGCACTGCATAGGGTCAACTCCACCTCCACCTGCGCAAGGCTCAGCCTGACGCAACTAAAAGTGGTACATAGAACCCACTTAACAAGAACCAGTATGAGTAGGTTCTTCCCGGAGGTGGAGGACAGATGTGAGCGGTGCCAAGGAGGCCCGGCCAACCACACCCACATGTTCTGGTCCTGCCCCAGACTTGCAGGGTACTGGACGGCCTTCTTCGAGGCAATGTCCAAGATGGTGGGGATGAGGGTGGAGCCATGCCCGAAAGTGGCGGTCTTCGGGGTTTTGGACCAGCCAGATCTATTCCTGGGGAGGAGGGCGGACGCCCTTGCCTTTGCTCCCTGATCGCCCGCCGTAGAATCCTGTTCGGCTGGCGGTCAGCAGCACCACCCAAAGCTGCGGACTGGCTGTCCGACCTCTCGGAATCTCTCCAAATGGAGAAAATTTAATTCGCCATCCGAGGGTCCGACGACGGCTTCCACAGAACGTGGGAGCCATTCACCCAATTGTTCCGGGACCTGTTTGTGGCCAACGAACAAGCAGAATAATAGCCAGGTAGCCAAGAAACAGGGGAGAGTAGCCAAAGGCATGAGAGGGAGAGATAGACCGGGAGAGGGGGGGGGGGGGGGGGGGGGGGGGGGGACAGTTAAATCTAAGAGGAAAGAAAGGCGAGACAGGGAGCAATAGAGGAGAGCCAGGGAGGCGGGGGGGGGGGGGGGGGGGCAGGGAGCAATAGAGGAGAGGCAGGGGGGGAGGGGAGGCAGGGAAACGTTAACCAACCTGACATCCACAGGAACAGAGGAAAAGGAGAATACAGGCGGAAGGCGGGAGGAAGACGGGAGGGCCGGCTGAAGCGGTAGTCTGCACGAGACACAACGGCGGCGAAATCCGACCAGGAGAAGCGAGGGGCAACACCGGCACCAGACCCACTCGAGGATTGCCCTCTGGAAGTGCCTCGCCGGCACGAACGGATGCCTACTTACATATATATAGATATATCATATCCTGTGTACATAACGGCAAGATATACTCTGTGCAAAAATCCATTAAAAAACAATTTTTTAAAAAAATAATAATAATCGCTTATTGTCATAAGTGGGCTTCAATGAAGCTACAGTGAAAAGCCCCTAGTCGCCACATTCCGGCGCCTGTTCGGGGAGGCCGGTACGGGAATTGAACCCGCGCTGCTGGCCTGGTCCTGCCAGCATGGGTGGGGCTGTGTTACAGTGAGGGTGGGGGTGTGGGGGTGTTACAGTGGGGGTGGGGCTGTGTTACAGTGAGGGTGGGGCTGTGTTACAGTGAGGGTGGGAGATTTTACAGTGAGGGGGCTGTGTTACAGTGAGGGTGGGGGTGTTACAGTGAGGGTGGGAGGTGTTACAGTGAGGGTGGGGCTGTGTTACAGTGAGGGTGGGGGTGTTACAGTGAGGGTGGGGGTGTTACAGTGAGGGTGGGGGTGTTACAGTGAGGGTGGGAGGTGTTACAGTGAGGGTGGGGCTGTGTTACAGTGAGGGTGGGTGAGTTACAGTGAGGGTGGGAGATTTTACAGTGAGGGTGGGAGATTTTACAGTGAGGGTGGGAGATTTTACAGTGAGGGTGGGTGTGTTACAGTGAGGGTGGGGGTTGATGCACGATCAATGACCACTAAAATGAGGTTGTAGTACTGATGTGTTGGGTGTTCTGGATCACATACAGGCCACCAACACTTGAAGTAGTGCAACACTATTTTATTTAAAGTTTAACTATTTAAACATACTTGAACTGTGGGTAAATACGATACCAGCTTTAACTAAATACCTTTGTCTTGTCCTAACCAGTTGATGCACTCAGCACATGGTGAATGTCTGTGTTGCAGGCTGTGAGCACTGTGCTCCTAGCTAGCTGCTACTCGAATGAGCGGGAACTCTGATGTCCCCTGTCTTTATAGTGCGTGTGCTCTCACTGAAGATTGGCTGCGGTGTTGTGTATGTTGATTGGTCCCACTGTGTATGTCTGCACCACTGGTGTATATTATGACAAGTACAACTGAAGGCTTTAATAAGCTAGATGTTTCCCCCAGCAGCTCAGATACAGAATGAGGGCTGCTGGGACGGCACGGGTTCTTATACCCCGCCTACCAGGGTGGAGCTATTATACACTCTAGCCAATAGCAAGCATATAGGTTCTACCAATGGTACTTCAGCCTCTCAGGTACCGTAATACCTATAATAGCACATTCACCCCCTGTTAAAAAAAAAGTCTGGCGGGGGGGTGGCCAGAAACTACAAAACATAACAACATGGTATAGTTAGTTATGGAGGTACCGTAATACCTCCGGACAGTGTTTAGTAACTATTTACAAGTCTGGTCGCTTTGTACATTTGGTGTTTTATATTTGCAGATTACAGTTAAAATGAAGCAATCAGTCGATCGGGGGCCCTGGTCGTCCTCTGTGATCGTCGGAGCCTCGGTGGTGACTCCGGTGGAGGCTCGGGTGTCTGTGACTCCGGGAGCGTGGCTTCAATCTCCATGGCAGCTTCGTCACCCCTAGACGCCGCTGGTGTGGAAAACGGCTGACCTGGGGAGGGAGCGCCTGCGGGGGGCGTCGGTGGGTGGGGGGTGGGGGGGCCTAGGCAGGGGCGGCGGAAGGACCGATCCTCCTGTAAGGTTCTGCGGTGGAGGGGAGGGTGGGACTGGTGGCTGGAATGTGCGTGGCGTTCCGGCGGGCGCCAGGTCCCGTAGGGAGACCGTATCTTGTCGGCCGTCGGGGTACGCCACGTAGGCGTACTGGGGGTTAGCATGGAGCAGATGGACCCTCTCGACCAACGGGTCCGACTTGTGCGCCCGCACGTGTTTTCGCAGCAGGATGGGTCCGGGTGCTGCCAGCCAGGTCGGGAGCGAGGTCCCAGAGGAGGACTTCCTGGGGAAGACGAGGAGACTTTCGTGAGGTGTCTGATTGGTGGTTGTACAGAGCAGTGACCGGATGGAGTGGAGGGCCTCCAGGAGGACTTCTTGCCAGTGGGAGACTGGGAGGTTCCTGGACTGTAGGGCCAGTAGGACGGTCTTCCAGACCGTTCCGTTCTCCCTTTCTACCTGTCCGTTACCCCGGGGGTTGTAAATGGTCGTCCTGCTCGAGGCGATGCCCTTGCTGAGCAGGAATTGACGCAGTTCGTCGCTCATAAAGGAGGACCCCCTATCACTATGTATGTAAGCGGGGAACCCGAACAATGCAAAGCTGCTATGGAGGGCCTTGATGACGGTGGTGGCGGTCATGTCGGGGCAGGGGATGGCGAATGGGAACCGGGAGTACTCGTCAATCACATTCAGGAAGTACGTGTTGTGGTCGGTGGAGGGGAGGGGGCCTTTGAAGTCCATGCTGAGGCGTTCAAAGGGACGGGAAGCCTTTATCAGATGCGCTCTCTCTGGCCGGTAGAAGTGCGGTTTGCACTCCGCGCAGATTCGGTCGTCCCTGGTGACAGTCCTGACCTCCTCGATGGAGTAGGGCAGGTTGCGGGTCTTGATAAAGTGGAAGAAGCGAGTGACCCCCAGGTGGCAGATGTCCTCGTGGAGGGCTCGGAGGCGGTCCACTTGTGCGCTGGCACGTGCCACGGAACAGGGCGTCAGGAGGCTCGTTTAGCTTCCCGGGACGATACAAGATCTCGTAGTTGTAGGTGGAGAGTTCGATCCTCCACCGCAAGATCTTGTTGTTTTTTATCTTGTGCATTATCGAACATGAAAGCCACCGACCGTTGATCCGTGAGAAGAGTGAATCTCCTGCCGGCCAGGTAATGCCTCCAATGTCGCACAGCTTCTACTATGGCCTAGGCCTCCTTTTCGACCGAGGAATGGCGAATCTCGGAAGCATGGAGGGTACGGGAGAAGAAAGCCACGGGCCTGTCCGCTTGGTTGAGGGTGGCCGTCAGAGCGACGTCGGACGCATCGCTCTCGACCTGGAAGGCGAGGGACTCGTCGATGGTGTGCATCGTGGCCTTTGCAATGTCTGCTTTGATGCGGCTGAAGGCCTGGCGGGCCTCTATCGACAGGGGAAAAACTGTGGTTTGGATCGGGGGACGGGCCTTGTCCGCGTTGTTGGGGACCCACTGGGCGTAGTAGCTAAAAAGCCCGAGGCAACGCTTCAGGGCCTTAGAGCAGTGAGGGAGGGGGAACTCCATACGGGGGCGCATGCGTTCAGGGTCGGGGCCAAAACTCCATTTCGCACTACGTAGCCGAGAATGGCTAGACGGTCGGTGCTAAACACGCATTTATCCTTCTTGTACGTTAGGTTAAGGATCTTTGCTGTCTGGAGGAATTTTCGGAGGTTGGTGTCATGGCCGCAGATGGTGACATTATCGAGGTACGGGAATGTTGCCCGTAAACCGTACCGGTCAACCATTCAGTCCATCTCGCGCTGGAAGACTGAGACCCCGTTAGTGACACCAAAGGGAACCCTTAAGAAATGATAGAGCCGCCCATCTGCCTTGAAGGCAGTGTATTTGCGGTCACTTGTGCGGATGGGGAGCTGGTGGTAGGCGGACTTGAGATCCACCGTGGAGAAGACCTTATAATGCGCGATCCTGTTTACCAGGTCGGATATGTGGGGGAGGGGGTACGCGTCCAGCTGCGTAAACATGTTGATGGTCTGACTGTAGTCGATGACCACCCTATGCTTCTCCCCGGTCTTTACCACCACTACTTGAGCTCTCCAGGGGCTGTTACTGGCTTCAATGACCCCTTCTGTCAGTAGCCTTTGGACCTCTGATCTAATAAAGACCCGGTCCTGGGCACTATAGCGTCTGCTCCTGGTGGTGACGGGTTTGCAATCCGGGGTGAGGTTTGCAAACAGGGAAGGCGGGTCGACCTGCGAGGCCGCAGACAGTAAGGGGGGGGTATAGGGCCGCTGAATTGGAAGGTCAGACTTTGAAGGTTACACTGGAAGTCTAAACCCAGGAGTGTAGCTGCGCAGAGGTGGGGAAGGACGTAGAGAACGGAAATTTTTGAACTCCCTTCCCTGGACTGTGAGGTTTGCTAAACAAAACCCCTTTATCTCCACTGAGTGGGAACCGGGGGCCAGTGGGATTTTTTGATTAACAGGGTGGATGAGGAGGGAACAGCGCCTTACCGTGTTGGGGTGTATGAAGCTCTCCGTGCTCCCAGAGTCAATTAAGCAGGACGGCTCGTGCCCGTTGATGAAAACGGTCGTTGTAGCAGTTGAGAGTGTTCGAGTTCGAGATTGATCCAGGGTCACCGAGGCCAATCGCAGTAGTTGAGAATTCTGTTCAGGCAGTGTGTGGTCGGCCGAGCTGGTGTCCTGGGGGCCCATCCAGATGGCGTCTCCCATTGGTCGCACATGGCCGGGGGTGCACAAAATGGCGGCACCCGTCCCTCAAGCGTGGCGTCCGTGGAACAAGATGGCGGTGCCCGGGGTCCGCACGTGGCCCTGGGATCTGGGGGTGGCGGCGACTGCTGGCCACACGGGGCCCGTGGAGAGGTTTGTGGTGGCGGTCCGGATTCGCCGCTGGAGACCGCGGCCACCGCTCGGGCCTGACATACCCCCACGAAATGGCCCATTTGCCGCATCCCCTGCAGGTGGATGCGCGGGCCGGGCAGCGCTGGCGGGGGTTCTTGGCCTGCCCGCAAAAGTAGCAGCGGGGCCCCTCGGGGTAGGCAGGCCGCCTTGCAGCGCAGGCCTGCAGGAGAACGGGGGAAGTTTCTGGGTCGGCCGCTGCAGGGTTCCATGCTGCCCAGGGGGCTGCCGCGCAGTCGGGAACGTAGGCGCGGGCGTTCCAGGGAGCCTGCAAGGGCCTGTGCCTCCCTAAGAGAAAGACACCCTGGGTCTAACAGGCGCTGGTGGATTTGAAATGAAAGCATACCTGCCACGAAAGCGTCCCGGACTAATAGTTCCACGTGTTCGCTCGCCGAAACTTGCGGGCAGCCGCAGCTTCTGCCCAGCACCAGGAGTGCGCGGTAGAATTCCTCCAACGATTCCCCAGGGGTTTGCCGTCTTGTTGCAAGCAGATGCCGGGCGTAGACCTGGTTTACTGGGCGAACATAGTGTCCTTTTAGCAGCTCGATTGCTGCATCGAAGTCTTCCGCTTCCTCGATGAGGGTGTAGATCTCCGGGCTCACCCTTGAGTGCAGGATGTGCAGTTTCTGCTCTCCCGTGGGTGCATTTTCTGCCGTCTTGAGATGCCCTTTAAAACACGCCAGCCAGTGCTTAAAGATCGCCACTGAGTTCGCCGCGTGGGGGCTAAGTTGCAGACACTCCGGCTTGATTCGGAGCTCCATCCTTTCTTCTTAAAATCGAGCTTATTAAATTGATGCACGATCAATGACCACTAAAACGAGGTTGTAGTCCAACTGAAGGCTTTAATAAACTCAATGTTTCCCCCAGCAGCTCAGGTACAGAATGAGGGCTGCTGGGACGGCACGAGCTCTTATACCCCGCCTACCAGGGCGGAGCTATTATACTCTCTAGCCAATAGCAAGCGGTGGGGTGTGTTACAGTGAGAGTGGGGGTGTTACAGTGAGGGTGGGGGGTGTTACAGTGAGGGTGGGGTGGTTCTCTGATGCAGTGCAGATAGGGTTAGATCTATTATACCGTGAGGGTAGGATTAGAGTTGTTTTACGCAGTGGGTGGGGTGGGGATAAAGATTTGGCTGTTCGAAAGTCCATGAATTTGACAATTACAACATCACAAGTGGAAACAGATCATGGTCCATCATGAGGTCATGATCCGTTCTTTACTCTACAGGACTGAAAGATGGACAATATAAAGGAGGCCCCACTAAGCACTGCAGTCCTACCATCAATGCTGCTTATGGAAGATCTTCCGTATTAGGTGGGAGAACAGGCACACTAACATCAGTGTCCTATGAGGAACCGGTCCCTGACAGGGTTGTCTGAGGAGAGAGCAGTCGCCGACAGCGAGGATGGCCTGCGCCAGAGAGGTGAGGGTCTACTGCCCCTTCACCTAGGTGACCTGTCGTAATTAAGTTGCTCATGTCAGTCAAAATGATCCTTCCCTCCCACTGACCACATGTCCATTGTCTCGCAGGATCGCCATCTGACGGGGCTGGGCCATCCGGAAATGTCCCCACGACCCAAGAGACCAACTCGGAGGAGAGCTCCAAGGAGGCCACCATCGAGGCGTCACTGTTATCACCAGCACCCTCCACCAGCGCACACCTCGGCGGGCGACATTAGTGGACAGGCTTCTGGGGCACAATCTGGTGAGCACCACACTGCTGGTGATGCACATCAGGTGGAGGCAGGAACATCCAAGGAAGACAGCAGTTGGATGTCCCCAGCTGGGTCTGAGTCAGATGCCAAGCTTCTGGACAAGGTTCTCCCGGAGCTGCTGCAGATGATAGGACACAGCCGTGAGATTCAGGAGAGAGTGCAGGCAACATTCCAGCCAGTGCATAATTGATTGGAAGAGTACCAAAGGCTACGGGCGTGGAAGACGTTGCCAACAGTGCGTGCCAATGAGGCCCACGCCGGTAGGGTGATGAGCACAGTGGATAACCTGGAGCACGCCATTAGCATTTTCAATTGTGGTGAGCAGGGCATGGCTCAGTCTGTGATGACCATGGCTGAGGGCCTCGCCATCATGCCCCAGTCACTCAGGTACATGTCCCAGACACAGGTGGACGTTGCCGATACACTGCAGGGCACAACCCAGTCACTGAGGAGCCTCACTGAGGGCGCCGACTCAATGGTACAGACAATGGGGAGACACCAGGACTGGCAGAGCCGGGTGACTCAGAGGCCACTAGAGTTCACTCCAGCTGCTCCACTCTCCCATGGAGGTCCCCAAATGGCCGTCAGGGAGGTGGACGTGCTGGAAGCCAACCCGGGGTCTGCCACCAAGGAGACAACAGCGGTCTCCAGTTCTTCCAAAACCACCCCCCCCCCTCCCACCCCCACCCCCCCCCCCCCCCCCCACCCCGCCTGACACCTGCATCTCCCGGGCAGTGGGCAGCACAGGGTGGCAAAGCGACGCCAGTGACAACGGTAAGTCGGCCGTGGCCCCCCCCGGATCCAGGCCCTCCAGATGACGGGGATGGGGAGCAGAGGGATTGGGGGAGAGTGGAGGGATGGGGGAAGGAGGGATGGGGGAAGGAGGGATGGGGGGAAGGAGGGATGGGGGGAAGGAGGGATTGGCAGAGAATGAAGCGATTGAAGAGGAAGGAGGGATGACAGGGGAGGGGGTGAGCAGACGGACAATCTCCCGTCCTATGAGAACTCGGGTGAGGATGAGAGCCTCCCTGGTCCTCTGGGCATGTCGATCCTTCCTGTTACCTGTTGTCTATTTACCAGCTCTTCCCGCCGGTCCTCCACGGACTCGTCCTCCATTCCAGTCTGGTCCACCTCCTCCTCTCCTCAGATGAGGCCGCATGGCCCTCCTCCTCCACCTTCAGCATGTCGCCCGCTGATGTGCCAGGTTGTGGAGGGCACAGCAGACCACCACAAAATGGGAAACCCTCTGGAGGGGGGGGGGTGTACTGCAGGGGACCTCCAGAGAGGTCCAGGCATCGGGACCACATTTTGAGCATCCGACGCACCACTCAATGACAGCACGGGTGGAAACATGGACCTCATTATATCAGGTCTACACCTCGATCTCCAGTCTCCACACTGGTGTCATCAGCCAGGACCTCAGCGGGTATGACCTATCCCTCAAGAGCCAACCTGGCACCCTTGGGTGGTCCCCGAAGACGGCAGGGATCTCCGAGTGTCCCAGGATGTAACTGTCTTGCATGCTCCCTGAGAAGCGTGCACACACATTCATGATCCTGAGGTGGTGGTCACACACAAGTTGAACATTCAGGGAGTGGAACCTCTTCCTATTAATGAAGGGCATTCCCTGATGCCCTGGTGATCGCAGGGCGACATGCATGCCATCGATTAATGGCCTCCTTCTGCCCTGTGAATTCTATGATTATCCCCTGGACCTGGGGCATCCCAGCGATGGCAGAGGGTCCTGGGCCTGGAAAGCTCAAATTTGATAATGTCTGATGCCCGGGCATACAGGGCATCCGTGACCACACAGATGCACCTGTGGGCTGTAGCTGTGAAATGCTGCACACGTCCCCACTCGATCCCTGGAATTATTCGGTTGCATAGAGGTTTCACGGCCATTGGGAGAAGGTTTCCTCCTCCTGTGCGATGCAATAATCATCATCTGAGACATGGCACATGTACCACCAATATTTTGTTTATTAAATGGTCAACAGCAACAAAGGTTTCAAAATCAACTGCGTAACATTCTACATATCACACAAACCATTAAACACAAGGAAACGTCACCGTTCCATATTGGTACCAATACAAAGCTCTTATCAGCTCATTTTCACACAAAAAAACAATCACACTGTGTTACCCCTGGCAGGTTCCTCAACAGACACGGAGGATAAGCTGTTATCATGTCCAGAACTTTGTTGTGGAAATGATCTGTCCATCAATGTGTGACTTGTAGAACGTAGAACATTACAGCGCAGTACAGGCCCTTCGGCCCTCGATGTTGCGCCGACCTGTGAAACCACTCTAAAGCCCATCTACACTATTCCCTTATCGTCCATATGTCTATCCAATGACCATTTGAATGTCCTTAGTGTTGGCGAGTCCGCTACTGTTGCAGACAGGGAATTCCACGCCCTTACTACTCTCTGAGTAAAGAACCTACCTCTGACGTCTGTCTTATATCTATCTCCCCTCAATTTAAAGCTATGTCCCCTCGTGCTAGACATCACCATCCGAGGAAAAAGGCTCTCACTGTCCACCCTATCCAATCCTCTCATCATCTTGTATGCCTCAATTAAGTCACCTCTTAACCTTCTTCTCTCTAACGAAAGCAGCCTTGTATCAGAGCCATTCTCCGCCCAGGAGCCGCAGCAGTGCAGGCCCCTCCCACAGAGCCCAATCTCACCGCAACCAAATCCTGGCATCCACATATTCCACCGGCGTTCTAGGTGCAGTTGAACATCCGTGACTTCCGGTGTGTTTAACCCGCGGTGACGTGCCAGTTACTCGCAGCACTCACCACACCAGCAACAAAAGCATCAGCAATCTGCAAAAGCATTTCTTCAATGGTGTCATCAGGTGGCCTATTTGGATCAATGTCGCGCACCAGGTCCCCAGCGTCTTCTAGCTTCAAACCGGATTGCCGTCTGGACTCGCACATTCCCCTGAGCCCGGTGTTCCAGGACCCAGGTATCTGAGAAAAAACTGTCCGCCTTTCCGGCTACAGAAAAGGAAGGGAACAGCAACAGCAGCCTCCAGGCATCTGCAGCCTCCAGCAGGAGCAACACAACCTGCAGATATTTTAGTTTATTGACAGTATCAAAATACTAAAGACAAAACAATGAGGACACCAAACGCTTGGCATCCAGAACACAAACACCCCCCTCCTCCCCTGTCTTACATCAGCGGAAAGGCACACCAGACCAGCCCAGCCCGGCCCAGTGGAAAAGGCCGCTCTAACACGGAGCAGGCCGGAGAGAAAACCATTCCACCCTTCCCAAGAAGGGCACAGCCTCCGCCCCGCCCACACCAAAACTACATCGGCAGGAGGGTGCTGGGAAGCAACTCAAACCACCGGAAAAGGACACCTGCACGGGTCCAGCCGTAGAATGAGAAAGGACATCCTATCCCCTCGCCAAAGTCAGTAGAAGTGACCAGGGAACAGTCCTCGTGGAGACAAGGACTTCACACTGAGGAAACCCTCCATCGCGTTTTGTAGTACTATCATTGTGCGAAAGGGGCAGAATTCAACCACAGTCTGCAACCTCACGGCCCAGCATATCCCCCACTCTACCATTACCACCAAGCCAGGGGACCAACCCTGGTTCAGTGAAGAGTGCAGGAGAGCGTGCCAGGAGCAACATCAGGCAGACCGAAAAATGTGGTGGCAACCTGGTGAAGCTACAACACAGGACTACTTGTGAGCCAAACAGCATAAGCAGCAAGTAATAGACAGAACTAAGCGATCACACAACCAACACATCAGATCTAAGCTCTGCAGTCCTGCCAGCCATGAATGGTGGTGGACAATTAAACAACTCACTGGAGGAGGAGCCTCCACAAATATCCCCGTCCTCAATGATGGGGAGCCCAGCACATCTGTGCAAAAGACAAGACTGAGGCATTCGGAATAATCTTCAGCCAGAAGTGCCGAGTGGATGATCCATCTCGGTCTCCTCCGGAGGTCCCCAGCATCACAGACGTCAGTCTTCAGCCAATTCAATTCACTCCACGTGATATCAAGAAACGGCTGAAGAGGGCAGCACGGTGGCGCAGTGGTTAGCATTGATGCCTACGGCGCTGAGGACCTGGGTTCGAATCCCGGCCCTTGGTCACTGTCCGTGTGGAGTTTGCACAACCCAAAAATGTGCAGGATAGATGGACTGGCCACACTAAATTGCCCCTTAATTGGAAAATCTAATTGGGCACTCTAAATTTTATACATAGAACATAGAACGATACAGCGCAGTACAGGCCCTTCGGCCCACGATGTTGCACCGAAACAAAAGCCATCTAACCTACACTATGCCATTATCATCCATATGCTTATCCAATAAACTTTTAAATGCCCTCAATGTTGGCGAGTTCACTACTGTTGCAGATAGGGCATTCCACGGCCTCACCACTCTTTGCGTAAAGAACCTACCTCTGACCTCTGTCCTATATCTATTACCCCTCAGTTTAAAGCTATGTCCCCTCGTGCCAGCCATTTCCATCCGCGGGAGAAGGCTCTCACTGTCCACCCTATCTAACCCACTGATCATTTTGTATGCCTCTATTAAGTCTCCTCTTAACCTTCTTCTCTCCAACGAAAACAACCTCAAGTCCATCAGCCTTTCCTCATAAGATTTTCCCTCCATACCAGGCAACATCCTGGTAAATCTCCTCTGCACCTGCTCCAAAGCCTCCACGTCCATAATGGGATGACCAGAACTGTACGCAACACACCACATGCGGCCGTACCAGAGTTCTGTACAGCTGCAACATGACCTCCTGACTCCGGAACTCAATCCCTCTACCAATAAAGGCCAACACTCCATAGGCCTTCTTCACAACCCTATCAACCTGGGTGGCAACTTTCAGGGATCTATGTACATGGACACCTAGATCCCTCTGCTCATCCACACTTCCAAGAACTTTACCATTAGCCAAATATTCCGCATTCCTGTTATTCTTTCCAAAGTGAATCACCTCACACTTCTCTACATTAAACTCCATTTGCCACCTCTCAGCCCAGCTCTGCAGCTTATCTATGTCCCTCTGTAACCTGCTACATCCTTCCACACTGTCGACAACACCACCGACTTTAGTGTCGTCTGCAAATTTACTCACCCACCCTTCTGCACCTTCCTCTAGGTCATTGATAAAAATGACAAACAGCAACAGCCCCAGAACAGATCCTTGTGGTACACCACTTGTAACTGAACTCCATTCTGAACATTTCCCATCAACCACCACCCTCTGTCTTCTTTCAGCTAGCCAATTTCTGATCCACATCTCTAAATCACCCTCAATCCCCAGCCTCCGTATTTTCTGCAATAGCCTACCATGGGGAACCTTATCAAACGCTTTACTGAAATCCATATACACCACATCAACTGCTCTACCCTCGTCTACCTGTTCAGTCACCTTCTCAAAGAACTCGATAAGGTTTGTGAGGCATGACCTACCCTTCACAAAGCCATGCTGACAATCCCTGATCATATTATTCCTATCTAGATGATTATAAATCTTGTCTCTTATAATCCCCTCCATGACTTTACCCACTACAGACGTGAGACTCACCGGTCTATAGTTGCCGGGGTTGTCTCTGCTCCCCTTTTTGAACAAAGGGACCACATTTGCTATCCTCCGGTCCTCTGGCACTATTCCTGTAGCCAATGATGACATAAAAATCAAAGCCAAAGGTCCAGCAATCTCTTCCCTGGCCTCCCAGAGAATCCTAGGATAAATCCCATCAGGCCCCGGGGACTTATCTATTTTCAGCCTGTCCAGAATTGCCAACACCTCTTCCCTACGTACCTCAATGCCATCTATTCTAATAGCCTGGGTCTCAGCATTCTCCTCCACAACATTATCTTTTTCCTGAGTGAATACTGACGAAAAATATCCATTTAGTATCTCGCCTATCTCTTCAGACTCCACACACAACTTCCCATCCCTGTCCTTCACTGGTCCTACTCTTACCCTAGTCATTCGCTTATTCCTGACATACCTATAGAAAGCTTTTGGGTTTTCCTTGATCCTACCTGCCAAATACTTCTCATGTCCCCTCCTTGCTCGTCTTAGCTCTCTCTTTAGATCCTTCCTCGCTACCTTGTAACTATCCATCGCCCCAACTGAAACTTCACACCTCATCTTCACATAGGCCTCCTTCTTCCTCTTAACAAGAGATTCCACTTCTTTGGTAAACCACGGTTCCCTCGCTCTACGCCTTCCTCCCTGCCTGACCAGTACGTACTTATCAAGAACACGCAGTAGCTGATCCTTGAACAAGCTCCACTTATCCAGTGTGCCCAACATTTGCAGCCTACTTCTCCAACCTATCCCCCCCAAGTCACGTCTAATGGCATCATAATTGCCCTTCCCCCAGCTATAACTCTTGCCCTGCGGTGTATACTTATCCCTTTCCATCACTAACGTAAACATCACCGAATTGTGGTCACTGTCCCCAAAGTGTTCTCCTACCTCCAAATCCAAAACCTGGCCTGGTTCATTACCCAAAACCAAATCCAACGTGGCCTCGCCTCTTGTTGGCCTGTCAACATATTGTGTCAGGAAACCCTCCTGCACACACTGTACAAAAAACGACCCATCTAATGTACTCGAACTATATCTTTTCCAGTCAATATTTGGAAAGTTAAAGTCTCCCATAATAACTACCCTGTTACTTTCGCTCTTATCCAGGATCATCCTCGCCATCCTTTCCTCTACATCCCTAGAACTATTTGGAGACCTATAGAAAACTCCCAACAGGGTGACCTCTCCTTTCCTGTTTCTAACCTCAGCCCATACTACCTCGGAAGATGAGTCCCCATCTAGCATCCTCTCCGCCACCGTAATACTGCTCTTGACTAGCAGCGCCACACCTCCCCCTCTTTTGCCTCCTTCTCTGAGCTTACGAAAACACCTAAACCCCGGAACCTGCAACATCCATTCATGTCCCTGCTCTATCCATGTCTCCGAAATGGCCACACATCGAAGTCCCAGGTACCAACCCATGCTGCCAGTTCCCCTACCTTATTTCGTATACTCCTGGCATTGAAGTAGACACACTTCAAACCACCTACCTGAACACTGGCCCCCTTCTGCGACATCAAATCTGTGCTCCTGACCTCTATACTCTCATTCTCCCGTACCCTAAAACTACAATCCAGGTTCCCATGCCCCTGCTGCATTAGTTTAAACCCCCCCAAAGAGCACTAACAAATCTCCCCCCCAGGATATTTGTGCCCCTCAGGTTCAGATGTAGACCATCCTGTCTGTAGAGGTCCCACCTTCCCCAGAAAGAGCCCCAGTTATCCAGAAATCTGAATCCCTCCCGCCTGCACCATCCCTGAAGCCACATGTTTAATTGCTCTCTCTCCCTATTCCTCATCTCATTATCACGTGGCACGGGCAACAACCCAGAGATAACAACTCTGTTTGTTCTAGTTCTTAGCTTCCATCCTAGCTCCCTGAAAGCCTGCCTAACATCCTTGTCCCCTTTCCTACCTATGTCGTTAGTGCCAATGTGGACCACGACTTGGGGCTGCTCCCCCTCCCCCTTAAGGACCCGGAAAACACAATCCGAGACATCACGTACCCTTGCACCTGGGAGGCAACATACCAAACGTGAGTCTCTCTCGCTCCCACAAAATCTCCTATCTGTGCCCCTGAATATCGAGTCCCCAATTACTAATGCTCTGCTCCTCTCCCCCCTTCCCTTCTGAGCAACAGGGACAGACTCCGTGCCAGAGGCCCGTACCCCATGGCTTACCCCTGGTAAGTCGTCCCCCCCACAAGTATCCAAAGCGGTATACTTGTTACTCAGGGGAACGACCGCAGGGGATCCCTGCACTGACTGCTTCTTCCCAGTCCCTCTTACAGTTACCCATCTATCTCCAATCTTTGGTGTAACTAATTCCCTGAAGCTGCTATCTATGACCCCCTCTGCCTCCCGAATGATCCGAAGTTCTTCCAACTCCAGCTCCAGTTCCCTAACTCGGTCTTGGAGGAGCTGGAGATGGCAGCACTTCCTGCAGGTAAAATCAGCAGGGACACTAACGGCATCCCTCACCTCAAACATCCTGCAGGAGGAACATTGCACTCCCTTCCCTGCCATTCCTCTAACTTTCTACCAAGATCTGGCTAACAACTAAATTTAAAAATAAAAAATAAAAAATAATAATAATACAATATGGTACTTACCTCACACCAATGGGTTTTATTATTAGGTTAGAGGAGGAGGGTGGGTGGGAGACACTACACGTGTAGTGTCTCGGGTTTCCTCTCCACCAGAATTTATTGGTGAGGGACTTCCCAGAAGTCCGCGGGTCGAACTTCCTGTTCCCGCCTTAAAAAATATATATATTTTTTTAAAATACAACAGAAAAAGAGGAACAGAAACGGGACCAGGTAAGTGTTTACTTAAATACTCACCCACCAGCAGCCTCTGCACTCCGCTCCCGCTGAAAATCCAAGTGATTGCCCCTGCAAGGTAAGTTATTTTAAACTTCAATACTCACCCACCAGCAGCCTCTGCACTCCGCTCCCGCTGAAACTCCAAGTGATTGCCCCTGCAAGGTAAGTTAAACGGCTGAAGACATTGGACACTGCAAAGGCTGTGGGCCCTGACAATATCCCGGCAATAGTACTGAAGACTTGTGCTCCAGAACTTGCCGCACCCCTAGCCAAGCTGTTCCAGTACAGCTACAACACTGGCGTCTACCCGGCAATGTGGAAAATTGCCCAGGTGTGTCCTGTACACAAGAAACAGGACAAATACAACCCAGCCAATTACTGCCCAATCAGTCTACTCTCCATCATCAGCAAAATGATGGAAGGAGTTATTATCAAGCAACACTTACTCAGCAATAACCTCAGCTCCAGACCTCATTACAGCCTTGGTTCAAACATAGACTGCCCTTGATATTTAGGCAGCATTTGACCGTGTATGGCATGAAGGAGCAAAACAGGAATCAATGGGAATCAAGGGATAAACTCTCCGCTGGTTGGAGTCATACTTGGCACAAAGGAAGATCATTGTGGTGGTTGGAGATCAGTCATCTCAGCTCCAGGACATCACTGCAGGAGTTCCTCAGGGTAGTGTCCTCGGCCCAACCATCTTCAGCTGCTTCATCAATGACCTCCCTTCCATCATAAGGTCACAGGTGTGCAGTAATCTGCGAACATCCCCAATGTTCAGCACCATAGATCATAGATCATAGAATTTACAGTGCAGAAGGAGGCCATTTGGCCCATCGAGTCTGCACCGGCTCTTGGAAAGAGCATCCTACCCAAGGTCAACACCTCCACCCTATCCCCATAACCCAGTAACCCCACCCAACACTAAGGGCAATTTTGGACACTAAGGGCAATTTATCATGGCCAATCCACCTAACCTGCACATCTTTGGACTGTGGGAGGAAACCGGAGCACCCGGAGGAAACCCACGCACACACGGGGAGGATGTGCAGACTCCGCACAGCAGTGACCCAAGCCGGATTCGAACCTGGGACCCTGGATCTGTGAAGCAATTGTGCTATCCACAATGCTACCATGCTGCCCCACCATTCGCAACTCCTCAGATAATGAAGTATCTATATCCAAATGCAGCAAGACCTGGACAATATCCAGGCTTGGGCTGACAGTGGCAAGGTACATTCGTGCCACACAAGTGTCAGGCAATTGCCATCTCCTGCAAGAGAGGATCTAACCATCGCCCATTGACTTTCAATGGCATTACCATCGCTGAACCCCCACAATCAACATCTTGGGGGTTACCATTGATCAGTAATTGAACTGGACTAGCAACATTAATACTGTGGCTAGCAGAGCACGTCAAAGGCTAGGAATCCTACAGCGAGTAACCCACCTCCTGACTCCGCAAAGCCTGTCCACCACTGGTGAACAGTGGGAGCCGTGTGCACCATCTACAAGATGCACAGCAGTAACTCACCAAGGTTCCTCAGACAGCACCTTCCAAACCCATGACCACTATCATCTAGAAGGACAAGGGCAGCAGATACTTGGGAACCCTAACACCTGGAGGTTCCCCTCCAAGGCACTCACCACCCTGACTTGGAAATATATCGGCCGTTCCTTCACTGTCGCTGGGGCAACATCCTGGAACTCTCACCCTAACAGCACAGTGCGTGTACCTACACCTCGAGGAACTGCAGCGGTTCAAGAGGACGGCTCACCCACCACCTTCCAATGGGCAACTAGGGATAGACAATAAATGTCGCCCACATCCCGTGAATGAATTTTCTAAAGAACATTGTGTCACGTATGACCCCCCCCCAAATCCCTTGGGATTATACAAATGTCAGATCTTTTGGGGGTACTGGTTTCAGAGAATCTTAGGTTCCCATGTAGTTGATTTTACTCTCTCTCACTAACACGCACAAAGGTAGGTGGGTGGGGAAAGGCTCATAAAATGCAACGTTTGATCCACCCACCGCCTTCCCTCCTGCCCAGGACGGCCTCCCAATTACGAGTGACGATGGAAGTCTCAGGCAGCCCACTCCCCTTTAGCCAATTGAGGCCCTTAAGAGGTCAATTAATGGCCACTTAAGTGCCTCCTCCTGCACCCACCACATTTTACCTACAGCAGTGGCAGCCCTGGCACCTGAAACCCAGCCCCTCACTCTGCTCGCTGGGCTCTGCCAGCCAAGGCCCCGACCATACTCCCTGAAGTTCAGCTTCCATGACCCCTTCTTGGGAACTGCCCTGTAGTCCCAGCAGTGGGGGGCCGCTCAAACCTGGGACTGAAAAGCTGTTGGGCAATCAGATTATCATAGAATTTACAGTGCAGAAGGAGGCCATTCGGCCCATCGAGTCTGCACCGGTTCTTGGAAAGAGTGCCCTACCCAAGGGCAACACCACCCCCTATCCCCATAACCCAGTAACCCCACCCAACAAACACTAAGGGCAATTTTGGACACTAAGGGCAATTTAGCATGGCCAATCCACCTAACCTGCACATCTTTGGACTGTGGGAGGAAACCGGAGCACCCAGAGGAAACCCACGCAGACACGGGGAGAACGTGCAGACTCCACACAGACAGTGACCCAAGCCGGAATCGAATCTGGGACCCTGGAGCTGTGAAGCAATTGTGCTATCCACAATGCTACCGTGCTGCCCTTTGCTGGACATTGCCGCTTTAAAAGATTGGAGAGAGGCATGTCATGATATTCAGATAAACATCATGGTGCAATCACACACACACACTGATGGACAGATCAACGGACCAATCAACACACACGCAACATCACAGCCAATCACCAGTGAGAGGACACGCACTATAAAATGGGGAACACCACAGTTCCCGCTCATTCCAGTAGGAGACAGCTCAGGGCACAGAGCTCATAGCGTGCCACTCAGACATACACCATGTGCTGAGTGCCTCTCTAAGGTAGTGTTAGGGCTAGGTCCACAGGTTAATGGGTAAAGTATGAACCACAGTCATACGCTTACAGATGTTGTTATCAAGAGTAATAAAACAGAGTTGTACCATCTACAACCATGTGGTTCGTTTGTATAGCGGAACACCCAACACGACAAGGCGGAGAGGTTTAGGGAGGGAATCGGAGAGCTTAGGGGGTCAGGCAGTTGAAAGCACGGCCACCAATGGTCGAGTGATGACAATCAGGGATTGCCAAGATTCCAGAATTGGGGAAGCACAGAGATCTCAGGGCTGGTGGGAGTTAAAATAATAGGAGCAAGGCCACACAGTTCTGATACAAGCTCGCCAACTTGAAATGTTAACTTTGTTTTTCTCTCCACAAGAGGCCACTTGACCTGCTAAATACTTCCAGCATTTTGTTTCGATTTACAGTAATTGTCTGTTTTGGGTGTTGGCTGAGGCGTAACATTCGAAGCCAGGACACTTGGGGGAACTCCAGTACTCTTTCTGAAATACAGTGATGTGCGATCTTTCATGTCTTTCTTTCATACATAACACTGGTGACTGAACTGCAAAGAAACTGATGCTCCTCAAATGCTTTGGGAGCTCTCGATGGTCTGATAAGGTACATTATCTGATAAGATACATTATTGGGGCAGCACGATAGCATTGTGGATAGCACAATTGCTTCACAGCTCCAGGGTCCCAGATTCAATTCCGGCTTGGGTCACTGTCTGTGCGGAGTCTGCACATCCTCCCCGTGTCTGCGTGGGTTTCCTCCGGGTGCTCCGGTTTCCTCCCACAGTCCAAAGATGTGCAGGGTAAGTGGATTGGCCATGCTAAATTGCCCTTAGTGTCCAAAATTGCCCTTAGTGTTGGGTGGGGCTACTGTGTTATGGGGATAGGATGGAGATGTGGACCTTGGTAGGGTGCTCTTCCCAAGAGCCGGTGCAGACTCGATGGGCCGAATGGCCTCCTTCTGCACTATGAATTTCTGCAAATTCCTATGAAATTTCTATGATTATATATCGAAATATATTTGATGATCCAAAAAATAGCCTATCTTCTCATTTCAGGTATGGACTCACTATTCTGTAGTTCCCTGAATCTTCTGTGGGAAATTTGTATTTCCAAGCTCAATACAAAAGTAATTACTCTAAAGAGATATATTGCTAGAGAAATATTGTTGGGCTCTCCAAGTAGTTTCAAATTGATGGACAAGTTGCATTGTGTACTCAGTCCAAAGGTGAGCAGGTTAGGTGGATTGGCCATGCTACATTGCCCCTTAGTGTCCAAGAGGTTAGGTGGGGTTACGGGTGATGGGGATAGGGTGGAGGCGTGGCTTAAGTAGGGTGCTCTTTCCAAGGGACGGTGCAAACTTGATGGGCCACATGACTTCCTTCTGCACTGTAAATTCTATGATTCATAAAGTGATGAAAAAGTAAATGATTCCATTCAGGCTTTTCCCCAGGGTAAAGGGGTCAATTACTAGGGGGCATAGGTTTAAGGTGCGAGGGGCAAGGTTTAGAGGAGATGTACGACGCAAGTTTTTTTACACAGAGGGTAGTGGGTGCCTGGAACTCGCTGCCGGAGGAGGTGGTGGAAGCAGGGACGATAGTGACGTTTAAGGGGCATCTTGACAGATTCATGAATAGGATGGGAATAGAGGGATACGGACCCCGGAAGTGTAGAAGATTTTAGATTGGTCGGGCAGCATGGTCGGCACAGGCTTGGAGGGCCGAAGGGCCTGTTCCTGTGCTGTACTTTTCTTTGTTCTTTATCACTGAACTTCATTCACTCTTTCACCCATGTGTGTCAACCCAAAGGCAGGTCCTGGGTTCACCGTCTGCTGATGTTTCCCCCAGAGTGGTTTTCTTGGCACTTTTAGTCTGCGGGTGGGTTGCCTTCAACTCTCAGGGTCAGGGGGAGGAGGCAGGTCCCAGTCCACCTCTGCCAGAATGGGATTCAAACCCAGGCTGTTGGTTTGAGCCGCACACTCGCTCTAGCCAACTGAGCTGACCAGCTCCTCATAACTGAGCTTAGGACTTCTTAATTATGTGAAATGTTATTGGGAATTATTAAATAACTAATGGGAGAAGTTTTACAGTTTTTCGTATAAGATTTGGGCATCTTTAGAAAACAATTAATATGATTTGCTGGAATTAATCAAGGCAATCACTCAGAATTATACAATTTGTCTCCCTTTTAAAACTAACAATGTTAGCATTCTCGATCCACCAGAGAGGTATAAGATCTCACCCAAAAGACAATGGGCGGGATTCTCTGAAACGTTGACGCCGGCGTAAACCCCGGAGTGTTTCACGCCGGCGTCAACGGGCCCCTTGGCCCAGCGATTCTGCAGCCCACAGGGGGCCAGCAGGGCAGCTGGCAGCACGGTAGCACGGTGGTTAGCACAATTGCTTCACAGCGCCAGGGTCCCGGGTTCGATTCCCGGCTTGGGTCACTGTCTGTGCGGAGTCTGCACGTTGTCCCCGTGTCGGCGTGGGTTTCCTCCGGGTGCTCCGGTTTCCTCCCACAGTCCAAAGATGTGCAGGTTAGGTGGATTGGCCAAGCTAAATTGCCCTTAGGGTCCAAAATTGCCCTTAGTTCTGGGTGGGGTTAGTGGGTTATGGGGATAGGATGGAGGTGTGGACTTGGGTGGGGTGCTCTTTCCAAGAGCCAGTGCAGACTCGATGGTCCAAATGGCCTCCTTCTGCACTGTAAATTCTATGTAAGGGTGCCGGGGTGCTCCGTGCAGCTCCACCTGCTGATACGGGGCCCTGCACTTACGGCTGCGGAACCACACAACGGACCAGCCCCCACAATATAGGCCCCCCAGATCGCGCGTGCCCGCCAATTGGTGGCCCCCGATCGCGAGCCTGGCCATCCTGGAGACATCCCCCAGTGACGGATCCCCCCCGACCCCCACCAGGGCGGCCGTGGACTCAGTCCGCAGCTGCCACCCCGAGTGCCCGCCGGGTGCAACCATGTTAGAATCACGCCGCCGGGAACTCGCCCAGTTGCCGGCAGAGAATCGCCGCAGGGGCCTCTTTCAATGGCCCCTGCCCAGCGCCGTGTCGACTGCGCGCGCGATTGGTGGCGATTCTCCGGTGACCAGAGAATCGTGGGAGCAGTGTTGTGCCGAATTTCGGCATCAACGCCCTTTCTCGCACCCCGCGCCGAGCATGATTGCGGCTCGGAGAATCCCCGGTGTCCGGCGCCAATCCCGCCCTGCTGCCCCGACGCCGGCTGCCGTATTCTCCGGTGCCGTTTGTCAGGCGGGGGCAGGTTCAACCACGCCGGTCGGGGGCCGTTGGCAGCGGCCACCCCGGCAATTCTCCGGGGCCCAATGGGCCAAACGACCGTCCGTTTTTGGTCAGTCCTGCCGGCGTGGTTTTCGTATGGTCCCACACGGCTGGACTTGGCAGGTATGTCGGCTGGGACTGTCCTCGGGGGGGGGGGGGGGAAGGGGGGGATCTGACCCCGGGGGGGCCACCAGGGCGGCCGAACTTGCACAGTCCCTTCGGTGCCGGCTGGACCGGCGCCAACCTCTCTGGCGTCCACCTAGCCCCTGAGACAGGTGAGAATTCCTCCCCTTGGGGGCCCGTTGACGCTGGAGTCGTTGGCGCAGGTTTTCCCGCCGGCGTGAGGACTTAGCCCCCGGAGAGGAGAATCCCGGCCGGTGTGTTCTGATCCGCTGACAGTGCGGCACTCCCTCAGTACTGACCCTCTGACAGTGCAGCACTCCATCAGTACTGACCCTCTGACAGTGCAGCACTCCCTCAGTACTGACCCTCTGACAGTGCGGCACTCCCTCAGTACTGACCCTCTGACAGTGCAGCACTCCATCAGTACTGACTCTCTGACAGTGCAGCACTCCCTCAGTACTGACCCTCTGACAGTGCAGCACTCCCTCAGTACTGACCCTCTGACAGTGCAGCACTCCCTCAGTACTGACCCTCTGACAGTGCGGCTCTCCCTCAGTACCGACCCTCTGACAGTGCAGCACTCCCTCAGTACTGACCCTCTGACAGTGCGGCACTCCCTCAGTACTGACCCCTCTGACAGTGCAGCACTCCCTCAGTACTGACCCTCTGACAGTGCAGCTCTCCCTCAGTACTGACCCTCTGACAGTGCAGCGCTCCCTCAGTACTGACCCTCTGACAGTGCAGCGCTCCCTCAGTACTGACCCTCTGACAGTGCAGCACTCCCTCAGTACTGACCCTCTGACAGTGCAGCACTCCCTCAGTACTGACCCTCTGACAGTGCAGCGCTCCCTCAGTACTGACCCTCTGACAGTGCAGCACTCCCTCAGTACTGACCCTCTGACAGTGCAGCACTCCCTCAGTACTGACCCTCTGACAGTGCAGCACTCCCTCAGTACTGACCCTCTGACAGTGCAGCACTCCCTCAGTACTGACCCTCTGACAGTGCAGCTCTCCCTCAGTACTGACCCTCTGACAGTGCAGCTCTCCCTCAGTACCGACCCTCTGACAGTGCAGCACTCCCTCAGTACTGACCCTCTGACAGTGCGGCACTCCCTCAGTACTGACCCCTCTGACAGTGCAGCACTCCCTCAGTACCGACCCTCTGACAGTGCAGCACTCCCTCAGTACTGACCCTCTGACAGTGCAGCACTCCCTCAGTACTGACCCTCTGACAGTGCAGCACTCCCTCAGTACTGACCCTCTGACAGTGCAGCACTCCCTCAGTACTGACCCTCTGACAGTGCGGCACTCCCTCAGCATTGACCCTCTGACAGTGCGGCACTCCCTCAGTACTGACCCTCTGACAGTGCGGCACCTCCCTCAGTACTGACCCTCTGACAGTGCGGCACTCCCTTCGTCCTACACTGGGTGCATCAGCCTGGATTATGTACTGTAGTCTCTGGAGTGGGAGTTAAACCCATGAGTTCCTGGAGAAACACAAATGCACCATTTCATCGAACCACAGATTGCCTGTGAAGTGGTGTCTGGGTATATGACTCAGAAGGAAAAAACAGTAAAACTTGTCCAGTCGGTTTTTATATACGTTAAAATGGACCTCTGGTGTTGCTGGTGTCAGTAATACAGATTTTAACCGGGATTTGAAAATCCTGAACTGTTTTAACCTCCAGCGAATTGAAATTAGGCAATTGGGGATGAACACAGCTGGGGTCAGATGCTGTTCGACTTGCGCTATTGCACCCAAATGAGCGAATTTCCCTTATTAACACAACAGTAATTACTCCAGTTACACTTGGAGTAATTATCAGGGCCAGATGTTGGTGAAGCGAGTCAGGCAAAGGCAGAAATAATAAGCACAGGGGGGGTACACATTGAAATCTGTGTCAGTGGCCAGGAGGAAAAGTCGTCTTTTGTTTCGGTGCAACATCGTGGGCCGAAGGGCCTGTACTGCGCTGTATCGTTCTATGTTCTATGTTCTATATTTAGAACTTTTTTTTTTAGAACTACAACAAATGTACTCACTCTGCACCTAACTTTTACTGGTGGGTGCCAGATGTGTTTCTTCTTCCTGGTCCCTTTTTTTTTTGTTTTGGCACAAGGAGTATTTTCTTTTGGGAAATTGAAAGAAGTCTGTTTCACACCCATCAGTCTGAAGGTCTGCGAGCTCAGAAAGAACAAAGGCAGAGAACTTTGATATTATCCAACAGAAATACAAAAGCAAACACAGCTTATAGATTGGTTTCCTTCAATCGGACTATTTACCCAAATAGCAGTTAGTGCCATCAACACTCTGCGTGACTGCCCGGCAATGCAACATTTCGAATAGAAACATTTCCAACGAAGAGTCTTTATCTGCGGTTGAGTTTTAATGCGACATTTCCCATTTCAAATACAACTATTTTGGCACATCATAAAACCAATCAAACTCAGGATCTAACTTTAACCCTCACATGTGAGTCTTGGATCTCTGGCTAGCACTTGTGCTTCTGCATCATTAAAGTTGTGCGTTCATGCCCAACTCCAGAGAGGGGCTGGTTTAGCACAGGGCTAAATCGCTGGCTTTTAAAGCAGACCAAGGCAGGCCAGCAGCACGGTTCAGTTCCCGTACCAGCCTCCCCGAACAGATGCCGGAATGTGGTGACTCGGGGATTTTCACAGTAACTTCATTGCAGTGTTAATGTAAGCCTACTTGTGACAATAAAGATTATTATGTATTCCTCAACCAATATCTGAAAAGTAATCTCTTCTCTATCACATTGCTCCTTATGTAAGCTTGCTGTATGCAATTGGCTGCCTGTTTCCTTCATAATAATAATCTTTATTAGTGTCACAAGTGGCCTTACATTAACACTGCAATGAAGTCACTGTGAAAATCCCCCCGACGCCACATTCCGGCGCCTGTTCGGGTACACGGAGGGAGAACTCAAAATGGCCAATTCACCTAACAGCACATCTTTCGGGACTTAGTAATTCCAGGACATAGCAATAGTGACATAACTTCAACAATGTACTTCATCGGCTGTGAAGGGTTTTGGGGCACCCTCAGATCATGAAAGGTACTACAGAAATGCAAATAACGTTGTTTGAGCGATAAATATTCCGGGACACTAAGGAGAACTCACATTTTCTTCTGTTTAGTAACTCTTGGATCTTCCCAATAGGACAGGCAACATCCCGTCTGTGCCCCACAAGTGATACATTTAAAGTTTGAGGTGCATTGTCAACAAGACTTTTAATCAAATGCAAAACTACACAAGGGGAACAGAATCCAGCTCGAAGGAAATTAATCACTTACAAAGGTGTAATGTAGCACAAATCCAACACTTTTGCCTTGCAATGGGGAGAGCTGCAAACTAAGTGGAGCAGGCTTGGCTATCAGTGCCAATTCTCAAAGAGGCGAGTTCCCCTGTGGGTTTATCCCTGAATTCCAGTGCGACACGGAAACACTTCAACTGCTTATTTTTCCTAAACTTACACCACACATCATTTTGCTTACTATACGAATACCCACAGCGTATCCATTATTCAATGATGAGCTGAGGGATTTTTGCGGTTAGGGTAATCAGGAATAAATTTGGGTGAATTTGATATTTGGCATGCTGGAATGTTTGCCTTTGTGCATTCAATACCACAATATCTTCAGATGCTTCCGAGCAAGATCAGAGAACTGTGCACACAGTCCAAAAGCAGACCCTGGAAGGCGCAACAGGTGGGCAGCACATGGGAGTGCTACTTGTACAGGAGATGTGCACAATTTATATTTAAAGTCCATGATTTAATGAGAGATATGGCCTTCTTCTAAAGCCAACAACATGCTGTCATAGGTTGGCTTCTTCATCATAAACAACTTACGCGGGTCAGCAGCTGGGACAGAACTCTGTAGCCAGATGCGGACCAATTAGTAACTTTTCTTCCTGTGTCTAGTATATATTCTACCCTTACCCCCAACGGAGGCTCAGAACTCTGCGTATACCATAAGGGTCTCCATCTGACCATATCTTCCTTCTGCCTCCCATCGTCAAAGTTTTTGAGCAAAATTGAAACGCATTGGATAAAAGGGGCAGCGATCCCTACAATGTAGAAGGGGGCCATTCGGCCCATCGAGTTTACACCGACCCTCTGAAAGAGCACCCTAACTAGGCCCACTCCCCTGCCCTATCCATGTAACCCTATCTAACCTTTGGACACTACGGGCAATTTAGCATGACCAATCCACCTCACCTGCACATCTTTGGACTGTGGGAGGAAACCGGAGCACCCGGAGGAAACCCACGCAGACACGGGGAGAAAGTGCAAACTCCACACAGACAGTCGCCCGAGGCCGGAATTGAACCCGGGTCCCTGGCGCTGTGAGGCAGCAGTGCTAACCGCTGTGCCACCATAATTGGCTGTTTGTTGGACAAGGTCATTGTTTTACAGTAGAGTTCCCCAAATTCCAGTATTGGATTGGACTGGATTTGTTTATTGTCGCGTGTGCCAAGGTACAGTGAAAAATATTTTTCTGCGAGCAGCTCAACAGATCATTAAGTACACGAAAATAAAATAAAATGAGAAGAAAATACATAATAGGGCAAAATAAGGTGCACAATGTAAATACATGGACACCGGCATCGTGTGGGGCGACAGGAGTGCAGTATTAATCAGTTCATTCCATAAGAGGGTCGTTTAGGAGTCTGGCAACAGCGAGAAAGAAGCTGTTTTTGAGTCTGTTCGTGCGTGTTAGAACATAGAACATAGAAAAATACAGCACAGAACAGGCCCTTTGGCCCACGATGTTGTGCCGAACCTTTGTCCTAGATTAATCATAGATTATCATAGAATTTACAGTGCAGAAGGAGGCCATTCGGCCCATCGAGTCTGCACCGCTTCTCAGAATTTTGTATTTCTTGCCCGATGGAAGAAGTTGGAAGAGTGAGTAACCCAGGTGGGAGGGTTACTTTGATTATACTGCCCGCTTTCCCCAGGCAGCGGGAGGTGTAGATGGAGTCAATGGATGGGAGGCAGGTTCGTGTGATGGACTGGGCGGTGATCACGACTCTCTGAAGTTTCTTTTGGGGCGGGGTTTTCTAGTCGCACCTGCCCCGAAACTGGAAATTCCCACGCGAGGTTAACGGACCTTTCACTGGTCCATCAAATATTCCGTCCCCCCCCCCCACAATGATTCCTGTGGCGGGGAGAGACCAGAGATTCTACCCCTTGGACTTGGTGCATAAGGCACAATTTCAATCTTTGCGAATGACGTGAAACTTGGAAGTATAATAAACACTGAGGTTGATGGTAACAAACATCAAGAGGCAGGTGGAATAGACAGACCTGGTCAATTACTCCCCTTTCAGAGATGTTTCCACTAGTAGGAGAGACTAGATCCCAAGGCACAGCCTCGGACTGAAGGGACGATCTTTTAAAACCTGAGATGAGGCGGAGGAATTTCTTCAGCCAGAGGGTGGCGAATCTGAGGAACTCCTTGCCGCAGAAGGCTTTTAAGGCAAAATCATTGAGTGTCTTTATGACAGAGATAGCGAGGTTCTTGATTAATAAGGAGATCAGGGGTTTTGGGGAGAAGGCAGGAGTGTGCTTTGGGCGTAAAATCAGGAAGGAGACATTCCTCCATTTTCTAGCTGCTTGTTCTAAGGAAGAGATGGCCAGAGACACAAACAGGCCAGGGTCTCATAACTGAATCTCCTGGAGAGAGCTTCTCAAGAGACTCCATGGCAGGACGAAGCAGTGATAGTGTGAGCTGTTCAGGAGAGTCCATGACAGGACAAAGCAGTGCTAGTGTTAGCAATATACAGGGATCCAGGGCCTCTGGTGAACAGCCAACTGAGAAAAAACTCAAATCGGAAACAAAGCAGCATAAAGATGATTTCTTGAGGTCTGGCTTTGTTAATTGTGCCAATGCAAATCAGGATGCAAAACCCATGTGTGTTATATGCAGGGGAGTACTGGCAAATGAGAGTTTAAAACCCTCAAAACGTCAAAGGCATTTGAAGGCTGAACATAGCTAGTGCGAGGGCAAAGCCCCTGATTTATAACAAAGGATACAGCAAGAACTTAAATCATCAGCTGAAGTCCAGAGCAGAAAATGTAACATCGAATGAAAATTTAAAATCAGCACAGGAGTTCTCAATATAACTGGATAAAAGTACAGCAGCGGAATTCTCTGCCATCCGCGCACCCACGCCCGCAGTTTTCCCGATGCGTGGAGTTGCCACAATTGGAAACCCTATTGGCCGGCTGCGCGAATGGAGAATCCCACTGCCGGCGGGGGGCGGGGGGGCGGGGGGGAGGGGCGGTGGTGGGGGTGCGCCGTTGCGGAAAACGCGGCTGGCCGACTGGAGAATCCCGCCCCGGATGTTTCAGATTGTGCACCCTTGCTAGTTTCCATTAGGCATGTTTGGCGCAATGAATTTGTTGAGGATTTGCTGTGCTGCCTGACATTACCAACCAGCATGACTGGCGCAGAGATTTTCGAAGCATCAAATAGTTACGTAGTTGGAAAGTGTGGGCTTGACTGGGTTCATTGCAGAGGATCAGAAGTGATGGAACAGCCAACAAAACTGGGAAAAACAGCAGTGGTTATTTAAGGAATAAATTAAGGAGGCAGCTGGTGGGGAATCATTGTTTTATTCACCGTGAGGAATTGGCATCGAAAGGAATTCCATCCGAACTTGAAGTGGTGTTGAAAAGAATTATGAAAGTTGTGAATTTTATTAAATGCAGCCCACTCAGTACCAGGTATTTTGAGGCTCTGTGTTCCGATATGGGGGCCAAACACACACATTTATTGTTCCACACAGACGCACATTGGCTGTCAATGAGTCGGGTGCTTGTCAGAGGAAGGAAATCAATGCTCTCCTCCTTGAGAAATCATCCCCTCTGTCTGATTTGTTTGGTGATGAAACTTGAATGCTCATTATGTCTTACCTTGCAGATATCTTTTCAATTCTAAATGAACCAAAACTCAAATTTCAATGAAAGGATGATGATTGCTTTCGGCACGGTGAAGAAATAGATGCTTTCCAAAGTCATTGAAAGTTTGGCAAGTGCGTGTACAAAGCCAAAACAATGACATGTTCCACACACTTCCACAACACATCAAAGACAACAGAGGTAGGAAGGGAACTCTCAATAGACTGGCAATCCTTATTCAGTCGCACCTGGCTGCGCTGATCAACAGTTTCTGGTGCTACTTTCCAGAAAAGAAGTTCAGGGGCAAAATTCTCCCCAAACGGCGCGATGTCCGCTGACTGGCGCCCAAAATGGCGCCAATCAGACGGGCATCGTGCTGCCCCAAAGGTGCGGAATGCTCCGCATCTTTGGGGGCCGAGTCCCAACATTGAGGGGCTAGGCCGGCGCCGGAGGGATTTCCGCCCCGCCAGCTGGCGGAAATGGCCTTTGTTGCCCCGCCAGCTGGCGCGGAAATGACATGTCGGGGCGGCGCATGCGCGGGAGCGTCAGCGGCCGCTGACAGTTTCCCACGCATGCGCAGTGGGGAGAGTCTCTTCCACCTCCGCCATGGTGGAGGCCGTTGCGGAGGCGGAAGGGAAAGAGTGCCTCCACGGCACAGGCCCGCCCGTGGATCGGTGGGCCCCGATCGCGGGCCAGGCCACCGTGGGGGCACCCCCCAGGGTCAGATCGCCCCGCGCCCCCCCAGGACCCCGGAGCCCGCCCACGCCGCCTTGTCCCGCCGGTATATAGGTACTCTAATTTACGCCGGCGGGACAGGCAATTTATCGGCGGGACTTCGGCCCATCCGGGCCGGAGAATCGAGCGGGGGTGCCTGCCAACCGGCGCGGCGCAATTCCCGTCCCCGCCCAATCTCCGGTGCCGGAGACTTCGGCAACCAGCGGGGGCGGGATTCACGGCAGCCCCCGGCGATTCTCCGACCCGGCGGGGGGTCGGAGAGTGACGCCCCAGATTTTGAAAGAGAAGAGGTGGGTGAAAAGCCCTTTTGAGTTTGGAACCCCCAAGTCAATTATTAACTTACGGCTGACTCCAAATGAAGAGACTGAACTTCTGCGCCTTACCTCTGACAGCATACTAAAAACACACCACAAGTCCATGAGGCTGTCCGCATTCTAGAGTAGCATCTCCGAGGAGTATCCAGTGCTGAGTAAAATAAGCATTTTGTTGTTATTACCCTTCACGACAACCTACCAAGCAGGCTCACCTCTCGCATTAATGGCAAGCGAAAATTATGTGTTGTGAAGGTCGGCTGGCGTGGGTCACGAAGGTCGGCCAGTTGTTAAACGTGGGTCCTGGGAAAAAGTGCTTGAAAAATACTGGTGTAAAGTATTGGTCTACCTATTTAGGGAAGGGTGTAAATGCATTGGAGGCAGTTCAGAGAAGGTTTACTCAACTAATAGCTGGAATGGGCGGGCTGCCTTATGAGGAAAGGTTGGACAATTGGGTTTGAGTCCACTGGAGTCCAAAAGAGTAAGAGGTGACTTGATTGAAATGCTTCAGATCCTGAGTGGTTTCATCAGGGTGGACGTGGAGATGATGGGTGGGATCTTCCGGCCTTTCTCCGGTGGTAGCAGGTGCAAACAACGGGAAGATCCCACCATCGCCAATGGCAAGCCACCGCAAAGCACACGACGCGGGGTGGGAGGGGGGATGGGGAGAGGGGAGGGAGATCCTGCCCGATGTTTCTCCTTCTGGGAGAACGCACAACAAAGGAGCAGTGTTTTAAAATAAAAGGGTCGCTCATCTGAGACAAAATTTTTTCACTCAGAGGATCTTGAGTCTCTGGGCCGCTCTTCCTCAAAAGGCAGTGGAAGTAGAATTGTTGAATATTTTTAAGGCATTCTTGAATAACAAGGGGGTTAAAGGTTATCGGGGTCGACCAGAATGTAGGGTCGAGGTTACAGTCAGATAAGTCATGATCTTATTGAATGGCGGAGCAGACCCAAGGGGCTGAGTGGCCTCCTCATAGAGGTCCACAGCACAGAAAAGGCCCTTCGGCCCATCCCGTCTGCGCTCGTCCTCCTGCGGTAGTGATGGTCCCGGGTCCTGAGGTAACATCTGGGAAAACTGGTCCTAAACCTCCTGCCGGAGTTAACGTTTTGGTCAACATTGTATGGAAATATCACCCCTCCTGAAGGACATATCGCAGATGGACTGCCAGTTAACTTTGAAACTAAATTAAACCGCTGTGCAAGTGATTTCAGAGACCAACACAATTTTTTTGTGTGCTGCAGTTTTATAACTCCCCCTCACCACACTGCCCCAATCCAGAAACCATTCGCAAAGTATCGAAACTTTGCCACCGATATGTTGTCAAGGCAACTCGTAACGGAGGGACGTGAAGCGACGAAGGGAGCACGAACAAAAAGCAGATAATACACACCCATCATTCTGACACGCACTTTTGGATTCATTTTGGAAGGTGCACGTGTTCAGGATAAGAGTTTATTTCTGGATAGCTGCATTTAAAATCTCCAATTTCATGGATAAGAATGCGTATGATTAGTTTGCCAATCCCCAAGTTACTCAAGATTTTTTTTAAAAATATAGAATGCTACTGTAAACAGATGTTGTTCATACTTCCCATCGCAGCAGGCAGAGGGAAAAGTGCCAACTATGGGATGAAAATGATGATGAAGCCACTTTAATCATCCTGACGTCCTTTGTAACTGGCCAAACCACATCAAACAGTGACGAGGGACAGATTTTGATGCACTGGAACCCACTAATGGTGCTAAAGGTAGTTTTTTTGTAAAAACAGAGTACAATTAACCATCCCAACAGTGGATGCGCAAAGGAATTTAAGATCGGTGTACTGAACTAAATAAAAACTGGTGGGCAGTGACATTGAAAGAAAATCATAAAATTAAAGCAATGCCATAATGAATTTCTACATAACCTTTCACAGCTTCAGAACGTCCCAAGGCTCCTTACAACCCATGGAGTAATTAGTCACCATTGTAATGTAGGCAACTTGGAAGCCAATTTACACACAGCAAGATCCCACAGACAGAAATGACCAGGCCATTTGTTTCTGTGATTTTTCTTGATTTAAAGGTACTGGGCAGGCGGCAGTGTAGTGGATTGACGATGAACTAGTAATAATAATAATCTTTATTACGGTCACAAGTAGGCTGACATTAACACTGCAATGAAGTTACTGTGAAAATCCCCTAGCCGCCACATTCCGGCCCCTGTTCGGGTACACTGAGGGAGAATTCAGAATGTCCAATTCACCTAACAGCGCGTCTTTCGGGACTTGTGGGAGGAAACCGGGGCGCCCGGAGGAAACCCACGCAGACACGGGGAGAACGTGCAGACTCCGCACAGGCAGTGACCCAAGTCGGGAATCGAACCCAGGTCCCTGGCACTGTGAAGCAACAGTGCTAACCACTATGCTACCGTGCCAGAGACCCAGGGTAATGATCTGGGGACCCGGGCTCAAATCACACCACGGCAGGTGGTATAATTTGAACTCAATAAAAAATATCTGGATTTAAAAGTCTAATGATGACCATGAAACCATTGTCGATTGTTGCAAAAACCCATCTGGTTCACTAATGTCCTTTAGGGAAGGAAATCTGCCGTCCTTACCCGGTCTGCCCAACATGTGACTCCGGACCCACAACAATGTGGTTTACTCTGAAATGGCCGAGCAAGCCACTCTGTTGTGTTCAAATGCTACAAAAAAGGAATGAAACCGGACGGACCACCCGGCATCGAACCAGGCACCGGAAATGGCAACGGCAAATCCAGCCCCGGCAATCCTGCAAAGTCCTCCTTACGAACATCTGCTGGCTTGTGCCAAAATTGGGCGAGCTGTCTCACAGACTAGTCAAGCAACAGCCTGACATAGTCACACTCACAGAATCACACCTTACAGACAATGTCCCAGACACCACTGTCACCATCCCTGGGTATGTCCTGTCTCACCGGCAGGACAGACCCAGCAGGGATGGTGGCACAGTGGGATACAGTCGGGAGGGAGTTGCCCTGGGCGTCCTCATCAACACTGGACCGCGAGATGTCTCATGGCTTCAGGTTAAACATGGGCAGGGAAACCTCCTGCTGATTACCACGTACCGGCCACCATCAGCTGATGAATCAGTTACTGCTCCATGTTGAACACCACTCGGAGGAAGCACTGAAGGTGGCGAGGGCACAGAATATACTCTGGGTGGGGGGACTTCAATGTCCATTACCAAGACTGGCTCGGTAATACCACCACAGACCGAGCTGGCCGGGTCCTAAAGGACAGAGCTGCTAGACTGGGACTGCAGCAGGTGGTGAGGGGACCAACTATTATGGACCAGGGTTTAGAAAACACCAAAGTATATTATGGAGTTCATCTGACCTCTAACTGTTTATTGATTTTGGTTCGGATGAGCACAAGGCCCTGCCTCTCAGGTGTTATTCAACTGAGTTATTTGGCTCTTTTACAAGCTTTATTCTACAAATTTAGTTAACATTTGTATAAACACAGACAGTAAGCATTTGTATCTACAAACATAAGGACCCCACACAGCTACAGTAACCTATGTATAACCCTTAATGAATTCCCCCTTAACTGTTCCAATTCAATAACAAAATCCAAGTAAAACCAGAAACCCCTTTTCAAAGGCGTGGCCCAGCACATGGCATTCTCACTGGTATAAGACTGTTGTTATTGACACTCTGTCTCCCTTCTCAAACAGCAGGTTTGAATTCCTTCCACAAAGCAATTATCTCTTTTAAGTTATCAAGTAGTCTGGAAATAGCTTTTAAAATGAAGTTAGAGGAACATTTCTTTCAACCTGTGCAGTTCAAACCCAGTCGAAACTCAAAGCGAAAGTAAAACCCACAGCGCCACAGCCCAGCTCCAAACTCAAAGCGAAAGTAAAAACTCAGAGCCACAGCCCAGCTCCAAACTCAAAGCGAAAGTAAAAACTCAGAACCACAGCCCAGCTCCAAACTCAAAGTGAAAGTAAAAACTCAGAGCCGCAGCCCAGCTCCACCCACACAATGACATCACTGAAATGAAATGAAAAAATGAAATGAAATAAAAATCGCTTATTGTCACAAGTAGGCTTCAAATGAAGTTACTGTGAAAAGCCCCTAGTCGCCACATTCCGGCGCCTATTCGGGGAGGCTGGTACGGGAATTGAACCGTGCTGCTGGCCTGCCTTGGTCTGCTTTCAAAGCCAGCTAGTTAGCCCTGTGCTAAACAGCCCCTCAAGCCATGTGATAAGACAAAAACAATTCTTAAAGGGACACTGCCATGACACCAACAAGGGGGAAAAACATACTTGACCTCAACCTCACGGCGGCACGGTAGCACAGTGGTTAGCACTGTTGCTTCACAGCTCCAGGGTCCCTGGTTCGATTCCCGGGTTGGGTCACTGTCTGTGTGGAGTCTGCACGCTCTCCCCATGTCTGCGTGGGTTACCTCCGGGTGCTCCGGTTTCCTCCCACAGTCCAAAGATGTTCAGGTTAGGTGGATTGGCCATGATAAATTGCCCTTAGTGCCCAAAAAAAGGTTGGGTGGGGTTGCTGGGTTATGAGGATAGGGTGGAGGTATGGGCTTAGGTCGGGTGCTCTTTCCAAGGGCCAGTGCAGACTCGATGGGCTGAACGGCCTCCTTCTGCACTGTAAATTCTATGATCTCACCAATCTGTCTGCTGCAGCTGGATCTGTCCATGAGAGTATCAGTAGACGTGACCACCGCACAGTCCTTTTGAATTCCCATGTTGTGTGGTCACCTCCTGACCCCCCAAAAGCCATGTATAAGGCAGAAGTCAGGAGTGTAATGGAATTCTCTTCACTTACCTGGATGAGCGCAGCTCCAACAACACTAATGATGCTCAACAGCATCCAGGACAAAAGAGCCCGCTTGATTGCTCCCCCTTCCACAAACATTCAAACCCTCAACCACCGACAATCAGTGGCAGCCGTGTGTACCATCTACAAGATTCACTGCAGGAACTCACCAAGGTTCCTGAGGTAGAACCTTCCAAACCCAAAGCCACTACCATCTAGAAGGACAAGAACAGCAGATACCTGGGAACCCCACCACCTGGAGGTTCCCCCCCAAGTCACTCACCACCCTGACTTGGAAATATATCGCCGTTCCTCCACTGTCGCTGGGGCAACATCCTGGAACTCCGTCTCTAACAGCACAGTGGGTGTACCAACACCTCAAGGACTGCAGTGGTTCAAGAAGGCATCTTACCCCCACCTTCTGAAGGGCAACTAAGGATGAGCAATAAATCCTGGCTTAACCAGCGACACCCACATCCCGTAAATGAATTTTTTAAAAACTCAACCACAATCTGCCCGGCATATGCCCAATCATGGCCCGGCATATCCCCCACTCTACCATTACCACCCAGCCAGGGGATCAACCCTGGTTCAGTGAAGAGTGCAGGAGAGCGTGCCAGGAGCAACATCAGACACACCGAAAAATGAGGTGTCAACCTGGTGAAGCTGCAACACAGGACTACTTGTGAGCCAAACAGCATAAGCAGCAAGTAACAGACAGAACTAAGCGATCACACAACCAACACATCAGATCTAAGCTCTGCAGTCCTGCCACTTCCAGCCATGAATGGTGGTGGACAATTAAGCAACTCACTGGAGGAGGAGGAGGCTTCACAAATATCTTCATCTTCAATGATGGAGAATTGCAGTGGTCAAGAAGGCAACTCACCACCACCTTCTGATGGGCAACTAAGGATGGGCAATAAATCCTGGTTTAACCAGTGACGCTGTGCAAAAGACAAGGCTGAGGCATTCGCAACAATCTTCAGCCAGAAGTGCCGAGTGGATGATCCATCTCGGTCTTGTCTGAAGGTCCCCAGAATCACAGAATTCTTCAGTCAATACGATTCACTCCACGCAATATCAAGAAACGGCTGAAGGCGCTGGATATTGCAAAGGACCTGACAATATTCCGTACAGAATAGTACTGAAGACTTGCGCTCCAGAACTTGCCGCACCCCTAGCCAAGCTGTTCCAGTACAGCTACAACACTGGCATCTACCCGGCAATGTGGAAATTGCCCAGCTGTGTCCTGTACACAAGAAACAGGACAAATCCAACCCAGCCAATTACACCCCCATCAGTCTACTCTCCATCATCAGCAAACTGATTGAAGTAGTCATCAACAGTGCTATCAAGCGGCACTTACTCAGCAATAGCCTGCTCAGAGATGCTCAGTTTGGGTTCTGTCAGTATCACTTAGCTCCTGACCTCAATACAGCCTTGATTCAAATAGAAGAAGAAATTGCTTATTGTCACAAGTAGGCTTCAAATGAAGTTACTGTGAAAAGCCCCAAGTCGCCACATTCCGGCGCCTGTTCGGGGAGACTGGTACGGGAATTGAACCGTGCTGCTGGCCTGCCTTGGTCTGCTTTCAAAGCCAGCGATTTAGCCCTGTGCAAAACCAGCCCCAAATGTGGACAAAAGAGCTGAATGCCAGAGGTGAGGTGAGAGTGACTGCCCTTGCCATCAAGGCAGATTTGACTGAGCATGGCATCAAGGAGCCCGAGCTAAACGCGAGTCAATCAAAATCTGGGGGGAAATCTCTCCGCTGGTTGGAGTCATACCCGGCACAAAGGAAGATGGTTGTGGTGGTTGGAGGTCAATCATCTCAGCTCCAGGACATCACTGCAGGAGTTCCTCAGGATAGTGTCCTCGGCCCAACCATCTTCAGCTGCTTCATCAATGACCTCCCTTCCATCAGAAGGTCAGAAGTGGGGATGTTTGCGAGTGACTGCACAATATTCAGCACCATTCGCGACTCCCCAGATAATGAAGCAGTCCCTGTCCAAATGCAGCAAGACCTGGACAATATCCAGGCTCGGGATGACAAGTTGCAAGTTACATTCATGCCACACAAGTTCCAGGCAATGACCATCTCCTAACCATCGCCCCATGATATTCAATGGCATTACCATCACTGAATACCCCACAATCAACATCCTAGGGGTTCCCATTCATCGGAAACTGAACTGGACTAGCCACATTAATACTGTGGCTACCAGAGCAGGTCAAAGGCTAGGAATACTTTGGCAAGTAACTCATCTCCTTATCCCCAACCGCACAGCGGGTGTATCCCACCTCAGGCATTGCAGCGGTTCAAGAAGGCAACTCACTACCACCTTCTGAAGGGCAACTAAGGATGGGCAATAAATGCTGGCCTAACCAGCGACCCCCACATCCCGTAAATGAATAAAAAATATTTTAAAGGGTACAGGGGAGAACTCCCTGGTCTCAACTCCAACAGCATGGGGACCTTTTACCAGATAATGCCTCAATTTAGCCTGACAAACAAGGGATGGCCCCTCCTACAGTTCGCCACCCTCTCAAAATTAGCACCAAGAGCGTTCGCCTGAAATATGTCCTCTGGAATAGACCTTGAACCCATATTCAGGGACGAGAGTGTTGCCAATTGATCATCAGTAAAAGTGACCATGAAGCTGTTGGTTTTTCGTCATTACCCTGCCGTCCTTATCCAACATGGGTTCATTTGTGACCCCAGTCTTATGCTAACGGGTTGATTTCTAATTGCCCCCTGAAGTGTTTGAGTAAGGTGATCAGTTGTATCAAAATAGCTACCAGTGAGTCATAGAGTCATGAAGATTTACAGCATGAAACAGGCCCTTCTGCCCAACTTGTCCATGCCGCCCAATTTTTACCACCAAGCTAGTCCCAATTGCCCGCATTTGTCCCATATCCCTCTAAACCCAGCTTACCCATATAACTGTCAAAATGCTTTTTAAAAGACAAAATTGTACCCACCTCTACTACTGCTCGTTCCAGACACTCGCCACCCTCTGTGTGAAGAAATTGCCTCTCTGGACCCTTTTGTATCTCTCCCCTCTCACCTTAAACCTGTGCCCTCTAGTTTTAGACTCCCCTACCTTTGGGGAATGATGTTGACTATCTACCTTATCTATGCCCCTAATTATTTTATAGACCTCTAGAAGATCACCCCGAAGCCTCCTATTCTCCAGGGAAAAAACTCCCACTCTATCCGGCCTCTCCTCATAACTCAAACCATCAAGTCCCGGTATCATCCTCGTAAATATTTTCTGCACTCTTTCTAGTTTAATAATATCCTTTCTGTAAGAGGGTGACCAGAACTGTACGCAGTATTCCACCGGTGACCTTACTAATGTCTAGTGGCTCAAGAAGAAGGTGTATCCCCATCTTCTCAGGGTAAATAGAGATGTATAACAAATTCTAGTCTTGCCAGGGACACCCTTGTTAAACGTTGTAGTTACTGTTGTATGAAGAGTCAGAAGTCCTGTTCCTTCTAAGCAAACACCATTTATTTCACTTCCGCAGCCGCTGCACAAAACTCCAACAACACACCACCTGACACAAGGGCCACCTGAAGCCCCTTTACACATCAGTGTCAATCATTGGATACTTAACATAAATGAGACAACTAATTGCAACGTCTCTTAATGCATTACTTAACTCTTAACCCATTACTTAACAACCCTGATCCTGAGAATTATTTTTTTTCAGCTTTGAGTTTATGCCCCTTTGTTACCAACTCATCAACCTCTGGAAGTCAACTTCCCTATTCCAGAATTTTGAAAATCCCCATCCAATCATCCCTTCCCTGTCCCAGTCATAGACTGCAGCGGAGAACCCACTGGCATATTTCCCAACCAGCAAATCAAGGAAAGGGAGCCCATTAGACTGCTCTATTTCAAAGGTGTTTTTGAGTACAGGATGAAGTGCGTTGCGGTGTGCAAAGAAATTCTTACATGCAGCTGCAGATTCAAATATAGTAAACATACCATCTACGCGCCGGAAATATGCAAGGGGTAGGAGGTTAGGGGGACAATAATTCCTCGCTGCATTCTCCGTGGAAATGCCTCGAACAATCAGAGTCAACTTGCCAACCAATCAGCATCCTTCTCTCACTGTTGCGCCCTTTGAAATGTGCCATTCCTGCGTCTGACCTGCTGAGTGTGAGATGAAAAGCTTCAACAGCAGGTCCGTTTTTTTTTTTCACAGCCTCAACCCATAAATATTTCCCAGAATTAGCATTTTGCTTCAGAGCCGGTATAACAAAAGCACTACTTATTTCTGAAAAGACACGACAATTTGTTTTTCAATCACGGAATCACCTTTGCAGCTAATCAGGGCAGGCGAGCTACACAAATGCAATGGGCTAGACTCCCATCCAGTTTGGCGGCTGAGTAAAGAGGGCTGAATAAGCATTGAGTTGAACCCAGTGTGGGAAATCAGAGATGCAAAAAAAAACACACAGCAAAATTTGAGACAAAAATAGTGTGATATCCAGAACATTAGGAGTGGAGGTGATAAAAGATTGTGACACAGTAAGTGAATGGAAAATGTGCAGGATGTGAAATACGTATGCAGGACCTATTTTAATACACAATATATATTTTTGTACAAGCACTATCAGGAAAGTTGTAGCTCGCTTTGCCAGAGGACCTGACAAAATAAATGAATACATCTGATCATATTTACTGGTTAGGTTTCAAACAGCGGCTGTGTAAGATGTTGCTTGTCTTCTGTTACTTCTCCAGTCCAGTGAACTAAAGCCAGCACAGCAAAGCACAAGTTGGAAAACAGGAAATTGCTGCCAAAGATTTTCTGTAAACTCAGAAGGTTTGCACATTGACGTGTGGTTCCAAGGCTGAGTGTTCAAAATAGACCACTGCCAAAATTCTTAACATTTTGGTCTCAAGCAACATAAAACGCCAACAACAACTTTTGTTTATGTAGTGCTTTCGACCCAGTAAGATTTCCCCCAAGGCATTTCGCTGGAGGGTTGTCAGAGCTCTATTTGATGCTGACACATAAGGAGATAATAGGATGGGGCACCAAAAACCTGGTCAAAGAGCAAAAAAGGTCTGAAAGGAGGAATGAGAGAGAGGGAGCTGGAGAGCTAGAGTGGTTTAGGGAGGGAATCCCAAAGCTTCGTGCCCAGGCAGCCGGAGGCATAGCCGCCAAGGGTGGCTAATACAAATTGAAGGTGCGCAAGAGGCCAAAATTGGAGGAGGGCAGAGAGTTGCAAGTCTAGCAGAGGCTACACAGGTAGGATGAGGCGAGGGAGGGATTTGAAAACAAGGTGTGAATTTTTAAAATCAAGAGGGGGGGATTCTCCAGTCTCCGCCGCACCCCCCCCCCCCCCCCCCCTCCCCGCGCGGCATGTTTCTCAGTGGCTGGCGGCAGCCCATCATTGGCCGGTAGCGGGATCTTCTGTCACTGGGCGCGCCCATCAAATCCACCAGATGCTGCTGCAAACCTGTGGTGGGGGCGCGCCATCGGGAGGAGGGGGAGGTCCGGAAGATTTTTTAAATATAATCTTTATTGTCACAAGTGGGCTTACATTAACACTGCAATGAAGTTACTGTGAAAAGCCCCTAGTCGCCACATTCCAGCGCCTGTTCGAGTACACAGAGGTAGAATTCAGAATGTCCAATTCACCCAACTGCACGTCTTTGGGTACTTATGGGAGGAAACCGGAGCACCCGGAGGTAACCCACGTGCAGACTCCGCACAGGCAAGGACCGGGAGTCACAAGCCGGGAATCGAACCTGGGACCCTGGTGCTAACTACTGTGCTCCCGTGCCGCCGAAGGAGTTGTTGGACCAGGAGCCAACACAGACCAAAATTCCCATTCTACAACAAATTCAATAAGTAATCCAATCATTTTTCTTCAACTTATTTTAATGGTTAGATTGAGAGTTGTTGGTGCTTGCAGGCATCAAGCTCAGATATAGTATCGTAAATGCAGAATAGATCTCTCTCCACTCCTCCCCAACACATCCCAACCTTTAAACAGTAACTCCAATGCGACACCCTTCCATTTCCCAGTGCAAGACACTGAGTGAGGATATGAAATAATGCTGATCCAGAATTATGTTGAGCTCTGAAGTCATGCATTGTAATCTTTTTTGACACTTTACAAACATTCAACATTGGATCCTTGTTGAAGGAAAAATGATTATTGCACTTTCATAGTGCCTGTCACAACCCCAAGATATCGCGTCAAAGACAATGACATACTTTTACATGCAATCAGGCATCACCCTCAATGATGGGGGGAGCAAAGCGCAAGGCTGAAACATTCGCAACCAACGCAGCGCTCCTCGTCAGGTTACCAGCATCACAGATGACAACCTTCAGCCAATTTGGGTCACTTCATGTATGTCAAGAAATGGATACTCACATACAGAAAGTGTCCGTTTGCAGCAACAGTGGACAACATTCAGACTTAGGTTTAAAACCATCAAGTAACATTTGCATCAGACATGTGCCAGGCAATGACCATCTATGCTCATATAGAGCATAAAATAGGCATTGACCAGTGGGACTGAGTGGGTTCCTTGGTGCTGTATCATTCTATGATTCTATAATTTACCATTCCTCTTTCCCTCCTGTACTGTCTACATGAACAACCTCGCAATCCTCTTCACTGAACTGCACCAGAGTATTTAAGGTGATTGGCAAATGGTCAGATGGGACATGGGGAAAATACTCCTGACTCAGCAAGTTGTTGCAGGCATGGGCAGCACGGTAGCACAAATGGATAGCATTGTGGCTTCACAGCGCCAGGGTCCCAGGTTCGATTCCCCACTGGGTCACGTCTGCACGATCTCCCCGTGTCTGCGTGGGTTTCCTCAGGGTGCTCCGGTTTCCTCCCACAGTCCAAAGATGTGCAGGTTAGGTGGATTGGCCATGCTAAATTGCCCTTAGTGACTAAAAGAAAAAAGGTTAGAAGGGGTTATTGGGATAGGGTGGAAGTGAGAGCTTAAGTGGGTCGGTGCAGACTCGATGGGCCGAATGGCCTCCTTCTGCACTGTATGTTCTATGTTCATTGTCGCGATCTGAAATGAAAATACTCCTTACTCAGCAAGTTGTTGTGATCTGGAATGAAAATATTCCTCACTCAGCAAGTTGTTGCGATCTGGAATGCGCCGCTTGAAGGACGATGGAAGCAGGTTCAACAGTAACATTCAAAAGAGAATTGGATAAATACTGGAAGGGAAAGATTTATACGGTTATGTGATAAACGCAGGACATTCTCCCCTTAAATGCAACTCTGGAGCTTTTCCTCAATCACAGTGAGTTCAATATTCTTTGTCTGGGTAAAGACATATCTCCCATTTCCCACCTGGATTTATTAATCACGATCTTGCATTTATGGCCACCAGTTTTGAGGAAAAGGAAAAGAAATTACGGTGTGTTGGGGAGCTGAAGTAGGTTAAACAGGGACATTACTTTTAAAGATTTTTTTTTAAGTCAGCAGACTTGAAGAATGCTTAGAATTGAGCAGGATTCCAAAAAGGTTCCAAATTTCTGGATCATATACCATAATGCTGGAATGTATGCTGGTCTCAGTGACAATTTTGCCCATGGTAACTTGCAGCAAAGTATCCTGCGCAGTTTATTTGTCAGCACCGGATTGTAAAAGCTGACATAAAACAAGTGTAGATGCAAGGTAATCAATAGGGATAATAGTCAATGGACTCCTGTCTTCTACCATGGGACTTTGGTTAAGCATAGTGCAGGTCACAGTATATTTTTTAAAATCGTGGGTGATATCACTTCAAAATCCTAGAAACCTAAGTTAGTATCAGGTAACTTTAGGCCATGCTGCAGCTAAATGTTCTGGCCTAAATATACAACAGCACATTCACATAAACCCAGGAATCAACATCAAGCAATTTTCAACAGGTCAGAATGACATCAATGTCCATATCAATGAGACATGGAGTCTGATGAACATATTTTTAGAAGATGAGCAAACAAATCGAGGACATTTAGTCAAAGCAGCCAGCCCGGGTTCTTTGAGGAGGGGCAGTCATTGTCAGATTACTGCTCTGCTTGAACTTTGACCCAGGTGTTCTGTGCCCAACCTTCCCAGAAATACGGAGTGCAGCCTCCTCTGATATACCATTGTAGCACTGTAAAGTTGGAGGAAGGCATGACACACTCCCTTTTTACAGCACTAGTTGTCATATGGTCAATATAAAGGTTCAGTGTGAGGTTAGTGAATGGGTAAATTGGTAAATAATTGAATCGGTATGTGGATGAGATAAGTGGGTAGGTGGGGAGATGACAGGCCAGTAGGGTGGCAGGTGGGTGGGTGGTAGATGGGTGAGTGGATAGATGGGTCAGGATAACCAAGTCATGCCAGGAGGGGTAGTCCAATTTGGCAGGGTAGTCAGGTGGCAAGAGTTAGTGTGGATTTGGAGGGGGAGGTGGGTAGTACGGTTGGATCTAGGGGAGCTGGGGGGTGGTCAGGTTGGTGGTCAGAGGATGGAGTAGTAGCCGGTCCGGTAGATAGTCCAGGTGTGGGGAGGTAGTTGGGGTGCCGGGGATAGTCAGAGTTATGGTGGGCGGGATCCAGACCACAATGTCTCGCTAGATCTCAACGGGCGTGATGACCGTTGGGATACCCGGAAGCGGCCTCTCACGGGATTTACTGGCTGTGTCCCATCCCGATTTCAGCGGGATGCGACCGATAACTCACGCCGTTATGTTTAGAACTTGATACTTACTCATCCAGCCCTTTTGTTTCCTGTTGGAGTTCACTTATAAACTCTCAAAATATTTGCATTGACTGAAAAATCAAACTGACATATTCTCTTGTTGGAAGTTGCTTAGAAATATTTGTTTCCTATAAAATTATTTTGATTTTCATATTAAAAAAAAAAAACTTGGATAGAAGAGGGGCAGAAATGGTTGTTGGAGGCCCCTGGTTATAGATGTTTCAATAAGGTTAGGGAGGGTGGTAAAAGAGGTGGGGGTGGCATTATTAATTAGAGATAGTATAATAGCTGCAGAAAGGCAGTTCGAGGAGTATCACCCTATTGAGGTAGTATGGGTTGAAGTCAGAAATAGGAAAGGAGCAGTCACCTTGTTAGGAGTTTTCTATAGGCCCCCCAATAGTAACAGAGATGTGGAGGAACAGATTGGGAAACAGATTTTGGAAAGGTGCAGAAGTCATAGGGTAGTAGTCATGGGCGACTTTAACTTCCCAAATATTGAGTGGAAACTCTTTAGATCAAATAGTTTGGATGGGGTGGTGTTTGTGCAGTGTGTCCAGGAAGCTTTTCTAACACAGTATGTAGATTGTCCGACCAGAGGAGGGGCAATATTGGATTTAGTACTGGGTAATGAACCAGGGCAAGTGATAGATTTGTTAGTGGGGGAGCATTTTGGAGATAGTGACCACAATTCTGTGACTTTCACTTTAGTAATGGAGAGGGATAGGTACGTGCAACAGGGCCAGGTTTACAATTGGGGGAAGGGTAAATACGATGTTGTCAGACAAGAATTGAAGTGCATAAGTTGGGAACATAGGCTGGCAGGGAAGGACACAAGTGAAATGTGGAACTTGTTCAAGGAACAGGTGCTACGTGTCCTTGATATGTATGTCCCTGTCAGGCAGGGAAGAGATGGTCGAGTGAGGGAACCATGGTTGACAAGAGAGGTTGAATGTCTTGTTAAGAGGAAAAAGGTGACTTATGTAAGGCTGAGGAAACAAGGTTCAGACAGGGCATTGGAGGGATACAAGATAGCCAGGAGGGAACTGAAGAAAGGGATTAGGAGAGCTAAGAGAGGGCATGAACAATCTTTGGTGGGTAGGATCAAGGAAAACCCCAAGGCCTTTTACACATATGTGAGAAATATGAGAAGGACTAGAGCGAGGGTAGGTCCAATCAAGGACAGTAGCGGGAGATTGTGTATTGAGTCTGAAGAGATAGGAGATGTCTTGAATGAGTACTTTTCTTCTGTATTTACAAATGAGAGGGGCGATATTGTTGGAGAGGACAGTGTGAAACAGATTGGTAAACTCGAGGAAATACTTGTTAGGAAGGAAGATGTGTTGGGCATTTTGAAAAACTTGAGGATAGACAAGTCCCCCGGGCCTGACGGGATATATCCAAGGATTCTATGGGAAGCAAGAGATGAAATTGCAGAGCCGTTGGCAATTATCTTTTCATCCTCACTGTCAACAGGGGTGGTACCAGGGGATTGGAGAGTGGCGAATGTCGTGCCCCTGTTCAAAAAAGGGACTAGGGATAACCCTGGGAATTACAGGCCAGTTAGTCTTACTTCGGTGGTAGGCAAAGTAATGGAAAGGGTACTGAAGGATAGGATTTCTGAGCATCTGGAAAGACACTGCTTGATTAGGGATAGTCAGCACGGATTTGTGAGGGGTAGGTCTTGCCTTACAAATCTTATTGAATTCTTTGAGGAGGTGACCAAGCATGTGGATGAAGGTAAAGCAGTGGATGTAGTGTACATGGATTTTAGTAAGGCATTTGATAAAGTTCCCCATGGTAGGCTTATGCAGAAAGTAAGGAGGCATGGGATAGTGGGAAATTTGGCCAGTTGGATACAAACTGGCTAACCGATAGAAGTCAGAGAGTGGTGGTGGATGGCAAATATTCAGCCTGGATCCCAGTTACCAATGGCGTACCGCAGGGATCAGTTCTGGGTCCTCTGCTGTTTGTGATTTTCATTAATGACTTAGATGAGGGAGTTGAAGGATGGGTCAGTAAATTTGCAGACGATACGAAGATTGGTGGAGTTGTGGATAGTAAGGAGGGCTATTGTCGGCTGCAAAGAGACATAGATAGGATGCAGAGCTGGGCTGAGAAGTGGCAGATGGAGTTTAACCCTGAAAAGTGTGAGGTTGTCCATTTTGGAAGGACAAATATGAATGCGGAATACAGGGTTAACGGTAGAGTTCTTGGCAATGTGGAGGAGCAGAGAGATCTTGGGGTCTATGTTCATACATCTTTGAAAGTTGCCACTCAAGTGGATAGAGCTGTGAAGAAGGCCTATGGTGTGCTCGCGTTCATTAACAGAGGGATTGAATTTAAGAGCCGTGAGGTGATGATGCAGCTGTACAAAACTTTGGTAAGGCCACATTTGGAGTACTGTGTACAGTTCTGGTCGCCTCATTTTAGGAAGGATGTGGAAGCTTTGGAAAAGGTGCAAAGAAGATTTACCAGGATGTTGCCTGGAATGGAGAGTAGGTTTTACGAGGAAAGGTTGAGGGTGCTAGGCCTTTTCTCATTAGAACGGAGAAGGATGAGGGGCGACTTGATAGAGGTTTATAAGATGATCAGGGGAATAGATAGAGTAGACAGTCAGAGACTTTTTCCCCGGGTGGAACAAACCATTATAAGGGGACATAAATTTAAGGTGAAAGGTGGAAGATATAGGAGGGATATCAGAGATAGGTTCTTTACCCAGAGAGTAGTGGGGGCATGGAATGCACTGCCTGTGGAAATAGTTGAGTCGGAAACATTAGGGACCTTCAAGCAGCTATTGGATAGGTATATGGATTACAGTAAAATGATAGTGTAGATTTATTTGTTCTCAAGGGCAGCACGGTAGCATTGTGGATAGCACAATTGCTTCACAGCTCCAGGGTCCCAGGTTCGATTCCGGCTTGGGTCACTGTCTGTGCGGAGTCTGCACGTCCTCCCCGTGTCTGCGTGGGTTTCCTCCGGTAGCTCCGGTTTCCTCCCACAGTCCAAAGATGTGCGGGTTAGGTCAATTGGCCAATGATAAATTGCCCTTAATGTCCAAATTGCCCTTGGTGTTGGGTGGAAGTGTTGAGTTTGGGTAGGGTGCTCTTTCCAAGAGCCGGTGCAGACTCAAAGGGCCGAATGGCCTCCTTCTGCACTGTAAATTCAATGATAATCGATGATTAATCTAGGACAAAGGTTTGGCACAACATCGTGGGCCGAAGGGCCTGTTCTGTGCTGTATTTTCTATGTTCTATGTTCTATATCTGGTACAGGAACAGTCCATTTGACTCAATGAGCCAGTGCCGACATTTAAGATCCGCACAAACCTTCTCCCTACTTCACCTCACCCTATCAACATACGCTCCGGTTTCTTTCTTCCTAATTTTCAATCCAGCTTTCCCATAAATAATTTCTACCATTTGCCTTAACTTTCAGGAGAGGAGGCATAAGGTTGGAGGAGATTTCAGGAATTGGTTGGGATTTGAAGAGGTGGTTTTCAAATGAAATGCATGGAAGAGGCAGGAGTCCAGTGCCGATTGGTGAGAACAGGACTGGTGGGTGAGAAATACAGCAAATGAGTTTTGAATGTGGCACAGTTCATGGAGGAAGGTAAGGATTGTCCAGCTCGGGGGGGGGCACATTTCCATTCTAGGCACGATCCACCGGCTGCGGTGTGCTCTCGCTCGAGCGTGGTGCGACCTTGTGGGATCTACCCATGTCCCGCGAGTCATCGGGAGTCAGAATCACATCCAGAAGGGACGTGATCAAATGGCATACGCCAAAGTCAGTTTTAAACCAGCTTCGGAGGGCTTTTCCATTTTAGGCACGATCAACCGGCCTCCCGGGAACTACCGGCCACGCTAGCGAGGCCGCAGCTAGGCGCCGTTCAGCACTGGTCCACACAAATGTGGGCCAGGCGGAACGGCACCCGGTGGGTCTCCCGGCCTATCAGAGGTCAGGGTGGTCAGGGTCAGTGAAGGGTGGTCCCGTGGCCCATCCCCTGGAATGTGGGCACCTTGGCACTGCCACCCTGGCACCCTGCCAAGGGTCAGGGGCTGAGGGGGTCCATGCCCATGAAAGGAGGGTGGTGGGGGGGTATGAAGGATGGGGCATGTACATGGCAGGTAGGTCGGGGCTTCTGGGAGGTTTGGGGGGGTGACGGGTGGGGGTCCTAGAAGGGGGTGGCCCCCAGGGACCCCATAGAAGGGTGTCCTCACTTTGGGGGGGGGGGGGGTAGTGAGATACGGCCCTTGTGTGTGGGGATGATATTTCTCATGGTTGGGGGATGCAGGGGGGCCACAGGCTCACTTGGAGATCGGGACGCCCTTTCAAAATGGTGGCCTGATCTCGGAGTTCAGCTCCCCAGCGCTAAACAAAATTCCACAGGGTCCAGAAAAGTGACTAAGTGTCGTTGAATAGCGATGGGGAACTCACCGGCAGGCCCGGCGGGAACCTCACTGAGAAACCCACCACAAATTAACTTAGAAAACTTTCTGCTGAATCGCACAATTACTCAACGGGTTGATAAGACGCGGGCTGGCGCAACATTAAAGTGAGTTTCTTTTTTAAAGTTGAGATATTGAGAGGCTAAACAAGTTGCTGAGAAGAAAGAAAGCAACTTTGAAGCAATAAATTGATATTTTCTATGAAAGCAAGAGTAATTAATATGCATGAGCAGGAGAGTCAGCGTGCGGGTGCCAGGCTCACTCCCTGTCACAGGGGGCTAACCCATTCACCCTCACCCACTGTGTGAGTGGGTGCCCGTATGTGCTGCAGAGGGTGAGTGTGAAACCAGAGACCGGGAGTATGACACGCACACATGAATGCACATACGCATGCACACACATGCACATATAATGGCATGTTAAGGAATGGGTTAAGAGACATTCCAATTAGATGTCTCATTGATGTTAAGTATCCAATAGTTGACACTGATATGTAAAGAGGATGCAGGTGATCTTTGGGAGCATGTGATGTGGTGATAGAGTTTTGTACAGAGTGTGTTCAAGGAAAATAAAGGTGTTTGTGAAAAGGAGCAAAACTCTTGACTCTTTACTCAACAGCAGCTGGAAGCTAACATGGCAGAGCAAGCACGAGGGGCCGAATGACCTATCCGATTGCTATTTCTTATGTTCTTATGGTTTGCACCTTTGAGGCGACAGACGGAATCCAGGTCATAATCCAACATGCTGGTGAGGCAACTCAAGGCCACACTAACGTGAGAGATTTTGACTCACCCAGGACTTCATGTTTGCTAGGGACAGCAAAAGATTTGATTTGATTTCATTTATTGTCACATGTACCAAAGTACAGCGAAAAGTATTTTTCTGCGGCAGAGGAACGTACACAGTATGTACATAGTGGACACAAGAATAATCAACAGAGAACATTGACACATGGTACATCGACAAATAGTGATTGGTTACAGTGCGGAATAAGGACCAAACAAGAGCAGCATAGGGCGTCGTGAATATTGTTCTTACAGGGAACAGATCAGTCGGAAGGGGAGTCGTTGAGGAGTCTTATAGCTGTGGGGAAGAAGCTGTTCCTATGTCTGGATGTGCAGGTCTTCAGACTTCTGTATCTTCTGCCTGATGGAAGGGCCTGGAAGAAGGCAATGCCTGGGTTGGAGGGACCTCTGATAATGCTGTCTGCTTTCCTGAGGCAGCGGGAGGTGTATACAGAATCAATGTGGGGGTGGCACATTTGTGTGATGCGTTGGGTTGAGTTCACCACAGTCTGCAGTTTCTTGCGATCTTGGTAGGAGCAGCTGCCATACCAAGCTGTGATACAGCCGGATCGGATGCTCTCTATGGCACATCTGTAGAAGTTTGTGAGAGTCGATACAGACATGCCAAATTTCTTTAGCTTCCGTAGGAAGTAGAGACGTTGTTGGGATTTCTTGACTGTTGCATCAACGTGAGTGGACCAGGACAGACTGTTGGTGATGGTGACCCTCAGGAACGTAAAGCTATCGACCATCTCCACTTCGGAGCCATTGATGTAGACGGGAGTGTGTGTCGTGCTACGCTTCCTGAAGTCGATGATCAGTTCCTTGGTCTTTCTGACATCTAGAGAGGGTATTTTCGGTACACAATGCAACCAAGTGATCTATCTCTCTCCTGTAGTCTGAAGATACATGCAATTGACGGACAGATAAGAAGGGGAGCTTACAACTAATGAAAAACATTGGCCCCGGGTCCCGAAACCTCCCTCGGGAACCTCAGCCCCACAACGTGGGCTGTCTGATGGAAATTCCCTCCGTGAATCCCAATCTGCAGGGAGGGGTTTCCTGTATGGCTGCAGCCACAAACCCCCCTCTTTCTCACCCTAGAATCATAGAATCATAGACCTGAGGTCTATGATTCTATGCAACCATAGGCTGTCTGAGGTCGCAGCCCTTGTTTCATTGTTTGAAGGGGCTGCTTCTCAAGTTTTGTTTGCCCCATGCTCCTGACCTTTGGCCACATGGAATAGGGCAGGCGCGGCGGAAGATCTCCGTGTTAGCCTGCTCCTGGACCTGGCCATAAACAGGTCCAGGTGGTGGGCTGTGAGACACGACTGCCTGTCCCTCCTCTGTGGCAATGTCTGAGCCCAGGTGTCCTTGGAGAACGGGTACGTGCTATCCACTGGTATGCTGGAGGCTCCGGTGACCGGTGGGCACTGTAGGAGCTGGAGCACAGCGACAATTTAATACGTTTCCTTAAAAGTTTTTACTTTTGTTAATTGTCCCTGTATGGGGCTGTGTGGTAGTACGTATTGGGGGTCATGTGGGACTGGAAGCCCAAATGTCATTGGCTGACAGATCCCGGGTCCTGGTTGGCCGTTGACCTCAAGCTCCGCCCTGACGGCGGAGTATAAGAAGCCGGAGTCTTCCCCCGCAGGCCAGTTTACTATCGAGCTGCGGGGGAACAGACACGCTTAATAAAGCCTCATCGGCTTCACTCTATTCGTCTCACGGAGTCTTTGTGCGCTACAATTTATTAAGCGTGCCTAAAAAGGACTATGGAGCTCAGGATCATTCCAGAATGCCTGAGGATCAGCCCCCACGCAGTGAATGCGGCAGCAGCCTTCAAGCACTGGCAGACTTGCTTCGAGGCCTACCTCAGAACGACCACCGGCCGAGTCTCAGAAGACCAAAAACTGCAGGTCCTGCACTCGAGGGTGAGCACGGAGATTTTCTCCCTCATCGAAGACTCGGATGATTTCCAGACGGCGTTCGCAGCACTGAGAAGTCTCTACGTTCGCCCAGTTAACCAAATCTACGCTCGCGACGAGACGGCAAGCTCCCGGAGAATCGATGGACGAGTTCTACGCCGCGCTGCTGATTTTGGGACGAGCCTGCAGCTGCCCGTCGGTGAACGCAAACGAACACACGGACATGTTAATGCGCGATGCCTTTGTGGCAGGTATGCAATCCTCCCAAATCCGCCAAAGACTTCTAGAAAAAGAGTCGACTTCTAGAAAAAGAGTCGCTAGGACTCTCAGAGTCACGGGCCCTAGCAGCCTCCCTAGACGTGGCCGCGCGTAATACCCGCGCCTACGGCCCCGACCGCGCGGCAACCCATTGGGCCCCGTACGTACCCGTCGCGGCAAACCCCCTACCCCCCCCCCCCCGTACACCCCACAGGCTTGCGCGGTCCAAACGCCGAGTCGCACCGGGGGCGCCCGCTGTTATTTCTGCGGCCAAGTGAAACACCCCCGACAGCGCTGCCCGGCCCGCGCAGCAATCTGCAAAAGCTGCGGGAAAAAGGGCCATTATGCGGTTGTGTGCCGGTCCCGCGAGGTCGCCGCCATCCCGGGAGCACAGGGAGCTCTGCAAGCAGTTTACGCACCCCAACCCCCCCAGCACGCCATGTACGACCCGCAGGCGCAGCCGCTCTGGGTCCCGACCACCGCGGTCCCGGGAGAACTGGGAGCCCTGCACGCCGCCTACGCTCCCCAACCCCCCTCCCCGCAGCCCATGTATGACCCGCCGCCGGCGCTACCGCTTTGGGTCCCGGCCAACACTCTCCACGGAGAGGAGGGAGTTTTCCGCGTCCCTAACGCCACCCTAACCCCCACCCCGCGCCCCACGCCTGACCCGCCGGCGCCACCTACTTGGGCCCCGACCACTGCTGTCCCCGGTGAGGGAGCTCCGCGCGGTCCTAGCGCTCGCGGCCCCACGCCTGACCCGCCGGCGCCGCCGACTTGGGCCCCGACCACCGCTGTCCCCGGTGAGGGAGCTCCGCGCGGTCCTAGCGCTCGCGGTCCTAGCGCCCGCGGTCCTAGCGCTCCCCAGCCCCCCCAGCACACCATGTGCGACCCGCAGACGCCGCCATTTTGGGTCCCGGCCACCACGAGGGGAGGAGGGGCGCCGATGTGCGACCCGCAGACGCCGCCATTTTGGGTCACGGCCACCACGAGGGGAGGAGGGGCGCCGCCATCTTGGACCGCCCCAGACCTGTACGACGCATGGGGGTGGCCATTTTGTCCACCCCCGCCGCCATCTTGTGACCCCCCAGCCACGTGCGATGTATGGGGGCGGCCATTTTGTTCATCCACGACGCCATCTTGGACGGCAACAACGGACCCCACTCCACTACTACAACCACGGCTCGCTTCGATTACGCTCGATCAAGCTCGGCCCCGGTCACTCCAGACGACGACGACAACGGTCCTAATAAACGGCCACGAGACGCCATGCCTAGTCGACTCCGGGAGCACGGAAAGCTTTATACACCCCGACACGGTAAGACGCTGTTCCTTGACCACCTATCCCAGCGCACAAAAGATTTGCCTCGCTGCAGGATCCCACTCCGTACAGATCCAGGGATTCTGCATAGTTACCCTAACGGTGCAGGGGAGGGAGTTCAAAAACTACAAACTAAACGTCCTTCCCCAACTCTGTGCCCCCACCTTGCTGGGATTAGATTTCCAATGCAATCTACAGAGCCTTACGTTCAAATTCGGCGGCCCCATACCCCCACTCACTATCTGCGGCCTCGCAACCCTCAAGGTGCAACCCCCGTCCTTGTTTGCGAACCTCACCCCGGATTGCAAACCCGTCGCCACTAGGAGCAGACGGTACAGCGCCCAGGACCGGACCTTCATTCGGTCCGAAGTCCAACGGCTACTAAAGGAGGGCATAATCCAGGCCAGCAATAGTCCCTGGAGAGCGCAGGGGGTAGTAGTGAAGACAGGGGAGAAACAAAGGATGGTCATTGACTATAGCCAGACCATCAACAGGTACACACAACTAGATGCGTACCCTCTCCCCCGCATATCCGACATGGTCAATCGGATTGCCCAATATAAAGTCTTCTCCACCGTGGACCTCAAGTCCGCCTACCATCAGCTCCCCATCCGCCCAAGTGACCGCAAGTACACAGCCTTCGAGGCAGACGGGCGATTATACCATTTCCTACGGGTCCCTTTTGGCGTCACAAACGGGGTCTTGGTCTTCCAACGGGAGATGGACCGAATGGTTGATCAACATGGGTTGCGGGCCACGTTCCCGTATCTCAACAATGTAACCATCTGCGGCCACGATCAGCAGGACCACGACGCCAACCTCCAAAAATTTCTCCAGACCGCCAAAGCCTTGAACCTCACGTACAACGAGGACAAGTGCGTTTTTAGCACCGACCGGCTAGCCATTCTGGGCTACGTAGTGCGCAATGGGATAATAGGCCCCGACCCCGAACGTATGCGCGCACTCATGGAATTTCCCCTCCCGCACTGCCCAAAAGCCCTGAAACGCTGCTTGGGGTTCTTTTCGTACTACGCCCAGTGGGTCCCCCAGTACGCAGACAAGGCCCGCCCCCTAATACAGACCACGACCTTCCCTCTGTCGACAGAGGCTTGCCAGGCCTTCAGCCACATCAAAGCGGATATCGCAAAGGCCACGATGCGCGCCATCGACGAGTCCCTCCCCTTCCAGGTCGAGAGCGACGCCTCCGACGTAGCTCTAGCGGCCACCCTTAACCAAGCGGGCAGACCCGTGGCCTTTTACTCCCGGACCCTCCACGCCTCAGAAATCCGCCACTCTTCAGTAGAAAAGGAAGCCCAAGCCATAGTGGAAGCTGTGCGACATTGGAGGCATTACATGGCCGGCAGGAGATTCACTCTCCTCACGGACCAACGGTCGGTAGCCTTCATGTTCGATAGTGCACAGCGGGGCAAAATCAAAAACGACAGAATCTTAAGGTGGAGGATCGAGCTCTCCACCTTTAACTATGAGATTTTGTATCGTCCCGGAAAGCTGAACGAGCCGTCCGATGCCCTATCCCGCGGCACATGTGCCAACGCACAAATTAACCGCCTCCACGAGGACCTCTGCCACCCGGGGGTCACTTGGTTTTACCACTTCATCAAGTCCCGCAATCTCCCATACTCTTTAGAGGAGGTCCGTACAGTCACCAGGAACTGCCACATCTGCGCAGAATGCAAGCCACATTTTTTCAGGCCAGATGGAGCGCACCTGATTAAGGCTTCCCGCCCCTTTGAACGCCTCAGTCTCGATTTCAAAGGGCCCCTCCCCTCCACCGACCGCAACGCATATTTTCTTAATGTTGTGGACGAATACTCCCGCTTCCCTTTTGCCATTCCCTGTTCTGACATGACCGCGGCCACAGTCATTAGAGCCCTGAACAGCATCTTCACACTGTTCGGTTACCCCGCATACGTCCACAGCGACAGGGGGTCCTCTTTCATGAGTGACGAGCTGCGCCAGTTCCTGCTCAGCAAGGGCATAGCCTCAAGCAGAACGACCAGCTACAACCACCGGGGGAACGGGCAAGTAGAAAGGGAGAACGGCACGGTCTGGAAGGCCGTCCTACTGGCCCTACGGTCCAGGGACCTCCCAGTTTCACGGTGGCAGGGGGTCCTCCCGGACGCTCTCCATTCCATCCGGTCGTTATTATGTACGAGCACTAACCAAACGCCTCATGAGCGTCTCCTTGTCTTCCCTAGGAGGTCCTCCTCTGGAACGTCGCTGCCGACCTGGCTGGCGGCCCCAGGACCCATCCTGCTCCGAAAGCATGTGCGGGCACATAAGGCGGACCCGTTGGTCGAAAGGGTTCACCTCCTCCACGCGAACCCCCAGTACGCCTACGTGGAGTACCCCGACGGTCGACAGGACACGGTCTCCCTGCGGGATCTGGCGCCCGCCGGCAACACGCACACCCCCCCCGACACCATCAACCCAACCCCCCCCCTTCCTGCCACCCGCCGCACCCCGCGACCGCCCCCTTCCCAGGAGGATCGGTTCCCCCCCCCTCAGCACCGACCAAGAATCAAGCCCGAGCTGAAACCGTACGGCTCCTGGAGGCGACAACACTGGTACAAGCACCACCACCACCGCCGGGGCCGAGGCGATCGACACGGACGACCAGACCGCCCGACCGACTCGTGGCGTCGATGTAAAACAAATATGGACTGTTCACAAGAACATTTTGCTTTTCTTCCTATACCCTCTGTAAATAGTTGCAACAGGACAAAATTGTCCAATACTGTATTGCCCTGTGAATGTTTTGTCCTCCCAGGACCAGCCCTGTAAACCCTTACCACCATACGAAGCATCACCCCGCCGGGTTCATTTTTGACAAGGGGTGAATGTGGTAGTATGTATTGGGGGTCATGTGGGACCTGGAAGCCCTAATGTCATTGGCTGACAGATCCCGGGTCCTGGTTGGCCGTTGACCTCAAGCTCCGCCCTGAAGGCGGAGTATAAGAAGCCGGAGTCTTCCCCCGCAGGCCAGTTTACTATCGAGCTGCGGGGGAACAGACACGCTTAATAAAGCCTCATCGACTTCACTCTATTCGTCTCACGGAGTCTTTGTGCGCTACAGGCTGTTAATTCGTTAATTGGATTATTAGTTTGAGCATCCCAAATAGAACAGTACAAATGATGAAGAGTTTGGGTTAAGGAGGAAACGCTCGGCAAAGGGAGGGATGTCCAGAGTGTGAAAGGGCAGGAAGGAAGGTTGGAAATAAGTAACTGACATTTACGTAATGTCTTTCGCACTCTCAAGGTATCACAAAGCTTCTTTTTTGAAAAAACAGCCAGTGAAGTATTTCTGAAGTGCAATTATTTTCATAATATTGCAAAAAAAATAACCAAGTGCACGCCGTGAGCTCCCACAATCAGCACATTTCATCATGGTCAAATCATCCGTCCATGGTTGTGTTGATCCCGAGGTTACTATTGGTCAGGACACAGAGAGATGCTTCCACTTCTCCAAAGAGTGACTGGGATCTTGTGATTGTAAATCCTTCAGCCCGTGGTGGACCTGAACCCAGGGCCTTCATCACAGACATTGCATCATCCAATCTGTGGTTAAGTCACTGGGGAGAGTTGTCCCGGCAGCCCGCTGTAACATCCGAGAAGCCTTTAGAAATCCAAGCCCGTGTAATTCCACCAAAACATTTACGACAAAACTTCAAGCCGTAACAGCTCACCCGACAGGAATGAATGCAATGAGAAAAGAATTCTTGGAAAAATAAATAGAAATGATTTCGCAAGAGTGAGCAGCTCCCATAACCCGGCTGTGTTATAAATAAGTATGCGAGTCAGGAGTTAAAAGGCAGATGGATAACTGGAGGTCTGATCCCTGTTGTCTACACCTGTCAGAAAGTATGGCCTTCAGATCATTATCTCTGTCAATGTGCCTCACCTATCCTTGTACAGCTGCAATCAATAATCAGATCAGATACTAAACTCTCGCTCTTGTTATATCAGATGAAGGCAGATACATGAGCTGAATAGGATACTTTACCAAGATAAGTTTGCACTACCAGATCTAATCTGGGGTTGTCTAGTTATTCAGAGTGGGGGTGAAATTCCTCTTTAACTTTGGAGAACTGCAATTTTAAAAAAATAAAATTATATATAATTGTCATCATGAATTTCATCCTTTAGGTTCTTCTCTGGTGGGGGGTTGGGGGTGTGGGGGGTGGGCGGGAGTTTGTATGGCCACTTGAGCGTCACAGCTCTTGGAGAAAGATATTGTCTACCGATTATTATCGACTATTTCCTGCTGAAATTTGCTGGCACGTGAAAAAAAACTTTGTTTCTGCAGAACCTTTCATGACCCCAGGATGTCTCAAAGTGTTTCACGACAATGAAGATCCTCTGGAAGTGTCGGTCACTGTTTGAGATACCCACAATTACGACTCAGGAGAGGAGCTCGATAATACAAAGGCTTTAATAACCAGACAGCTGCCGAGAAGAGTGCTCACTTGCACGCTGCCTACTGAACGTAACCTTATATACAGCTTCCTGGGGGCGGAGCCGGAGGCGGAGTCCCCCAGGGTTCCAAACCCTGTCTTAAAGGGGCCTACGCATTAAGGGTACATATGTATACAGATATCATTCACCCCGTTTAAAAAAAACGCATAGTCCGTCAGGGGTGAAGTGGAATTACAAGTTCAGTCTTTTGGGTGGTCTGATTGCCCGTGTCGCCCTCAGCTCCGGCGGTGGTGTGGCGGATATGGTCGTCCTCGGTGGTGGTATATCCGGGAGCACGGTTGTCTGAGCCTTTGCCCGCATTGGAGCAGGGGGGGTATCCGGGGTGACTAGGGTGATTGGTGCCGGCGCCGGCTGGGGGGAGGGGGCGGTATGGGGGGGGGGGGCGCTGTCGAAGTCGACCGCCGGTGTGGGGAGAGGAGCGTCGGTGGAAGGGGGGGGCGTCGGTGGGCGAGCCAGCCGGTGCCAAGTCTCGCAGGGAAACGGTGTCCTGCCTGCCGTCGGGGTGCTCGACGTAGGCGTATTGAGGGTTTGCCTGTAGTAGTTGGACCCTCTCGACCAGTGGATCTGTCTTCTGGCTCCTCACGTGCCTCCGGAGTAGAACTGGTCCCGGAGTCGTCAGCCAACGTGGAAGCGAGACCCCAGAGGTGGACTTCCTGGGGAAGACAAACAAACGGTTGTGAGGGGTCTCGTTCGTGACCATATAGAGGAGCGACCTAATGGAGTGTAGGGCATCGGGGGGTAGGACCTCGTGCCAGCGGGCGATTGGGAGACTTCTTGACCGTAGGGCTAGAAGAACAGCCTTCCAAACTGTTGCGTTCTCCCTCTCCACCTGCCCGCTTCCCCGGGGGTTATAGCTGGTCGTTCTGCTCGAGACGATGCCCTTGTTGAGCAGATACTGACGCAGCTCATCGCTCATGAACGATGTACCCCGGTCGCTGTGGATATAAGCGGGGAAACCAAACAGGGTGAAGATGCTGTGCAGTGCCTTGATTACGGAGGCCGAGGTCATATCGGGGCAGGGGACAGCGAATGGGAAGCGGGAGAATTCGTCGATGACAGTGAGGAAGTAGGTGTTGCGGTTGGTGGACGGGAGGGGCCCTTTGAAGTCCACGCTTAGTCGCTCAAAGGGCCCAGAGGCCTTTACTAGGCGGGCCTTGTCTGGTCGATAGAAGTGCGGTTTGCACTCCGCACAGATCTGGCAAGCCTTGGTCATGGCCTTGACCTCCTCGGTGGAGTAAGGTAGGTTGCGGGACTTGATGAAATGGGCAAGCCCCCCGGGTGGCAAAGGTCATCGTGGATGGCCCGCAGACGGTCTTTCTGCGCGTTGGCGCACGTGTCGCGGGACAGGGCATCTGGGGACTCGTTGAGCTTCCCCGGACGATATGTAATATCGTATGTGTAGGTGGAGAGTTCAATCCTCCACCTCAGAATTTTATCATTCTTTATTTTGCCCCGTTGTGCGAAATCGAACATAAAGGCGACCGACCGACCAAGGGTGAACCTCCTACCGGCTAGGTAGTGCCTCCAGTGCCGCACGGCCTCCACTATGGCTTGTGCCTCCTTCTCGACTGCAGAGTGTCGAATTTCCGAGGTGGTGAGGGTTCGGGAGAAGAATGCTACTGGTCTGCCCGCCTGGTTGAGGGTAGCAGCCAGGGCGACGTCTGATGCGTCGCTTTCTACCCGGAAGGGAATGGTTTCGTCCACCGCGCGCATGGCAGCCTTGATGATATTGGCCTTGATACGACTGAAGGCCGACTGAGCCTCAGCCGTCAGGGGGAAAACCGTGGTCTTAATGAGTGGACGGGCTTTGTCCGCATATCTGGGGACCCACTGGGCATAATAGCAAAAGAGCCCCAGGCACCGTTTGAGGGCCTTGAGGCTACGGGGGAGGGGAAGTTCCTTAAGGGGGCGCATGCGGTCGGGGTCTGGCCCTAGGACCCCATTTTCCACGACGTAGCCGAAGATGGCTAACCGGGTTGTGTGGAACACGCATTTCTCTTTATTGTATGTCAGATTGAGGGCCCGGGCGGTCTGGAGGAACTTCCTCGGGTTTTCGTCATGGTTCTGCTGGTCATGGCCGCAGATGGTGACGTTGTCCAAGTACGGGTATGGAGCCCGTAAGCCGTACTGGTCCACCATTTGATCCATTGCCCTTTGGAAAACGGAGACTCCATTTGTGACACCAAAAGGGACCCTGAGGAAGTGGAAGAGCCGACCGGCTGCTTCGAAGGCTGTATGGGGCGGTCCTCTGGGCGGATAGGGAGCTGATGATAGGCGACCGTGTAGAATACTCGATACTGGGCGATTTGGTTCACCATTTCTGCTATGCGGGGAAGTGGGTACGCATCGAGTTGTGTAAAGCGGTTTATGGTCTGGCTATAATCCACCACCATACGTTGTTTTTCCCCGGAGCGGACTACCAGTACTTGTGCCCTCCAAGGGCTGTTGCTAGCCTCTATGACCCCTTCCTTTAGTAGCCGCTGAACCTCTGACTTGATGAAAGTCATGTCTTGGGCACTGTACCGCCGACTCCTGGTGGCGACGGGCTTACAGTCGGGGGTGAGGTTCGCGAAGAGGGGGGGGGGTGGTGCAACCTTTGAGTGTCGCCAGGCTACATACCATGAGCGGGGGCAGGGGTTAGCCGAACTTCAGGGTCAGGCTTCGGTGGCTGCACTGAAAGTCCAGACCGAGCAGCAGGGGGGCGCAGAGGTGAGGGAGGGCATAAAGTTTAAAACGGGCGTATTTGGCGCCTTGGATCGCGAGGTTCGCGACACAATACCCCGTGATTTGGACCGAATGAGACCCAGATGCGAGGGCGGTAGTTTGGGAGGCGGGATAGGTGCGCAAGGAGCTGAGTCTTACTGTGTCTGGATGGATAAAACTCTCCGTGCTCCCGGAGTCAAAAAGGCAGGGGGTGTCACGGCCGTTGATTTGAACCGGCATCATTGAGTCTCGCAGGTGCTTCGGCCGAGATTGACCGAGCGTGATCGCTCCTCGTTGCAGGCAGATTGATCGAGCGTGATCGCTCCTAGTTGCGGGCAGTCAGAGTCCTCGGTTGAATCGGACTCGCAAAATGGCCGCCGCTGTCGGTTGCACGTTTTGAGTTTTGAAGATGACCGCCGCCAAGATGGCCGCCCCATGACTCACACGAGGCTGATGACGCGTCGGAAGTAGGCGTGTCTGGCCGCCGCGCGGCCGCGTTGGGTGGCCTGTGGTCCCGGGAGTTCGATTTCTGGGCCCGATGAGACTTTGTTTCTGGCCTTTGGGCCCCGCCAGGCAGACCTTCGCGAAGTGCCCCTTCTTTCCCTTTTTTGAGGACATTAACAGTGCGGTAGATAACGGGGAGCCAATGGATGTGGTATATCTGGATTTCCAGAAAGCCTTTGACAAGGTGCCACACAAAAGGTTGCTGCATAAGATAAAGATGCATGGCATTAAGGGGAAAGTAGTAGCATGGATATAGGATTGGTTAATTAATAGAAAGCAAAGAGTGGGGATTAATGGGTGTTTCTCTGGTTGGCAATCAGAAGCTAGTGGTGTCCCTCAGGGATCAGTGTTGGGCCCATAACTGTTCACAATTTACATAGATGATTTGGAGTTGGGGACCAAGGGCAATGTGTCCAAGTTTGCAGACGACACTAAGATGAGTGGTAAAGCAAAAAGTGCAGAGGATACTGGAAGTCTGCAGAGGGATTTGGATAGGCTAAGTGAATGGGCTAGGGTCTGGCAGATGGAATACAATGTTGACAAATGTGAGGTTATCTATTTTGGTAGGAATAACAGCAAAAGGGATTATTATTTAAATGATAAAATATTAAAACATGCTGCTGTGCAGAGAGACCTGGATGTGCTAGTGCATGAGTCGCAAAACGTTGGTTTACAGATGCAACAGGTGATTAAGAAGGCAAATGGAATTTTGTCCTTCATTGCTAGAGGGATGGAGTTTAAGACTAGGGAGGTTCTGCTGCAATTGTATAAGATGTTAGTGAGGCCATACCTGGAGTATTGTGTTCAGTTTTGGTCTCCTTACTTGAGAAAGGAAGTACTGGCACTGGAGGGTGTGCAGAGGAGATTCACTAGGTTAATCCCAGAGCTGAAGGGGTTGGATTAGCAATCGCTGGCTTTGAAAGCAGACCAAGGCAGGCCAGCAGCACGGTTCGATTCCCGTACCAGCCGCCCCGAACAGGCGCCGGAATGTGGCGACTAGGGGCTTTTCACAGTAACTTCATTGAAGCCTACTCGTGACAATAAGCGATTTTCATTTCATTTTCATTACAAGGAGAGGTTGAATAGACTGGGACTGTACTCGTTGGAATTTAGAAGGATGAGGGGGGGATCTGATAGAAACATATAAGATTATGAAGGGAATAGATAGGATAGATGCGGGCAGGTTGTTTCCACTGGTGGGTAAAAGCAGAACTAGGGGGCATAGCCTCAAAATAAGGGGAAGTAG